>NC_136519.1:32503189-32505689 GCF_053919585.1 Euprymna scolopes
AAACATGAACTGAACTTTTATTGACTATGATAACATTTATTTCTTGTATATTTATTTTTTCGGCTAGTGGTTTGTTGGCTTTTCTGCTAAACACTCTTACTAAATAATATCGACGAAATATCGAAATAAAAGAAAAAAAAACAGTTTTGAAAAATAATGAAGCCTTACTTACTTTAGTAAAATAATCCGGAACAGCAAAATGGGATATTAAAAAAGTAAACACGTAATTACTTTAGTTTTTTAAAGCAAAGAATTGATATAAATATGAATAAGAAGAAAATGGCGCCCTTTTCAAGCAGAACAGCTTCATTTCAGTTTTACAGTATTGAACAGTGTAGTATTGCGCTGTCGGATTCAGGGTTGTACTATTGTAATGTAAAGAACACGCAGAAAGAGTTGTAATCAATTGTGAATTCCTTCTAGTACACTGACAAAAAAAGCTTAAACAGATATATAAATAAAAATAAAAAGGTTATGTAAATGTTTTTAAAAAGACATGTAATTACGTGAGTAGGATTTTTTCCTTCTTTTAACACGATAACAAGTAACGTTATTTATCTATTTTCGAAAGAGTGCCACATGCAAGTGGAGAAGGAAAAAAACAGAGTTATGCAAAATTTGTGTCGAGAATTGTCTAAAGTTCCGACTCTTTTTTTTGGCTTTCACTTTAATAAAAACGTAAATTTATGAGGTGAATTTATTCAACACAATATGATTCAACTCAAAAAAATAAATAAAAGTTAACGTGAATTAAGATTAAAGTTAAGGTGTTATTGTGGACCCTCACCCCTTTTTGAAAATCTTGTTAAACTTTGTGACATGTTTACATTCTAC
The DNA here is from genome assembly GCF_053919585.1 of Euprymna scolopes. Lineage (NCBI taxonomy): Eukaryota > Metazoa > Mollusca > Cephalopoda > Sepiida > Sepiolidae > Euprymna > Euprymna scolopes. Next base: position 32,504,024 of record NC_136519.1, read on the forward strand.
TGATGTCAGGCGCGAACGAACACCCAATAATTTTATTATACCATATTTCTTCAAACTGAAACATAATTATCAAAGTATACTTACGCAAATAGATATGAAAAGTCTTTGTTAAAGTTTGTGCCATATTTCCATGGAGTACAGGTGCGAACGCAGACCCCACAATTTTATTATACCATCCCTATTTAAGTTGAAAAATACTTATCAAAGTATTCTTATGCACATCTATATTAGAACCCTTATAAACGCTTTATTTTTCATTTTTTATTTCCATACTTTGGGGGCCAGGTGCGAACACAGACCCCACAATTTTTATGAACCACCGTTCTGCCAGATCAAACATACATATACCTGTGTCTCGATACATCTTCTATCATTATACGTAATCAGGTTTTTAAATAGTCAACCATCTAGGAGCCTATTCATGACCAGACACACACACACACACACATGTTCAGCTTTATATTATAGATATATATATATATATATATATATATATATATATAATATATATAATATAATATATATGATATATATTAGTGGTGGGACGATTAATCGGAATCGTTAATCGTAAGAATCGTGTATTTTGGGAGGTATCGGAATCGGAATCGCATCGTTAAAAAATACCTTAATTTTCCGATTCTTTCATTACGATTCTTTTAGTCTGATGTTGAAAAAAAGAAAAGAATGGCCTGATATTTCTAACCGCAAGAGAGAAATGTAGCATGTTATAAAAAGAAACCAAAGAAATTCATTACTAACAGGGCAATGCTTAGTGCCCCCTCCCTTACAAGATTCATTCATTCAGATCTATTGTAATCAAAACTACAAAAGAGTTAACTTGAAAAGAAGTATGCAGGACTCTACATTGCGAGTAAAAATTTTTAAAAATACGCTTATCTTTTTAGCGAGTGTTTTTTTTTTACTGACAAATCTTTTAATAGTGAATGAAAATGCTTTTTCAACTTATATTTTCTTAAAATAAATCGAGCAAAGTCAAATTATTTAAACAGTAAAAGGTTTAATAGAACAATATACTTTTTTTTCTTTTTTTCAAAGAAGGCTTTTGAAAGAAATATCTCTAAAATGAAATTGATCACGTTGTATTATTTCGCAAAATTTTGAAATTTGGACCAAATGAAAATTCGTTGAATTTCTTGAAATCTTTTTTTAACTCTTTGGTCCACGACTTAGCAAAATTACCAACTAGTCACCCAGAGCAGTTTTATTAGTGAGGGTCTTTTTTTTTTTTTTTGCCTAAATCACCATCTAGGTGTCACCAATTTTTTTAACCCTCCTTAACTTCAAAGAGTAAATACAATATATACAACTAAAAAAATAATTTTTAAAAATGCTGATTCTATTCATGAAAAATTCTTTTAACTAGAAATTAAAACTTAGGTAAAGATAGCTGACTGACATCAACAGGAGCACTGGTTAACTACTGAACCACGTGGAAACGTGTGGGGGGGGGGCGGAAAAAAGGAAATTAAATGATGATAATAAATTATGATAACCGTCTTTAAAAGGCACTAAACTCCTAAAATTTACTTCTTTAAAATTTTAGGCGGCATTCCCCGGCGATTTTAAAGAACTCTCTCTCTCAAAAAAAAAAAAAAAAAAAAAAAAATTAATTTTTAAGGTTTGGGAAAGATATATTTATTATAAC
>NC_136519.1:32510689-32658189 GCF_053919585.1 Euprymna scolopes
TGGATCATAGTGATGGATGCAGGTTTCATCCTGTGTAATCAGTCTTTTGAAAAACTTTGACTCATCTTCTTGGCACATCTCCAGAGTCAGCCACTCTGACGAGTCGTAGACAATGAAACACGTTCGTGGATAATTATATTTTAACAATATGTGTGTGTGTATGTGTGTGTGTGTAGTGATGGGCTTATTCCAATATTTTCAACCCAATTCTGATACAATTACTGATTCCATACACGTTTTTATAACAGCATGTTGAAAATAGACATCTTCAAATTTTTAAAATTCTTGTTTGGATTTTTTAAACACGCCACGGGTAGATAACTCAATTTAAAGCACTGACACTCCCTCCCCATCTTTAATACTAGTTTTTCATCCTAAAAATTAACCTTTTGCTTGGTATCATAATAAATTGTTTTTTTCGCCGTAAAAAAAAAAAAAAAAATCTACTGATGAAATTAAATGAAATTTTTTTCCGGAGAACTTTATTCTATAACAGATATGTACAATATAACCTTTTTTCGATATTTTCATTTTTTAATGCCTTGATTAAACTGTACAAGTACCCAAATAAACCAGAAAAACCTTATTCCATGGAGTTTTGAAGAATGCAATTCTTCTCATCAGAGGGGAGAAGTTTGCAAAATGTACAGTAAATTTTGCCGGTCAATGCAGTAAAGATAACAAGCAATATAAAAGTTATCATATTTGCATAAAAAAAAGTCATTTAATAAATTATTGTAATCGTTGTAAGTGGCATAAAAGTGGTGCAAAATTGTTTTTTTTAATGACTTTTTAAAGAAAACTGTTTCGCATCACTTTAACCTTACAAAATAATGCTTTCAAGGATGCTGTTTAACTCTTTTTCAAATTCACATAAAAATTTACAACATTTTAATAAAAATGGATAATAATAAAAATTTATAACAGTAAATATTGAACACCGTGTAACATTAAATGAATTATTACTTTCTGTGGGCTGGGGGTGCCCGGTCTTTCCCAGTTGTAAAATACATTTAAATATATTTAATATATATCATGCAAATTTCATGGTTATAGTCGGCTAACATACTTCCTAACTTCCAATGTGGCTGCTACCAGAAACTATGACAAGGCAAATCAGCTCGTTCACTTTTTTTTCTCTGATGTCTATATCTCCCCTTGTGCATGTACTCTTTTTTTATTACGTTTTTCTGGGTTTTTTTTTTAAATTATTTTTTTATTTAATAATCATTGAATTCACTTTTTTTTCGGTCTTATTTTAATTAAGAATTACTGAAATCAGTTTTTTTTTTTTTGAAGAATTATTGAAAACACTTTTGCACTCTTTATTTAAAAAGAATTATTGAAAGCACTTAAAAAAAAATTTTTTTAACTATTTTGGGAATACATTTTTTTTAATCATTTTAAAATTTTGCTATTTTGATTTCAATAATTTTATTTTTATATTTTTATAAAACATATATTTATTATATAAATTCAAATAAAAGATCCTATTTTTAAAATAAAAAAAAAACAAAACTTTTTTTTGTAATTTCATAAACATATTTCTTAGATAATTTCAAATAAAATAAAAAATCTATTTTCTAATTTTTTTATTAAAAGTGCAAATAAACGCTAATTGTGTTATTTTTATCTATAATTTTGTTAATTTTTATTGTACACTTTTCAATAATGTCTCTTTTCTTATAGTTTATTTCAATAAATCGCTTTACTATAGAAATACTAAAGAACAATAAAAGTGAAGGAACTGATTTGCTCTGTCACCATGTTGGAAGTTAGGAAGTACGTAAACTGACTATAATCCTAAAACATGTATACTTTTCACACGGAACATAGACTTATTTCTTTAAAAAGGTATATATTCTTTCATAGTTCATATTTATTATTACAGAACCAATTCTCTATTGAATATTATATTGTACCTAATATATAGTAATGATTTAAAAAGTTAAAAAAAATAATGGAATCGTCCCATCACTATTATATAAATTACGTATGTACAAAACAATACACACACGCGTTATATAACCGTTATATAATAATATCAAGACCTTAATCTTCAGAATTTCAGCACTTGGTCCATCCTGGAGAGCAAAGTTTAAGCTTCAGGTCACCCAATTTTGAGATGTTTTAAAGACAAAATTGAAGAAGGAATGAGCCAAAATCCCACAAGATATCATTCATGATTCTTGTAAAGATTGAAGTAACATTTTCCATAGTCTGTCATGCTTTTTTTAAAACAGCATTTTTCGTAATCTGCCATACTTTAGTTTGAAATAGCATTTTCCATAGTCTGTCATGCTTTAGTTTTAAATAGCATTTCCCATAATCTGTAATCCTTCAGTGTGAAATGACATTTCCCGTAGTCTGTCATGTTTCAGTTAGAAATAACATTTTCTGTAGTCTGTCATGCATCAGTTTTAAATAGCATTTTCCATAGTCTGTAATGCTTCAGTTAGAAATAGTTTTTTCCATAGTCTGTCATGCTTCAGTTAGAAATAGTTTTTTCCATAGTCTGTCATGCTTCAGTTCGAAATAGCATTTTCCATAATCTTTCATGCTTCAGTTTCAAATAGAATTTTCAATAGTCTGTCATGCTTCAGTTTTAAATAGCATTTTCCATAGTCTGTCATGCTTCAGTTTTAAATAACATTTTCCATAGTCTGTCATGTTTTAGTTTTAAATAGCATTTTCCATAGTCTGTCATGCTTCAGTTCGAAATAGCATTTTTCATAGTCTGTCATTCTTCAGTATTGAATAATATTTCTTAGAGTAATGCATCAGCTTTAAATAGCATTTTCTATAGTCTGTCATGCTTTTGTTTGAAATAGTATTTTTCATAGTCTGTCATGCCTTAGTTATAAATAGCATTTCTCATAGTCTGTCATGTGTGAGTTTGAAATATCATTTTCTATAGTCTATCATGCTTCAGTTTCAAATAGCATTTTCCATAGTCTGTCATGATTTAGTTTTAAATAGCACTTTCTATAGTCTGTCATGCTTCAGTTTTAAATAGTATTTTTCATAGTCTGTCATGCTTTAGTTTTAAATAGTATTTTGAACAGTCTGTCATGCTTCAGTTTGAAATAACATTTTTCATAGTCTGTCATTCTTCCGTATGGGATAACATTTCTCATAGTCATACATCAGTTTTAAATAGCATTTTCTATAGTCTGTCATGCTTTTGTTTGAAATAGCATTTTTCATAGTCTGTCATGCCTTAGTTATAAATAGCATTTCTCATAGTCTGTCATGTGTGAGTTTTAAATAGCATTTTCGATAGTCTGTCTTGCATAAATTTGAAATAGCATTTTCCAGTCTGTCATGATTAAATCTAAAATCGCATTTTCTATAGTCTGTCATGATTTAATCTAAAATAACATTTTCCATAGTCTGTTAGATTTAAATCTAAAATAACATTTTCCATAGTCTGTTAGATTTAAATCTAAAATAGCATTTTTTTAGTCAACCATACTCATGTCTTAAATAGCATGTTTGATAATCTGTCATACTTTATTCTGCAACAGCATTTACCGTAGTCTGTCATGCTTTTGTTTGAACATGCGAATTGAATGTACATGTCTATATCTGTTCTTGGTTATTATGTGGGATGGGGGGTCAATCTTCATCTAGGGGATTATTATTTTTCTCACCACCCAAGTGAAAATATTATTCTTTATATAATGTTTTCTTTTGTTGTTGTTGTTAATCCTTCTTTGGCCTTTGGGCGGCAGAAAAGAAAAAAAAAAAAAAAAAAAAAGGGAAGTTTAATTGCTTGTGCTTTACTTATGTAAACAACTTGAATTATTTTCCCACGTTTCGAGATAAGCAAAGTAAATGACAAGTCTGCTTATTTTCATGTGTTTTCTCTCATAAGCAGACCCCGAGTAAGTCCTATGTCAAGTTATATCCTTGGGATGTTTTGTTGCAAACAAACAAAAAAGGTTTAGACTAGCAAAGGGAACCAAGTGTTTGCCAGTATAATTTTTATAAGGAAAATTGGATTATTTGGGTTATTCAGACTACTGTTCTCATCATGAAAATTTATTTCACGTTTCGGCTGATCTAACCTTTGACCTTCTTCAGGTGAATCTGAGGAATCTATCTATATATATATATATATATATATATATATATATATATATATATATATATATATATAAATTACAATCAAATTTACCAAAATGATCCAAGATAGTAAAATTAAAGTATATTATAAATATTTAAGAATTAATATTTATAAAGTTATCTCAGCCAGATGTAAAAGCTCGATAAAACCAAATAGGAGATAGAACTTATAATATATATATATATATATATCGAACTCGGGAATCTATACCGAATTACAAAATGAACCTTTAATTTTATTAGTTTCGCTTATAGTGAGGATTTAAAAAACTGCCACTTAGAAGTGATTGTACTCAGCACTCTTATCCATTGTGCCACTGGTTCACATTTACTGAAACATTGTGAAAATAACAATCAAGATAAGAACACTAGTCTGAACAATCCAATGCGATTCAATATGAAAAGAAATAAAGATTATTTTTTTTTTTATTCTTATTCACCCACAAACAAGGTATGTTGCATGCTGGACATAAGAAACTGATATTTGAGACCATGTCTACAGTGGCACTGTGTAGGGAGTTGAGCAGCCATTGTCCACATTACATTTACATTTTGACATATTAATAGTCAAGGAAGTAGGAAACAGGGAGGGAATTCTAAAGTCTACCAGTTTGAGGGAAGGAACTATTAGAGTAGGAAGCTACCCAGCATCTAGAGGCCGCTACAATGAATGAGGTGGAATTTTGCTGCTTGTCAGGTTAGTCAGGAGTATTTACGTTAAGAGGGTACAAGTGCTATGAGTTTGTCAGATCATTAATGCAATTGTAAAACAGACACAGGGATGCAGCATTTGCAGTGATGGGACAGGGGTTGGAGCTTGGCTGATAGTGTAAGACCTATTAGATTGAAGACTCTTTTTGAGGCCGTGTTTTAGATTGAGAGAGTAGTAGTAGTAGATGCAACAATACTCCATGCATGGATGGATAGTGGTTTTGTAGAGATACAAGATACTGTCAGGTGTAAGTAGTTTTCTAGCATGGTAGAGAGAGCCTGTCTTCTTTGCCGCAGCCTTGGCAATGTCTTCAAGGTATTTGTCTCCTTTGCGACTGAGTCGATACTGTGTGTAAACGTGTAGACAACGTTACATTCCCAAACAAACACCCTGTCTAAGAGCGAGAAACTAGTGGCAGATACACCAGCTTAGATGTGGCAGAAATACTCCATGCATGGGAGAATGGTGGCTTTATAGAGATATAAGATACTCTTAGGTGTTAGTAATTTTCTAGCGTGATATAAAGAGTCCACCTTCCTTGCAGCAAGCCTGACAATTTACTCAATGTATTTGTTCCAATTCATGTCGCCTATGAATGTTAAACCAAAGAATCTGAACAAAGAGCTTTCAGGTAGCATATTATTAGTCATGGTAATCAGTGGTTTAGAAGGTTTCTTGTTATTGTTAAAGGAAAGAAGCTTTGTCTTGGCAGCATTGAATGTCACCATCCGTATTTATCTCCCTCTTCCACTGCCGACTAGAGGTCTTCTGTTAAGGTTTCAGCCATTGCCTTAGATATATGCTCATTCATTTCCCCTCGTGTCTGTTATAGAGCATGGTATCATCAGCAAATATACCCATCTCGGAAACAATTTTATTAGGGACGTCATTTGTAGCAACAATACTCCATGCATGGATGGATAGTGGTTTTGTAAGCATACAAGATACTGTCAGGTATAAGTAGTGTTTTATTATGGTAGAGAGAGCCCACCTTCTTTGCCACAGCCTTGGCAATGTCTTTTAGGTATTTGTTCAAATTCATGATGCCAGTGATTGTTAAGCCAAAGAGTTTGAACAATGAGTTCTCAAGTAGAGTGCTATTATTATGGGCTGTTTATATCTGTTTTTATATATGGTACCTTTTTTAAGGAAAAAAAATAGATAGATTAAAGTAGGCAATATAGGCCGACTTAAATCCTACTGCAGTCACCACATTGATTTGGTGATAATGAAATGGGTTTAAGTAGATTTTACCACTGTGTGAACAAGCATATGCAAATACATATGAAATGTGAAAGACAATCACATGAGAGACATTTGAGAAGAAGATCACGTGAGAGATATGGATGACGTTTGAGATCACGTGAGAGACGTCACAGCCATAACGAGAAGTCATGCGTGATGTGAGAATGAGGAAATAACTGTTTTTGTTGCAAAAAAAAAAAAAAAAAAAAGGAGTTAAAATTCTTTCCTCTTTTCTATGCTTTGTCTCCTTTGCAACTGAGTCTGCAATGTGTGGGCACCGTGTGTAAACGTTTGGACAATATATATATATATATATATATATATATATATATATATATACACACAATTGAATCATTCCTTTTCACTTTTTGTTTCATTTTATTTCAATCGAAGTTCTCAGAAAATCACGGGACCCCTTCCTAAGGGCTAACACTTGATCTCTATATGAGATACATAGATATTTTCAGATATTTTTTTTTTTTTTTTTACATAGGCATCACCACTTATCAAGGCCCGAAGACCACCCGAGGATAAGGGATAAGAGTGTACAGTAGTCAATTGAACAATATAATAATTGTTAGTCATGGAAATTCAGTAAATTTGTTAACTTAAGTAAAACGGCTCATTAATAATTTGTTTACGTTGGACTTGAAGACAATCAGATTATAGTCAGCTGGAAAGCAGGAAAACGGAAGACAGTTCCACAGGCATAAAGTTCTAAGAAAGAAGCTTTGTTCATGGAATCTACATTTAGGTTTAGGCACAGATAAAGAGTAGGGGGAATTATTGATAGTGTTTTCAGCTAGACGAGTATTTCTTGTGAAAGTTTGGCGAGGTGGACCATAGATTGAAGCTCAGTCGAGCACTTGCCATAAAAATAATGATAAAGCAGAGATAAACTCGCACCATCTCTTCTGTGAGATAGAGGTTGCAGAGAAGAGAAAAGGACATCTACAAGGTTATGAAATCTATTTTGAACTCTATCAAGACAGGACAAGTCCTTTCTAGCAGCTCCTGCCCAGATGTGGCAACATTATTCCATCCTTGGACGTACCTGGCTCTTATATAGATAGAGAATTGCATCAGCAGTGAGATATCTACTGGATCGATAGAAAGCTCCCACCATTTTTCCAGCGGCCTTGGCAACAGATTTAATGTACGCGTTCCATTTCAGGTCAGGAGTAAAGGTCAAGCAAGCTTGTCAAAACATGAGACATCCCCAAGACGATTTCAATTGATAACAGATGGGGATCAGAATGTTGATGATGCAAAGATAGAAGCTTGGTTTTAGATGCATTAAAAGTAACCAGCCACTCCTTTCCCAATTGTACCACGTGCTCAAGATCAGAGGAGAGAGAATCATAGAGAACTTGGTCGTTTACGGTCTTAGATATGCTACCATAGATGGTAGTGTCATCAGCATAAATGTCTACGACTGATGTAAGGGTGTGATTTGATATTCTATCAAACTTCATTTACCTCTCAAACACGGAGATAGTAAAGAAGTTAAGAATATTAATTCCCTTCTCCCCCAAATGACCAGTTAAATATATTATAGTAAATCTTTTTATGTAGTCTCTTGGTTTTACTGGATTCCAGGACAAGAATTCTTCTAGTCTGGTGGAGTATCCAGCTTAGTGCTGTTACTATAAGTAACATCACTTGGAGAAGGTGCACCATTCCTCGTATAAGCCTCCGTGTGTTAGCCATACCGATGTAATTCCTTTAGAATGTTAAACTTTGTTTATAGATTTCAGTTAAACCGGGTATAAAGTTAGTGTCTAATTTGTAACAAAAAAAAAAAAAAAAAAAAAAAAAACAGTCAATATAATCCTAAATGTTACCATGACATTTATTGGGTGGGTTTCTACAAGTATTTTGTTTTATTCTTAAGTTTCTAAGTCATTATCAAGACTTCAAAGATGTAAAAGTAAAATCGTAACCATTTTTTCTTGTTCTCATGTAACGCTAGATATAACTCGTTTTTCAAAACGAATAAACGTTTTAGAATAAGTAAAAACACTAAAAGCTTATCTAGCTAGGTAGAAGAGTAAGTTATCTTGCCTTTGGTAACGTTTATTTGTTATATATTTGGTTTTGGGTCACTTTTTCGTACCTCTAGCTATTGTAAATAAAAATAAAAAATAAAAATTAAAAAAAGCTCAAACACTTTTAAACTTAGAAAATAGTAAATTTTTCAAAATCACTTGGCAAACAGTAAAGGACAAGATCAAACTTGTCTACTTAAAAAAAAAAACATCAAAATTACAAATAAAAAGTTACATTCTTAATTTATTCATCAACTTGGTTTAAAAAGAAAAATTTTTTTTTAATTCTAGTAGATATTTTTTTGTTATTAAATCTTCAATATAAGTTTTTAAAATATAGTAATTCGGAATTTTAACTCATTGTTCCAAGGTAGGTAACTCTAAACTCTATTTTACTAAGAATTGTAAAAAAAAAAAAAAAAGATCTTTTTCAACTGCTTTATTTCATGTAACAAAGTTTTATAACATAAATAACAAAAAAAGGTAAAGTGACGATATTGTAGTTTTTCTTTAATAGAGTTACCTCCCTTAAAGCAATTAGTTAAGATTCCGAATTGACAAAAATACAAATTAAAAATAAAAACTTTGGTAAAAAAATTAAAACTAAATATCTTATTTTGGTTTTCATCAAGTCAAGTTCCTCTGTCGGCCGAGCTAGCTCTGATGATCAGAGCCTCTGATCTGATAGATATGAATGCCCTGGAGAAGTCACTTCTGGTTAATGGTTATCAGTTTTAAAACGAACTTGGCTATTTTTCAGAATAACAGAATATTTTTAAACTGGAAAACAGTAATCAGAAGTGACTTTTCCAGGGCATTCATATACATCACATCAGATCAGCTGACGGAGAATGTCAACAGAGACGAACGGAACTTGATGAAATCCCTAACTCATTGTTCCGAGGTAGGTAACTCTATTTTACTAAGGATTTAGCACTTGAAAATAAAACGATCGCAAATCAATCGAATTTGAAATTGAAACTTACTTAACTTTGCAAACAAAATAAAACAATTAGACGAATTTAATAGACTAATACTTTTTTATTTTTAAATTTTAAATTTTTAGAATAAAAAGGAAAACATTAAACATTTAAATAACTGATAAAAATGATGATAATTTGTTTTAAAAAACAAGATCCGACTTGTCTTCAACGATGATCAACAAAGTTTTGAATTCTTACTTACGAGTTGAGTTTTTCTTCAGTTTGTAAACATTTTTTTCTCTCTCTCGGCGTTTTAATTTCTTTCTTTTCTTTTTTTTTAAATCGATCTTTTTTTTTTTTTAAACACAGATGATGTCAAAAGATCTTGTCGGGGTCAATCCATCACTAAACAAGTCAATATTTCAAGCATTTTCGCTTTGAAAAACGGTTTTGTTAAAAGTAATAAAACATTAGAGACGACTGGAGACGAAAATAATTAGCCTTAACAACTTACAAACCGGTGCGCATAAACATTAATCCGCCTCGTAAAACATGACCGGATGTATTATTAACGTTTTTTCATGTTTAAAACTAGTAGAGAAAGGGTCAAGATCAAAGTGTAGTATCTGTTCTTCAGATGCTGCACTTCAATTTCTTGTTCTTTGTCAGTGGAGGAGAAATCCCTCACGACTGAGACAATTTTTATTTTTGTTCCTTTTCTCCACATTAAAAAAACGACCCTGGTGTCTAACTCTGTCCTGTGGGGAGATATTGTAAATAGGAACAACAAGCATGTCGGTGAAGGAAAGAAGCTGAGAGTATCCAAAGTATTTTCCACTAATACCAACATAAATTATTTTTAAGGAAACACAGTTGAAAAATCAGTAAAAGAATCGCTTGACTCACTACAGTCCTCAACAAGTAGCAGTGGGAGGAGTGAGTGAGAGAGGTCTGTATAAGTTACTTGCTGGCGTCCCTCTGGCGATAGCAGCTGAGATCCCAAAGGGCTAAAAATAGTCCTTAAGGGAACAGCTCAAATCAATGCACCCTGCCAACCGATTGGTCAGTGTGGCCGAATCACTTTGGCACCGGGCATTGATCTGCTTACAGTAAATAGTTTCTTAACTGCTACAAACCTACTGTTAATATTATCTGCCAGGCTCTTTTGCTTGTGCAGTGATAAAACTTCTCAAATGGACTTGTGCTGTTAGGTTGTATGAGGATGTTAATGTTAATCAAAATCGGACTGTTGTTTCTTTAATTGGATTTTTTCGATTATCGTCTTTCGGTACTTAGTGAAGACATTCCACTAAAAAAAAAAAAACTAAGAACACTCCCAGATACATAAAGTACATTTGCGTGAAACTTTTTAAAAACCGGCCCAGCCATTTCGGAGTTCTTAGGGAACGAACTCACAGAGACACACACACAGTAACATACAAAGACACATGCAGAGACAAAGTGCCTTTTATATATAAGTAGAGATGGGGAGAGAAATGTTATATGTTAAACACAAACAAAATAATACATTCATAAAAGACTTATTTTATATATGTTAAAAATGGAAGTTTACATAAATAGGAAAACGTACAATGTTTGTTCATATTTTTTAGAGTACTTGTAGAACAAGGTTGATTCTTTAGTTAAGAGATAAAAAATAGGTGTGAGCCGATAATTTATAAGCTGTAAATTATTGACGGGTCGGAAAGTCGTAATCAAACCTTCTCCACTCAATTACACAAATTATATTTGATTGAAAGTTATTAATAAGAACCAATGGTTGTTTGTTTTCATTGTAAAAGGAAAATTAAGTGAGAAAAGTTAGGAGTATTTAAAATAAGTTTATACATTTGTTTTTGATGAGCAGACGATAATTAGAAAAGTTAATGAGTTGTATATATGCATTTTTGTTAATGTCTACGTGCATATGCTTATGACTGTGTGTATGTGTTAGTTGAGATAACAACCTCAAGCCCGACAGAGAGGCAAAAGGGTGAGGCAATATAGATCTTAGTGTAATATCGTCGGCCTGTGTGTATATAAAACGTGTGATATACAGGATAAAACAATAAAAGTGTCGTCCTAAACAAAACAACACTATACATATAAAAAAAATCAATTTAGGTAACTTGATTATGTAGGAGAGCTGACATCTATTTCATGTAGCCGCCTTCAGCCTCAATCACTGCCTTGATACGGGTCAGGAACTGGGAGCATGCCTTTTACACAAGCACTGGCAGGAGCTTGGCAAATACTCGGCAGATGGCGGCAATCAGACTGGCTTTAATTGTGTGGGAGGTTATCTTGGTGATGTTCTCGACATATGACCAAATGAAGTAGTCGAGCAGGTTCAGGTCAAGGAAGGAAGGAGGGCCAGTGAGAGAAGGGTACATGGTTGTTGCATTCCTTCTGAAGCTAAGCCTGCGTCTCTTTCGACTTGTGGGCCAGTGTTGAGTTCTGCTGCCACACTCAAGGTCGGCCAGCGGCCACCTGATTGCACTAGGAGATCACCACACTCTTCAGCATACCCAGGTGCTGAAGCACATCCAAAGATCACCACATTCTTCAGTTCATCCAGGTACAATTTTCAAGCTGACTTAGAAGATGTGAGGTGGCATGATGTGGCCCTCACTTAAAACCACACCAAAGACCATAACTGTGGCTAAAAACGTTTTTTTTATCACCCTGGGCACGTCTCTCAAGCGTTGAACCATCCGAATTTCCATTGTGAGGGTGCTGGCAATGGTCCTGTTATCATAACGGATCGGCAAAGAACATAAGTTGTACAGCGGCACATATCTGATGTCACTTACTGAACATTGTGTCACTTTCAGACATGATAGAAGGCTCTTATCACTCTTGAGATTTGTCGGAGTTGAAAACTCTCGCCCTTTAACTCAGAAGAGCGACCTAGCTATGTCACTTCCTGTTTCTCATATTTCACCCTCTTTTCCGCTGAACGCTCGACCAGTCAAGATGTGACAAACACCACTCCGGTGGAGCCATGAGCCACCACCGCGTCCTGACTAGCCAGTCAACCGCAAGTAACGTTACTCATCTTCCTATCACTTCCTATCACTGTATATTTATGCAAATAAATTGCATTTGTTTCGTTGATATATAATGATATATACTTCGTCTTCATTATGCGACCTTTCGTCTTTTCAATTCCTCTACCATTAAATACATCCATTCACCATTACACACATGGGGACGGAATCATCTAACACACTGCAGACCGTCCTGTCCCCAACACAACTGGCCAACTAGTAGATGGTCTGCAAAAAAACAAAAAACAAAAAGAAAACAGTTTTAATCAAACGGAAATGGAAGCATGTGGTCTTGTCTATGGCGATAATTTTATCGTCCCACCTTGTATATAGTGTGTGAATGTGTCTATAAAATATGGGTAACGTCTATATAATTACGTGTATCATGTATCTATATTTATGACAGTGTTTATCTTTATAATTGTATATCTGTTATCACCTAGTGTTTATAATATTACAAGTTGTATGGATGTGTAGGTATTTCCATAAGTCACCACAGCTCACCAACCAACAGTCATTTGTGGTGATCTGGCAACGGCGGTGACGGCGGAAGAGAGATAATCTTCAAGGCTTGCTGTCCAGTATCATGAATGAGATGGCAGCGGTGCGGCGGCGGCAGTAGCTGATGTCGCTGGCGAAGGGTTAACTGCCACTGGCTGCCGATGGAGCGAGATTCGTGGCTGACACGCAGCAACCGATCTGGTTGCTTGTCGAAAAAGCTGACATTTTTATACTCGCGATGTGGACATAGGTAGTAGACAAAAGGCGGCTTTTGTCACTGGTGATCGTTTCACTTTTTATTTGTGTTTTAATGTATTGTAGGGAGTCATCTGTTTGATGTTTGTATACATGTGTTATATCGATTTAAAGCTAAGAAAGTTGTGAATGTGTTCTAGTAGGTGTTGTACCTATTTACAATGCCTCCCCACGGGAGAGAGTTAGACACACGGGTCGTTTTTTAACGTGGAGAAAAGGTACCAAAAAAAAAATTGTCTCAATCGTGAAGGATTTCTCCTCCACTGAAAGAGAACGAGAAATGAAAGTGCCTTATCTGAAGAACAGATACTAGACTTTGATCTTGAGTGTTTCGTGAAATAATTATTCATGTTTATATGATGCCAGAGATGCGTCTGCTGTGATGCTTGTGTTTTGTATTTTGATTTTTCTTTTGATGTGCGGCTTCCTCTGGTGGTTTTCTTTGTTGAAGTGAGATGTGAGTTATTCTATAGATGTGTGTACATAAAAAATTGGGATTTGAAATTGTCGTATGTGTTTAGTGCAATGTAACGACAAATGGGCTTTGTCTTAGTGTCGCCATTATTATCGCTGTCGCTGTTGTTGCTGGTTTCTGGTTTATTCATGTGAATATGGAGGGATATGTGATATAACACAAATAGAAAAAGCAATTAAGTGCGGTTTGCCAGTCTGACTTAGGCTTATTGGTATAAAACTTAGTTAACTACCCTTAAATGTTTGAATGCCCCAAAATAGAGAGGGGGCTCATTTTCCGTTAAATTTATATGCGAAACTACCCACCCTCTAAATCCTAAAACAATTGTTTGATTGTTTTTCTTTCGGTGTATTTATACATAATCGCCTAAAAAGTAGAATCTAATTTTGAAGCATACTTTTAAATGTAGATATAATTTCTTTTTAATTCGACAAAGTTTTTAATGTTTTTCTCTTTATGTATTTTATCCAAGATTTTGATAAACTCATAGTGAGAGGGTCATCTACATTCTTCACTGAAATTAGAAAAAAAAAAAAAATACAATATAACATTAATTAATTTAGAAGATGTATACCAGACGACAACAAAAGCCAGAGCGGCATCAGAACAACAAAAAAAAAAAATTTGTGTGCATTTAAAATCTTTTAAAATTTGTAGCAACTGCTGTGCCCGGCTGGAACAAATGGCCAGTAGGACCATTTCACAGCAATCACCGCTTTCATACACCCACGCGTATGAGATTGCATAGGTACATTATGTAATAATGCAAACACTGCACACATAAAACAAAAGGAACTATGTTATGCTCCCCCCACATATAAATACAGTAAACAGGCTGGAACGTTCGAGAAGGCCTGTATATAAAGATTTGCCTGCCAAAAATTAAATCAGTCTGTTCAATTTCTCAAGTGTTAACACGCGTTTGAGTAAACTCCATCCCGGGAGACATACAAACACTTGTCACGATTTTGCGTGTGACAGACATGAACTTTATTATCCTTGTGGAAACTGTGGGAGCCTTTTCAAGTCTCACACAAAAACATGCGTTCACATCTCAAGCTATATTACTTGTCACATACATACGCGCACACAAACATACGCGCGCACGTCCGCACATGTACATATATTCACGTTCGCGTATATACACTCACATTCATGTGTATACACACACACGCTAACGTACACACATGTACGCACACAAGGACAACGTCACTTCCCCTTTGAAAGGAAATCCACACATGCACAAAAGACCACTGGAAACAATTATAAAAGCAAGAGACAAGCTGTTTCTAGCCCTTTTCCAACTTGCCTTCCGAGTTGAGTGGTCGGTGGACAGCCGCCGCCCTTGTGGCGCCCGTGTGCCTCACGCCACTTGCTACTATGTGGGACAAAAGGCTAACAAACAGTACGTACACTTTATACGTTTTCTATCTCCATGGCCTGGATTGACTTTTTCTCATTCTCTCTCTATACTACAATAGACTTTCCTTATCACCAGCTAACAACGAGAGATGCACACCAAACTGGATTGACTTTCTCTCTTTCTCTCTCTATGACAATAGACTTTCCTTCTCACCAGTAAACAGCAAGAGACGAACGCGGACATGAACACGTGTTGTACCCTTTTCTTTCACTTGTTTCTTCACGAAATAAATCCTAGTTCGTTTACTTCAAATAAACACATTGTTCGTTTCTTCCTCAAAGCAATTCATTTTTCCTTTCTCAATTCAAACCATTTCTCCTATTTTGTACGACTGGGGGATATATATAATGTATCCACCAGTCCACTACAAAACTTACTACATTGAATGATGACCTAAATTTTT
Source organism: Euprymna scolopes (assembly GCF_053919585.1). Lineage (NCBI taxonomy): Eukaryota > Metazoa > Mollusca > Cephalopoda > Sepiida > Sepiolidae > Euprymna > Euprymna scolopes. The sequence goes on from NC_136519.1 coordinate 32,525,853, forward strand.
CTTTAAACAATTTTGAACCATTAATCTTATGATACAAGCACACACACCCTATATATATATATATATATATATATATATATATATATATATATATATATATATATGTATATATATATATACAAAGAATCCGCTCAATTGATAGCATGCTGAACCTCAAACGCTGACAATTAATCTTTTGAAAGTCGTATTATTGTGATAGTTTGTTGTAATGTTGAACTATCTGTTTATATTATGTAGACGGTATTAGTTCCATACTTTTACAGATGATCTGCAGCAGCTTCCATTCAGATTGCCAAGTCAGATCATTTGTTACTTTGCACTAGCAACCAGCTCCTATGAGATCTGCCAATTTTTTGGTATACTCCGCTCTATTCCTTAAAACGGTAACATTGCCTATGTTTACTGGTAGTTTGATTGTATTATTATGACTTGATAGGCAATACTTGTTCACTTGAATGGTTATGTTTTGGAAGTTTTGGGTTTTTGTGGAGCAGTTGTTAGCGTATTTGGGAAAAAATTCACTTATATGATTTATGGACTGTTCTTTTCAAAAATAGCCACATGGACCATTAGCCCGCGTGTGGCAGTCTTATCATAAACCATCAATAATTTCAAACCTTATGCTATCCTTACACAAAATCATCACTCCATTAATCCTTCATTATAAACATTCCACACAAGAAAACACTTATGTTGGAAAAATTCAAACTAATATTCCTAACACGTAAATAAATGTTGTTTATTCCATGTTAATACTGCAATTTTGTGTTCTTTGTTGAGAGTCGTTATTTTCCGGATTTCATTTTTATTTCTTTATGTAAGGATGTGGATTGATGAAACCTTTCTATGAATCGGCAATCCCATTAAATTTACCCTTTTAGGGTTTGTAATGCTTTTAGGGCACGCCCTAATAAAATAAATAATTCGATACAAGCCTCTGAAATGACAAACGCAACAACTTCATAAAAGGTCACAGAAAAGGTTTATTGAGGAGAATGTGGTATTTTCCTTGTAGAAAGCTGGACTCCGGCACCTGGTATTATCGCGGTAGTTATTCCAGTGGAATCGTCGATACCGTAGAGATAACACCGAGGTGGAGAGAGAGAGAGAGAGAGAGAGAGAGAGAGAGAGAGAGAGAGAGAGAGAGAGAGAGAGAGAGAGAGAGAAGAAAAGGAGGTCCATTCCGTTTGGTGTCTCTCTGCGTAAGAATGAGTTGTTCTTCTTCAAACCAGATGCTGGCCGATTTCCTTTGGGGATAGGAAGTACCAATGCACCGTACCCTGACTGGTCAAGATGTGGCCGAATAGCACAGGGGAGAGGCATTGATTCGAGGAAGAAAAAAGTCCCATTTGTTTCTGCTACACCCTTAATAGTTCCGCGGATACACTCCTACTTTCGACTTCAATAAAATTGCGACACATGCAACCTCGGTCCAATAATTTGATAAATCCCAATTATAAATTGGTGACCATCCGACCCACATCCTATAAATTAAAAACTGTGAACTTGTAGCGAGCTGCTACTACTACAAGACTAGGCTGTATTCTCACCTTAGTTCTCTCTTTCTCCCTACTCTTTTCTCTTTTCCTTCCTTTCTTCTTATACATCATCAGAGGTTCCAGCCAATGAAAAGCGAGAACGGTTTACGTGGGACATTCGAGTGAAGAAAAACGTCCTTACTTCCACGGCGACTAGAGACAGAACACACGCCTCACTCCTCAGCTCCTGTTAGGTAGCCAAGAGGAGCATTGAACATTAATACAGACTTTACAAAATGCACTGTCTTTCTTTGTAACCTGAGTTTCGGGAAAACACACATATATATTGGATATATAAAACCTCATGAATTCATAACAAAGTCGCGTTACACGTCCTCATTGTTATAAGAAGACAATGTCTTCTTTTACCAGTATTTCTTTCTATTTCAGCGCTCCAGTTCTCCCTGTTATCGGAGGCGCCCCGAAGTGGGAGCCTACCGAAATGGTGACCTCTAATTAGTACCCCTGTTAATGTATGGTAATAATACCATAAACTCTGAGAGGCCTCATATAGACGTTTGGCAAATAGGTGTGAAGAGAAATTTAAATTTTTTTTAAAGTTTGATAAGGGGATAGGCAAATGAACTCTAGAATATTTACTTTGCCTGCCATAATTTATTAATAAAAATAAAAATTAAATTAGACTCTTTCAGAGCTAATGCTACATCTGAAAATGGGATTTCTCACCTGCGATCTTTCACACTTATCTTCTAATAGCTAAATACATATTTGTTTCATTTTTTTAATGCCAAGAAAACTTTTTTAAAAATCCTTTTTTGGAATCGGAAATAAGGCTAAAATTTTTCCGATTCCGATACCCCTCAAAATTCTGATTTTCTGATTCATCATTTTTCCCTAAATCTGCCTCAGACTATTTTTATATCCTTCCAGACTTTAATTTTACTACGTTAAACTGTTTTTATGTTTTGCCTTATTGCAGTAGGAAGCAAGTAAATATGAGACTGGCCACCTCTCGTTTAAATTATCCAAACGACATCAAAATAAGGTGAATTTAGGATTAATTTATTAAATGGGGACATAATCTCGCCATGCACCGCTTTTGGCCAAGGACGATAACTCTGGTGTGACAGTTGATAAATTGGAGGCGTTAATTTGCAGCCATGCCCATCTACAATTTGTATATGTTTGACCGAAATGGAACTTGTTTATATTATTCGGAATGGAATCGAAGGAAGCATTCTAGTATGAGTAAAGAGGAGGTATGTAAATCTTTTTCGAATATTCTAAATCTGTCTTTAATCGAGGCTTATAAATACGAAAGGTTAATGGCTTTCTGTTTTTTTGTTGTTTTGTTTTTCTATATCGATTATTTTGTAGTCATGAACGACGTGCAAAATTTTATTTAAAAGAATGAAAAAAGAAAATAAAAAAACTGGCACTTCTGCAATTTATGGACCTTGCTAGATAGGATTTGCAATGCTTGTGCAGAATACAGACCGCGCTGAAACAATAAAGCAACCTATTCTGTTTTGTTTTGCAATCCACAAAGGTTAGAAAAATTGGTCGAAAATTCGGTATTTTTTTTTTTTTTAAATTTTTTTTTTACGATCTATCCCAGCGTAGTATAAACACCCTTAACCTCCTTATGTTAAGAACGGCTTTCGAAGTTGTGAGGGGGTATTTCGAAAGCCGTTCTTAACATGGAGAGGGGATGTTGGAGGTGTTTATACTACGCTGGATTAGGTCGTAAAAAAAATACCGAAAATTCAAATACATTATCAAATGCAAAATAAATTACTCTTCTACCTGTTTTACTCCCTCTGTAACGTTTATATTCTGTTCGAAAAAACGTATAGTGTCGAACGTTACGTGAGAACAAGAAAAATGGCCGCGGTGTGACACTTAAATATTTGAAGTCTTTAAAAATGACTTAAAAATAAAACCAAATACTATTAGAAACCCAGCTAATATATGTCACGGTAACATATCGGGTGGGTTTCTAACAGTATTTTGTTTTATTTTTATTATTTTTAAGGGGTTTGTATTACTGTACACATAGATTCGAAAAAGTTGTCAAAAAACAAATATATAACAAATGTTATCAAAGGCAAGATAAATTACTTTTCTACCAAACTGGATATAATTTTCGTGTTTTTATTCAATTTAACATGTTTATTCAACTCGAAAAGCATACAGTGTTTACCGATGTATTGGAAAATTCAAAATGGCGACCGACTCTCTCTTTAACACGGTAAGTTTGGGAAAAAGTGTTATAAATAATAAACTAGACATAATACTATTAAAAAACCACCGAATATATGTCAAGTTATGTCACGGTAACATATATTGAGCGAATTTCTAACAGTATTTTATCTATTTTATTATTTATTACACCTTTTTCCGAACTTACCGTGTTAAAGAGAGAGTCGGCCGCCATTTTGAACTTTCCAATATATCGGTAAACACTGTATGCTTTTCGAACTGAATAAACATGTTAAATTGAATAAAAACACCAAAATTATATCCAGTTTGGTAGAAAAGTAATTTATCTTGCCTTTGATAACATTTATTTGTTATATATTTGTTTTTTGACAACTTTTTCGAATCTATGTGTACAGTAATACAAACCCCTTTTCCAGATAGGTAGAAGAGTAACTTATTTAGCCTTTGATAACATTTGTTATACAGTTGAATTTTTTTTACTATGCTTTCGAATATGTGGATTGTAAAACATACCCCCCCCCATTCTTAACATGGGGAATGGAGAGCGTTTTGTAAGTATTAGTGCACTTATAGGTGTGTCAGAAAGTTCGTGAAAAATATTGAATAATTCCATCCTCGTCTTTCCAAGCTTATAACTCCTCGAAAAATGTAATTCAAGCCCTAATTTTTTTTTTTTTTCAATTAAAGGAGCAAGGACCAAGGTTTCATTAACAAAACAAGAACAAACAAAAAACGTGTTTTTTTTTTTTTTTTTTTAAAAGGTTTTAAATTTCGGACTTTACAGGTAAATTTCTAAAAAAACACTACTTTTTTTGTTTTAAATTTGAATATATTATTTATTGATCTTTTAACTTCAATTTGTGATATATAAAACTTTGGTGAGTAAATTAATTATTTACTTTTTAATAGACATTTGAAAATAGAGGGGGGGGCATGAATTAAAAAAACGTTTGTCTAAAATATTATATTCAGTTTATTGGAAAGAGCATAAAATTTCACATTGACCCTGAAAATATCGTAAATATTGATTCAATAGAAAAATTTTGATAGATTTTTAGTTTAAAAATTGAAAAATACTGAGCTCGTAAAATTCAATTAATTCATTACTGTTAAAAAAAAAAAATATTTCTATTACTTTTAAAACAACTTTAATAGTTTATTTTGGAAATATAAGCCATAAAGAAAATAAGCAACCCACTTTTAAAGGAGAAATTACGAGTTTTTTTATATTTTAATTGCAGTTTCGTGTTAGGGGTGTCAAAAATTCCTACAAAAATTCTGATACACCTACTGATGCACTTACTGATCCGCGCTATTTTTTAAATAGTATTTTCAAGTTTAATTAAAGTTTTGATATACTTTTTTATTCAATTGTAAGGTTGAAGTATAGAATAGTTAGAAAACACCCTCCCCATGTTAAGAACGGCTTTTTAAATAATGCTATTTCAGCACGGATCAATAAGTGCACTAGTATCAAATAAGCAAAAGATACCGTAAATATTGAGTTTAAGATGAAAATACGGTACTTTATACAGAATATGAACTGTGCTATTTCTTATTATTTTCAAAATAAATCAAATTTTCACAGTATCCTTTGTTCATTAAATTGTTAGGTGAAAGTACAGAATAGTTAACAAAGCATCTCCATCCCCATGTTAAGAATGAATTTCTGAATAATGCTATTATTTCAGCACGGTCTGTAAACTACAGAAGTACCAAAAACATTAGTAATAAGAATTATGGTAAATTTGTAAATTAATATTCTTCATTGAAATGACCTTCCCCGAAAAATTTGACTATTTGAACCGATTACATGTGAATATCCTGAAAGGGAAGGATTTTTTTTTTTTTTTTTTCTCGAATTTATAATAGAGGAGGGGATTAGTTTTGCATATAAATTAAAAATGAAATTATCCTTTTATTTTATTTTAGCGTTTTAGGACAGTCAACACGTTTTTTTTTTTACACTAATCCTAAGTCCGAGTGGCAAGGGCATAAAACTATGTGCAGACCCCCCACCTTCTAGAAAAAAAAGAAACAACGCACAGAATTTTTCTCTTATAGCAAAAAAACCCCCAAAAATATGGTTAACTTCTTTAAAATGTAGCAAATCCTTATTAGAATGTAAAGAATATAATTAAGGACTTTGGTCAAATCGAAATTACAGAAATTAATCCTGACAAATCAATGGCAACTGACGACAGAGAAAAGGAAAAATATGCGACCTAAGCTATAAGTTGTAGCAGCAAACAAAATAATTTTTTAAAAATTTTCTTCTGCAAATCGATATGTCTATGCTTAGTGATTCGGTTGGCAGTGCGGATGAACTTCATCTGCTCCTGAGGAACTATTTTTAGTCCCTTGGAGAAACATCGACAACTCGTCAGAGGGAACTCAATCGACAAGCACAACAGATCTCTCTCTCTCTCTCTTGTCCCTGTCCACAGCACACAATAGCTTATCCTTTCTCGGTGGAGAAGCTAACAACTTGCTGGGTACTTTGGCATACTTTCCATATATATTTAACTGGCAGAGGTGCATGGTCATAAAATATGCTTAAATATAATATTTTAATTCATGCACAGTTCATGTATATTATCATAGTGTCAATATCCTATCGATTGTTATATATTGTACTAAATACCAGAGTAGTGATTTCAAAAAAGTATGTCATCAGCTAGAATCAAAACCAAAACGTCTGCTCAGAATGAGCCAAGCATCAACAATAAATAAGACCTTACAGTTCTGGTCCAAAATTCCTCCTATATTAAGAATAAAAAATGGCAAAAAAATCTGTGTGATGTACATACTTGTAACAAAATGAAAATATCATATTCCAAAAATCACAAATTGATCAAGTTTTATCTTTAAATGAAATCAAATGTTATGACTATTGGAAGGTGTTCAACTGAGCTTCAATCTATGGTCCCCCCTTGCCAAACTTTCACAAGAAACACTCATCTAGCTGTACACACTATCAATAATTCCCCCCACACTTTATCTGTGCCTAAACCTAAACGTAGATTCCATGAAAAAGCTTCTTTCTTAGAACTGCACGCCTGTGGAATTGTCTTCCGTTTTCCTGCTTTCCGGCTGACTACAATATGGTTGTGTTCAAGTCTAACGTAAATAAGTTCTTGATGAGCCGTTCTATATAAGTTATCAAATTTACCAAATTTTCATTACTAATGATTACTATATTGTCCAATGTCTACTGTACACTCTTTAACCCTTATCCTTGAGTGGCCTCTTGACCTTGATAAGTGATGATGCCTATGTAAAAAAAAATGACTTTCTCACTCACCATTTTGAAAAAAAAAATCTCAAAACAAGGGAGATAAATGAACAATGATTCAAAATTTGCAAGATTTATATTGTAATTTCTACGAATTTCCATTAATCATTTGAAATTAATTTTAATTTTTTTTTTTTTATAAAAATATAACTGCTTGATTAATTTATGTGATTTTTGGAATATATATTTTTTTATCACGTAAATTTTTTACTTTTGTTTTTTTTTAATACAAGGGGAATTCTGGACAAGAACAGACTTTAATCCTGAAAAAAATATTTTTGTAGTATTTGACAGGTATTTTTTCTGAATTTTTGTCATTTATTCTTGTAAATATATATATTTTTCTTTGCAGGAATACAAACTGATGTATGGCATGATGTTTTCGATAAAATCTTTTGTACATCGGATATCATCAACAGATATGTATCCTTTTTTAAAATCAAAAAAAAATTTATATTGTTAAGTGTTGAGCCATTATGTTGAACAAAGATGGTGGTAGTAAATCATATCAGCAAAGAATCAATGTAGTCACAATCTCGAGTATTGAGTAATCCTTGAGAACAAAGATGGCGGCGAAGAATCAATGTAGTCCGACTGACAGCAAACTAGATTGCATTCAAAATTTGATATTTTTATAATTAGGTCAGAGGCTTTTCATTGGTTGATTGTCCTAATCAAAGTTATAAATAAGATCATCTAAATGTTGGTGGTCATACTCTCCATTATAATCAAAAACATTTTAACCCTTGTTTTGATCGGACTATTGTTCTCATTTTGAGTGCTATTTTTGCAACGCTTTGGTCGGTATAGCCTTCAACCATCATCAAACATGTTAGTCATTATCTTGAAAAAGAAAGGAGAAAAGTTAGTGGATTCGTCGATGATTTCCTATTCTTGGAGTTGTTTTTTGTTTTTTGGGCCATGGTTTCATATTTGTAAGAAAAAAAATTGGTTGACAAAGAGGAGGCAACTTGTAATAAAGTTAGATACGGGTTTATCTCCCTTTTTATGATTGAAATTTTAGGAAGGGGTTGTACAAATGTTTGCTTTTCCTACAATTAGAGGTTCCCATATGCTGCTAATTTCCACGCTCGGTCTGCTTGGTAATCTTTCTTATTTTAGCATATGTGCCACTTCCTTGCATTGCCTGACTGAGTTATTTTGATCTTGTTCCTCAAACGCAAGTGTGTTCCTCTTTTCTAATTCCAACTTTTCGAGCTGCCCTCATATTATGGCCTTATCATTATATGGCGATTGGTCTCACCTTTGTATATTTTTCCGTATTTGCATGAAATCTCAAAGTTTCTTTTGTCATGAGATTTTCAGTCGGGAGTTTAACTCGTACTATATCTCATGACAAAAATGACAAAAAACTGCATATATGAGATTTCATACAAATGTGAAAAACATTGTCTTCAAGAATAAACGATGATGAAACCCCATGCACAAAATAGATAGCAAAGTTGAATTTCCTAACTTAACTAAATAAATCTCTGATTCTTTTACTGTTGAACTAATTTGTTCAGTCATAAATAAATGAATATAATAACATAAATAAAGTGGAAATTAATTCGCACACGCCTTGTATGTATTAGTTCAGTATCTGGGTAGATGGCAGATACCTCCAGATTGCAACTTTCCATTGCTTACATTCAGTCTGCCACCATTTAAAATTAATAATAAATATTTCTTTAATCATCTACATCATAATTCAGGCCATAAAAAGCTAAGAGTTGTTTCTGGACAATTTCCATATGAAGAGAAAGAGTCTTTGCATCTCCAATTTCTTGGTACCCTACATGATACATGTCTTAGCTAAAGTGCTGACCTCAAATTTCAATCTTCAAATTTCTCCTAAACTAACCAATTAAATTGTATCGGGTTAGTGCAAAAGTTGTTGCCAATTTGTAGAAGGGGCATTTTTCTTTTATGTATAATGTTATATGACACAATCAAGTTGACACACCGGTTCCCGCCAGATCTCCGAAGTTAAGCAACAGTGAACCTGGCTAGTATCAGAAGGGTGACCATTTCGGAAGGCTAGGCACTGTATGTACTGCACTAAGTCATAAGAAATTTCCAGGTTGGTGGAAGTGCATTAATTCACTGGGAGAGATACATGCCTGGTCTTTAAAACCTGCATCTAGGAGAAGGTAACTCTGATGTTGGCAGCAGGACGTTGGATGGCTATGGAGGAGGATGACTCTCTAGCAGATCAACAGTTCTATGGTATTAAGAGTTTGTATTTATTTGCTTTCCCCACTGAGCAGATTAGGCACAAGGCCGTTTTTTAATGTGGAGAGTGAAGGGGAGGGGGACCAGCTCCACTGAGAGGGAACTGGATAGTAACAATTGGTATGAAGGGTATCCCCTACATTGACGAAAACTGATTGCTACAGGAGCAATGATCTTATGTGGGGGCAACCCCACATATAGTCTTTTATTGCAGTATTTGCCGGAACAGATACTACACTTTGTAATTTGATCTTGGCCACAAGGCCAAGCAATACCTTATGGTATTAAGAGTTACGTTATTTGACTGCAGCTATGCGGATGATCTAAGGACAACGAATAGGTGCAAACAGGCGAGTCAGATGCCACTGCGCTGGCATGTATTATGCCAAGTTCAAAATTATGTGATGTCTTCAGAGGAATCAGAACAATAATAGACCAAAGCCTATGGAGAACACTAACCATGATTTCATCCATGGCATGAACATGCCACGATACGAGAAAAAGAAGATATTGTTATTACTTAAACATATCGCCATGATTAATTTAGAACCCTTTCTTTCAGATTATTAAAGCAACATTCATATTTTTCTGCAATATTCTCAGCCAGGTTGACCTGAAAACGACCTTCTTTAATCAACAGGACTAAAATATATTTTATAAAGCTCCCCTCTTCGGTAGAGCACTCTCGTAAATTATCTTACTCACTACTTAATTTAGCTGAAATAATGCGAAGCTCGCAATTTGTTTACAAACAAAACGTTTGAGCCCTCTATGAGTAGCGGACGGATGTTTATTTAAATACGCATTCGGACAGTTTAATTTCGGCCACCGATTCCGTAGTCAGGGGGTAGGACTGCCGACTGTCATCACGACGGTTCTAGGTTCGATCCTCGGCTTGGGAGAGGTGTTAGTCTAGCGGCACTGATGAGTTGTGAAACAACGAAACAGGTCTGTATGTCGATGACTAAAATATATTTTATAAAGCTCCCCTCTTCGGTAGAGCATTCTCGTAAATTATCTTACTCGCTACTTAATTTAGCTGAAATAATGCGAAGCTCGCAATTTGTTTACAAACAAAACGTTTGAGCCCTCTACGAGTAGCGGACGGATGTTTATTTAAATACGCATTCGGACAGTTTAATTTCGGCCACCGATTCCGTAGTCAGGGGGTAGGACTGCCGACTGTCATCACGACGGTTCTAGGTTCGATCCTCGGCTTGGGAGAGGTGTTAGTCTAGCGGCACTGATGAGTTGTGAAACAACGAAACAGGTCTGTATGTCGATGACTAAAATATATTTTATAAAGCTCCCCTCTTCGGTAGAGCACTCTCGTAAATTATCTTACTCGCTACTTAATTTAGCTGAAATAATGCGAAGCTCGCAATTTGTTTACAAACAAAACGTTTGAGCCCTCTATGAGTAGCGGACGGATGTTTATTTAAATACGCATTCGGACAGTTTAATTTCGGCCACCGATTCCGTAGACGGGGTAGGACTGCCGACTGTCATCACGACGGTTCTAGGTTCGATCCTCGGCTTGGGAGAGGTGTTAGTCTAGCGGCACTGATGAGTTGTGAAACAACGAAACAGGTCTGTATGTCGATGACTAAAATATATTTTATAAAGCTCCCCTCTTCGGTAGAGCACTCTCGTAAATTATCTTACTCGCTACTTAATTTAGCTGAAATAATGCGAAGCTCGCAATTTGTTTACAAACAAAACGTTTGAGCCCTCTACGAGTAGCGGATTGATGTTTATTTAAATACGCATTCGGACAGTTTAATTTCGGCCACCGATTCCGTAGTCAGGGGGTAGGACTGCCGACTGTCATCACGACGGTTCTAGGTTCGATCCTCGGCTTGGGAGAGGTGTTAGTCTAGCGGCACTGATGAGTTGTGAAACAACGAAACAGGTCTGTATGTCGATGACTAAAATATATTTTATAAAGCTCCCCTCTTCGGTAGAGCACTCTCGTAAATTATCTTACTCGCTACTTAATTTAGCTGAAATAATGCGAAGCTCGCAATTTGTTTACAAACAAAACGTTTGAGCCCTCTACGAGTAGCGGACGGATGTTTATTTAAATACGCATTCGGACAGTTTAATTTCGGCCACCGATTCCGTAGTCAGGGGGTAGGACTGTCGACTGTCATCACGACGGTTCTAGGTTCGATCCTCGGCTTGGGAGAGGTGTTAGTCTAGCGGCACTGATGAGTTGTGAAACAACGAAACAGGTCTGTATGTCGATGACTAAAATATATTTTATATATATATATATATATGTATAAATAAAGTCATCTTCCATCATGATAATGCTTGTCATACAGCATTACTGACCAAAGATTTCCTAGGAGAATTTGGTTGGGAATCTTACTTAATCCCACGTATTCTCCTAACCTATCTCTTTCAGATTATTATTTATTTTGAGGATTACAAAGCTATTTACATGACTTTAAGTTAACATCATGAGATGAGAGTGAACATGAATTAGATTCATATTTCACATAAAAACCTAAAGAATTTTACAAGCAAGGGATTTATATGTTCATTGAGAGATTGGATCAAGTTATAGAGAGCAAATATCATTATTGTGACGAATAAAGATTTTTAAAGCACACAGTTTTTTTTTTAATTTTTAAGATGAAATTTTAAATTGGCAAAACTTTTGCACCAATCTGATATCTAACTTAATAATTTACAATTTGTGGCATTTTTCAAACATGCTGAATACACAGGTAAGAGCTATCAAATGCAGATGTGATGAAACTGGCGATTTTTAACATCAAACCTGATTTTATTTATGTAACGAAATGGATCTAAATCCTTAAAAGTTGCTTCTAGACCATCTTATAAAAAGGAGTTAGAGTATTTTCCCTTTATTGCGGCCCTGTCGGTGGAGCATTAGAATACGCCGACTGCCCCCCTGCAAAGGGTAAAAGTCCCTCAATGGGGGTCCTGGATATGACCTTAAACTATATCCAGTGGTGAGGCCCCAGCTTGTGGGCTTTGGGGAGTGTGGAGCCACCCTTTAATTACCATTGCTCCCAAGTCCACTCTGACCCGGAATGGTAGTACCTGTTAGGGTCCCAACTATGGGTTAAATAGAAACCGACGTGAAAACAACAAATATATTCTATTAAAAAAAATTTTCTTCAAAATCTTTGGATTCGGCATTAAATAACCTGAAAAGGGTTGATATGCCGTAAAACAAAAACAACCAACCAACCCTTTATTGCTTAAGCCCATACACATTTTGATTACAATTTTGGAAACAAGTGCATTTTTCTTTAACTTTTTGATTCAGGAAAGATGGTTTCCTCAACTTTAAGACGAACAAATACAAACTTCATTTTTATGAAACACCGAGTGGAATCAAACTAATCATGTTAACAGATCTCAGCGTTGGAAACATCCGGGACATTTTACATCAAATCTATAGTTCGGTAAGTACAAATTTTTTTTTTTTTTTTTTTTTTTTTTTTTTTTTTTGCATAGTTCAAGAAGTACAAAAACTGTTGTATAGTTCAGTAGGTACAAAGACCTTTAAAAACTAATAAATAAATAAGATGTCCAAATGACAATTACAGTTATAAAAATCAAACAAAAATATATACTACCTTGGGGAAATAACTTTACTAAACTTTAAAATTTGTCATAGTAGTTACTTCCCTTGGATGTTTTTCGAAACAATACAGAAGGAAAGATAATCTACACATTCACATAATTATAATTACACCTAACTAAAACGGACGAGAATAATATAACTATTACTAATAAATGTTATAATAATATTTAACAACGGCAAAAACAAATTCTGACCCACATTTCAGAAATAATTTAACAACCATGCAAAGCTATTTGATTGCGAAGATGCTGTTTCTGGCTTCTAGTATAAACAAACCTCTGAGTGATTGCACATTTTTTTTTTTTTTTTTCTTTTTCTCTTTCATGAAGACGAGGCATACCTCGAAAATTTTAGAACATAACACCACATTACCATCCTGGTACGACACATTATGTTGGTTGGTAAATCAATATTTTATAATTGAAAATTATTGAAATCTATAAATACTGTCATCATTATTTTTACTTTGTCTCGTGCCCGACAGTGTCTTATTTATTTTTTGTTTGTTTTACAAGATTATGGTCATGGTTTTCTAACACACCTCCTTTCATATTTGCACAATGCTTAAAGCCAGCTATAACATTCACCTCAAACCCATTTTTTTTCATAGTTTAGTAAGTACAGAACCCATTTTTACTTATAGTTCAGTAAGTTTTTTTTGTTTTTTTTACATAGGCATCCCCACTTATCAAGGCCCAGAGGCCACTCGAGGATAAGGGTTAAAGTGTGCACAGTAGTCAATTGGACAATAGAGTAATCAATAGTAAAGGAAATTCGGTAAATTTGTTAACTTAAGTGGAACGGCTCATCAAAAACTTGTTTACGTTGGGCTTGAAGACAACTATATTGTAGTCAGCTGGAAAGCAGAAAAACAATTCCACAGATGTGCAGTTCTAAGAAAGAAGCTCTGTTTACGGAATTGTTTAGGTTTAAGCACAGATAAAGAGTGGGGGGAATTATTGATAGCATTTTTAGCTGGATGAGTTTTTCTTGTGAAAGCTTGGTGAGGGGGGACCATAGATTGGAGCTCAGTCGAGCACTTGCCATGAAAATAAAGCAAAGACAAACTCGTTACATCTCTTCTGTGAGAAAGAGGTTGCAGGGAAGAGAAAGGGACATCTCCGGCGTGGGTACAAAGTCTATTTTGAACTCTATCAAGGCAGGATAAGTCCTTTCTAGCAGCTCCTGCCCAAACGTGGCAACAATACTCCATCCTTGGATGTATCTGGCTCTTATATAGATAGAGAATTGCATCAGCAGTGAGATATCTACTGGATCAATAGGATCCCACCATTTTTCCAGTGACCTTGGCAACAGATTTGATGTATGTGTTCCATTTAAGATGAGGAATAAAGGTCAAGCCCAGAAGCCTGTCAAAACATGAGGCCTCCCAAGACGAGAGCCATTCATTTCAATTGATACTAGATGGGGATCGGAGCGTTGATGATGTAAAGATAAAAGTTTGGTTTTAGATGCATTAAAAGTAACCAGCCACTCCTTTCCCCATTGTGCCACGTGCTCAAAATCAGAGGAGAGAGAATTGGAGAGAACTTGGTCATTTACGGTCTTAGATGTGCTACCATAGATAGTAGTGTCATCAGCATAAATGTCTACGAATGATGTAAGGATGTGATTTGCGTGTTTTCTGATACAGGAGGAAATTTTGGGGGTTGGCAGCCTTGGTCGCAAAGGGTAGAATTAGCTGCAAAGTTCTTGGCAAAGAGTTTGGCTTTGTCTGATGCCGCAGGTCCATTGATGATAGTTGGGATGGAGCACACGCTTCTGTTCAGGATTCTGTTTGCTATTTGTCAAAACTGGTGGGAACCAAGCCGCTGCTCAGCTACTTTGGACTTGACGGACTCTGCATACAACTCTCTTGCGTTCTATATTACATTTTACAGTGGTTGCTGGCATTCCTGAAACCAGCTTCAATCTCGGTACATCTATTACGTTGGAAGCAATGGAAAAAGTGATTTTTGTGCGCAATGGCAGCAGTACATTCTGGAGAGAACCATGGCTGGCTGTTAAGTTTTTGCTGGAACTTTTTCAAGGGTATGAAACGGTCTATACTTACAATTAACCATTCTGTCAGGTCTGATACTATAGAGGACACATCCTTTTAAACATGGAATGCAGAGGTAGATCTGATATAAATGTACGGAAGCTATCCCAGTTATATATAAACTAATAAATAGAATTATAAATAAAAATGGGTTCTCTACTTATATACAGAGATGTACAGGGTGGCCGAAAAGTCCCAGGACACTATACATGTATTTTTAATAAAACACAGTATTTTTTAATGAAACACACAGAAAACATATATATTCAACAAAAAAAAGAGAACTTTATTAGAAACAAAGCAGAAAACAACTAGAGTAATTTAGTGGTCTAGGGGATCAGTATGTTGGCCCTTGTTGTTCTTGCACAATTCCATTCGCCTCCAGGTTCTTTGTGCCATTTTTTTAGAGAATTCCTTGATACGCTAGCAAAAGCTGCAATAATCGCATGCTTTAGCTGATCAATGGTTTCGTATCTAATACCAGAAACTTGACCTTTAATTAAACCTCATAATGAGTTGTCTGGAGTGGTCAAGTCGGGGCTTCGTGGTGGCCAAGCAAAAGAATTTGATCCGCGCCCAATCCATCGATCAGGAAACTCTGCATTTAGCAGCGCTCTCACAGGAAGTGCATAATGTGTGGGTGCGCCATCTTGCTGTAGCCATACACGATCCTTAATACCAAGTTCTATTAACTTGGGAATGAACCAGTTTTTAATCATGTTGGCATATGATTCCTGGTTGACATTGCCATCAAAGAAATACGAACCAATCAAATGTTCAGATGTCAATGCAACCCAAATCATGACATGTGGAGGATTATTTTCAACTTCTTCTTTGTAAAAGGGGTTTTCTTTAGCCCAGAAATATGTTTCGACTTTTAGAACTTCTATAAATGACGCATTCATCGCTGAATATTATCTTTCTGTGATTTCTTGGACCATCAGCAAAGCGTTTTAAAAATTTCTCACAGAATTCTTTTCTTCGATCCATATCTTCATCTGACAACTGATTTACTGACATGGGCTTATAAGCTTTGACATCCAAGTCCTTTTTCATATGATCCATCATGGTAGCCCTTGGTATTCCAAGTTCAGCAGAACGTTTTCTGGTGGATTTCTTGGGAGACTGTTGCAGTGATTCTTGAACACCAGCACACGTTTCCTTTCGTGTTTCAGGCCTGCCACTTCTTGTCTGATCCAGAACGCTACCTGTTTCAAAAACTTTCTTCTCCCACAGATACAGATTACTTCTTGATGGCGCGGGCTTTCCAAATCTTTCTATGAAAGCACTTCGAACATCTTCCATAGTCATGTCATTCCTGATGCGGTCGTGAACCCAAACAGCAGCAATTAAGCGCTTCTCAACAGTAAATACACTGATGTCAGTCATAACCTGAAAAAATAAATGAAATAAATTGTTTTAACAACATTAGAATATTAAAATCAATCATATTTAACAGCATTAAAATATTAAAAATAGTGTCCTGGGACTTTTCGGCCAGTGTCCTGGGACTTTTCGGCCACCCTGTACATACCCATTTTTATTCATAGTACAGTAAGTACAAAACCCATTTTTTTATAGTACAGTAAGTACAAAACCCATTTTTTTATAGTACAGTAAGTACAAAACCCATTTTTTTATAGTACAGTAAGTACAAAACCCATGTTTTTATAGTACAGTAAGTACGAAACCCATTTTTTTATAGTACAGTAAGTACGAAACCCATTTTTTTATAGTACAGTAAGTACGAAACCCATTTTTTTATAGTACAGTAAGTACGAAACCCATTTTTTTATAGTACAGTAAGTACGAAACCCATTTTTTTATAGTACAGTAAGTACGAAACCCATTTTTTTATAGTACAGTAAGTACGAAACCCATTTTTTTATAGTACAGTAAGTACGAAACCCATTTTTATTCATAGTTCACTAAGTACGAAACCCATTTTTTTATAGTACAGTAAGTACAAAACCCATTTTTTTATAGTACAGTAAGTACAAAACCCATTTTTTTATAGTACAGTAAGTACAAAACCCGTTTTTTTAATGGCACAGTAAGTAAAGTACAAAACCCATTTTTTTAATGGCACAATAAGTACGAAACCCATTTTTTTTATGGCACAGTAAGTACGAAACCCATTTTTTTAATGGCACAGTAAGTACGAAACCCATTTTTTTAATGGCACAGTAAGTACGAAACCCATTTTTTTAATGGCACAGTAAGTACGAAACCCATTTTTTTAATGGCACAGTAAGTACGAAACCCATTTTTTTAATGGCACAGTAAGTACGAAACCCATTTTTTTAATGGCACAGTAAGTACGAAACCCATTTTTTTAATGGCACAGTAAGTACGAAACCCATTTTTTTAATGGCACAGTAAGTACGAAACCCATTTTTTTAATGGCACAGTAAGTACGAAACCCATTTTTTTAATGGCACAGTAAGTACGAAACCCATTTTTTTAATGGCACAGTAAGTACGAAACCCATTTTTTTAATGGCACAGTAAGTACGAAACCCATTTTTTTAATGGCACAGTAAGTACGAAACCCATTTTTTTAATGGCACAGTAAGTACGAAACCCATTTTTTTAATGGCACAGTAAGTACGAAACCCATTTTTTTAATGGCACAGTAAGTACGAAACCCATTTTTTAATGGCACAGTAAGTACAAAACCCATTTTTTTAATGGTACAGTTGTAACCCCTCACTGATGAAGCCTGGCTAGGACCCCTGTTTATCTGGAAATCTCAGCTTGTATCGTCTAGTCCTTCTCTGAGGGTTGTTACATTGAATCCTGTATGCTGAAAGCGAATATTGAAGCCGCAGACAGGAAGAAAAACAAACTCATGAAACTCTAGTCTACAGAGTTAATTTCACAAACTTATATACAAATGTTTTTACAAATATCATTCAGTTCTTAGTAAGTTTTTTCAAAGTCTCAAATCTCTTCACAGACAGCGTCAGACGGGTGGATGAGGAAGTAGAGGAGTCCTGTCTCCATGAAACGGCGGTCTCTATACAATCTGTTCTCCCCGAAATCAACAAGCAATCTCTCGAAAGTCTTCCTTCTGACTAATTTTCACATGACAGTCATATATATAGTGAGGTATGTGGACGGGGTGGAAGTTTCCCCAGCCGATAATATTTCACCACAAAATCGAAAAGCTCCAGGTTTTTGTGTGTGTGTGCAATTCCCAAATCTGGGATCTGAATTCTACAGACATACTAATTCACACGACCCGCTAAGGTCAGATGTCAGTTCTGACATCCGACTTTGAGGTCATCAAGACCAGACAATGTTATGCTTCAAGTTTCCTGTCATCAACTTAACTGCAAAATATATTTCTCTGGTTTCAAACAATATCTATTTTGACATAAAATAAAATATGTATATTTATATTCTCTATTTTAAATCCTCGGGTTATCTGGCGTCACCCGGGAATGATTAGCGATCTCAGTATAGTTCTAAAGCTCCCCAATGGTAGATTACATCACACAGTGAGTACAAAACCGATTTTTTTAAGTAGTACAGTGAGTACAAAACCCATTTTTTTAAATAGTACAGTGAGTACAAAACCCTTTTTTTTTAAACAGTACAGTGAGTACAAAACCCATTTTTTTAAATAGTACAGTGAGTACAAACCCCATTTTTTAAATAGTACAGTGAGTACAAACCCCATTTTTTTTAAATAGTACAGTGAGTACAAATCCCATTTTTTTAACAGTACAGTGAGTACAAACTCCATTTTTTTAACAGTACAGTGAATACAAACTCCATTTTTTTAACAGTACAGTGAGTACAAACCCCATTTTTTAAACAGTAGTGAGTACAAACCTCATTTTTTAAACAGTAGTGAGTACAAAACCCATTTTTTTAAACAGTACAGTACAAAACCCATTTTTTTAAAAACAGTACCGTGAGTACAAAACCCATTTTTTTAACAGTACAGTGAGTACAAAACCCATTTTTTTAACAGTACAGTGAGTACAAAACCCATTTTTTTAACAGTACAGTGAGTACAAAACCCATTTTTTTTAACAGTACAGTGAGTACAAAACCCATTTTTTTAAATAGTACAGTGAGTACAAAACCCATTTTTTTAAATAGTACAGTGAGTACAAAACCCATTTTTTTAAATAGTACAGTGAGTACAAAACCCATTTTTTTAAATAGTACAGTGAGTACAAAACCCATTTTTTTTAAATAGTACAGTGAGTACAAAACCCATTTTTTTTAAATAGTACAGTGAGTACAAAACCCATTTTTTTTAAATAGTACAGTGAGTACAAAACCCATTTTTTTTAAATAGTACAGTGAGTACAAAACCCATTTTTTTTAAATAGTACAGTGAGTACAAACCCATTTTTTTAACAGTACAGTGAGTACAACCCCATTTTTTAACAGTACAGTGAGTACAAAACCCATTTTTTTTAAATAGTACAGTGAGTACAAAACCCATTTTTTTTAAATAGTACAGTGAGTACAAAACCCATTTTTTTTAAATAGTACAGTGAGTACAAAACCCATTTTTTTTAAATAGTACAGTGAGTACAAAACCCATTTTTTTTAAATAGTACAGTGAGTACAAAACCCATTTTTTTTAAATAGTACAGTGAGTACAAACCCATTTTTTTAACAGTACAGTGAGTACAACCCATTTTTTTAACAGTACAGTGAGTACAACCCCATTTTTTTAACAGTACAGTGAGTACAACCCCATTTTCTTTAACAGTACAGTGAGTACAGAACCCATTTTTTTAACAGTACAGTGAGTACAGAACCCATTTTTTTAACAGTACAGTGAGTACAAAACCCATTTTTTTAACAGTACAGTGAGTACAAAACCCATTTTTTTTAAATAGTACAGTGAGTACAAAACCCATTTTTTTTAAATAGTACAGTGAGTACAAAACCCATTTTTTTTAAATAGTACAGTGAGTACAAAACCCATTTTTTTTAAATAGTACAGTGAGTACAAAACCCATTTTTTTTAAATAGTACAGTGAGTACAAAACCCATTTTTTTTAAATAGTACAGTGAGTACAAAACCCATTTTTTTTAAATAGTACAGTGAGTACAAAACCCATTTTTTTTAAATAGTACAGTGAGTACAAACCCATTTTTTTAACAGTACAGTGAGTACAACCCATTTTTTTAACAGTACAGTGAGTACAACCCCATTTTTTTAACAGTACAGTGAGTACAACCCCATTTTCTTTAACAGTACAGTGAGTACAGAACCCATTTTTTTAACAGTACAGTGAGTACAGAACCCATTTTTTTAACAGTACAGTGAGTACAAAACCCATTTTTTTAACAGTACAGTGAGTACAAAACCCATTTTTTTAACAGTACAGTGAGTACAAAATTACATGCTATTGGGTCACATGACGTAAGTAAAAGAGGAAGTCACTCAGTTGAAATGCAATGTGTGGTAGGCAGGATTGATTCAGAAAACCGAAATTAACATAATATATGCAATAGAAAAATGTGAGCATGAAAAGTAATATGGTTAAGTTTAAACATGAAAAAGAAAAGGACAAGATATTCTAGTAAAAAATATAATAAATTTATTAAAATAATGCAGCATTAAGAATTGATTATATGGTTAAACTTAAACATGGAAAAGTAAAGGACTTATCGTTAAAACTGGAAAAGAAAAAGACAACATATTCTAGTAAAACATAATAAATTTATAACTTAAAATATTGTAGCATTAAGAATTGATTATTTAATATTAAATTGAATTTTAAAAAAATATTCTTGATGCTGCAATATTTTAAATTATAAATTTGTTTTACTAGAATATCTTGTCCTTTTCTTTTCCATTTTTAACGACTAGTCTTTTACGTTTCCTTGTTTAAGCTTGACCATATTACTTTTCATGCTTGCATTTTTCTATCGCAATCCATGATTTTTCCAGGCTTCCAGTAAATTCACTTTTTCTTTGTTTAATTTCAGTCTTATTTTTTTTGCCCTCATAAACATAACATATACATATGTAATAATAATATACGGCACTAGTCTGCTTTCAATAAAATCCCCCAATTATCTCCCTTTCATTATTTAATTCTCTTTGTTTCACTTGTTACTTCTCTTTTCGCGAAAGTGGTGAATTAGTGGCAGCAACGTGGTTGCTATGGAAACCAGTCATAAAAATGTCACCTCTTTACGTTTTTTTTTTGTTTTTTTTTTACGACTTTGAGCACCACTAAATTCATCATAACTTGTTTTACTGAATGAAAATTGAAATTTCTTTTTACTCTCACTATAGCTGAGAAGGTAATCTATAAACTGTAATAATTGTTTGAAATTTAGTTGAAAAATGAGTGAGCGGTGAAGCTTTAAAGCAGTTCTAAATGACTAAAACTGCCACAACCATATCATTCAAACACAGTAGTGTTTGAATGATATACATAATTTGTGAATTTTTTAAAAATAACTTTTTTTAACTGTTTGAATTTTTATTTGTTTTTATGAAAAAAATAACTGATTGAATTTGTGTAAAACTGAAAACTCAATTACCTCACCTGTTAAATCTCCAATTCAAATTGCTAGATTTTTACAAATGTCTTTTTTCCATTAATAGTTATTTTCCTACCATATCATTTTATATGATTTTTGGAATATATGTATGAAATAAATCAACTTTGTCTTCCTTTTCTATTTCCAGCTTTACGTGGAGTATGTCGTCAAAAATCCAATGTGTCCCCTTGATGAAGCAGTCGCCAGTGAACTCTTCAAAAGCAAAGTGGATGAATACATTCGCGGACTGAGTATTTTTGTCGCAAAGGTGTAGACAGGGAGTTGGGGGGTGGGGTAACATCTTTCAAGGAAATTTATTATATTAACATATGTATAAAAAGAAAATTATTAATTAAAAATATTATTAGTAAAAAACCAATCACCAACCATTTGTTTTTTTTTTGTTTTTGTTTTTTTTCTTACTTAGATATGAACATAATATTTGGATTCTTCAAACTATTGTTCTCATCTTTGGTTATTTTTAGAATATTTCGGTTGATATCACCTCCGACCTTCTTCAGGTTGTGGAGTCCATAGCAATACATCACTCACCAATTCATGCTTGCTCCTTAGACAGTGACCGGCAAATCATAGGCAGCTTCTCCTGATGGTATTAGATATGGCAGGTAGGTTGCCATAAAGTTGCTGCTTTGTGGGATGATGTTGCCAACATATATTTAATACTGTTCGTAGCATACGGGTGTATGTGCCATCTAGTTTTCTTTCCAATCTTTTGGTGAGTGTCCAGGTTGTAGCACCGTAAACAGGGGTAGATTCTACCACTGCTCTAAAAAACTGCCTTTTCAGTTTGTTAGTTAGCCCTGAAGTCCATACTGAACGCAGCCCATCCATGACACGGACGCACAAGCAAAGGACGACCTAGATCCACGTACATTTAACAAATAGCACACGACGCCAACTGTGAATCTGAAGATCTCAGGCAGCTAATGGAAAACAGGAAACTCTGGAAATGAAGAGTCACATTGGTCCAGGCAAGGAGCCCATTCTGATGATGATGATGATGATTCTTCAGGTCTATCATGTCCAACTTGGGAATCCAATTAATATGAAGAATTAATCCTCCTCTCAAAAATACAGAAATATAAACATACTAGTCCTAAGAAATGACAAATTTATTTTGGAGTATGAAGAAAAGTGTGGTACTATAAAGATCCTAGTCACTGTGCTGAGAAGAGGGGACAATAGACGGATAGGAAATGTCTTACAATACACAAAGAGATGGGAAATATCAAACAATGGATCTGTAGATATTTTTAGATCGAGCCTTTCAGATTTGACAATGACAATAGAAATTTACAAAGCAGATAACAAAGAGGAGCAAACAACACTTGACTGGGGGGGGGTCAATGAGATGCTTAGAGAGGAGAGGGCAGCTTCTGGTAAGCCTGGATGGCAGACTTTATATCGCAACACCTGGTAGTGAGTTGACATCCAGCTGCCATTTGTGGCAGATAGCAGTAAATAGCGAGTAGTGTTGAACGATGGATGGATAGGTTTTAGAGCTGACAGCGAAACAGAGATTGAGATAAGCTGATGACTGACAGACGAGCCTATCCTTGACGGAACGTGGCAAAGACACTCGCACACACACACACACACCCTCAAATCCATCCGTCAAATATATTTAAAGTATTGACGTGTTTCTCCTGTTTCTTGTACTCCATTCTTTTACTTTGTGGACCCACGTATGTTCCCATCGACAGTCGCCAGCGAGGAAATGACGATCCGGCCACAAGAAGAATAGTTGAACGAAAAATCCATGACACACAATGTTGGGGGTCAGCAGTCTGCCAGAGTCACAAAAGCAAGAATCATTCAATTATGAAATTAAAAAACAAGGATTTTACAAGATTGAGCACATTTTTTTTCTTTATCTTGTATTGACAAAACTGAGAAATTTAAAACTGCATATCTACAGACATAAAACGATGTCCCACATAGCTCCAATCCCCAGTGTTTCCGTTTTGTCGACAGAATCAGTTGGTTGAATCTCAGTAGTCATAGCATCCTGCCAACTACAACTCTCTGATAACAACAATATGAAAAGGAATACTCGCCTCTCCCTCCAAAACAGAGCAACCTGTAACTATGGAGGGCAGTACATGATGCCTTAGGACGGAATCCTGGTGGCTGAGTAATTCTTTTGGAGGTCAGATTTTGATGTCGAGTTTAAGTATCCTTTAATCGCGAACTCATCTAGGGAAACAGTCGATCCAATGCTAGTTTTGCATAGGAACAATAGGTCTGGTCTCCTGTAACTGGAAGGTTGGAACATAGACCCCTAATGTTGGAGAAGGAGACCTGGTAGTGGGGGTCTACATTGGAAGTTGGAGTTCTGGTTTAAATTGTGTATTGTTTTTTGAGATTTTCATGATGAAATATGGAAATATGTGGAAGAGGTTGGCAGAGTTAGAACAGGGTAGAGAGTGAAAGTAAGGGAGAAAAAAAGAAAAGAATGATTTTTTGCAGACCATAAGGTAAAGCCGTAACATTACCAACTAATATGGCATCGAGAAGCCCCACCAGAAGCTACTGCATGGTTCAGAATCCATTCACCAAGTGGCAATACAGCAGCTGCAATACTTTGCACCTATTGATAGGATGGCCTCTTTATTTCCAAAGTTTGGTTTCCTGATTATCAGGTGGATAATGTCAGCCAATTAAAACCTTTACCCTCAGCATTATTATTAATGAGATGGACACAAGGATAGAAATAGAAAAAGAAAAATTTTGACATCTCCAGCGACTGCTCATGCAAAAGGACTGCTGACCTAGTATGCAGTTTTTTTTTCTCCCTTTGTCAGAAACATCACTCATTCTAAATCAGGACTGAGGGGCAAATTTAGGAGAAGCAAGAGTTATGGGAGCTGCCAAGAATGCATCCACAATGCGTTTTCTACTCTATTAAAAAAAAAAAAAACCAAAGTATTGTATTTAATATAAGTTCAACTTGTCATTCTTTTTATGGAAAAGAATAATGATAGACCCCCCCCTCTCTCTCTCTTACTAACTTAAATAATAAGGAGACTATTTTTTTGTAGCTTACCCGAATTTAGTTGTCAAAGTTTGCATGCATATTTTTAGGGCTACTCGCTGTTTATCCACGTGTCATTCCCAACTTGATTTGAATGGAGTTGTCTACCCCTTTTGCTAAAATTTCGATACTAGGTGGTGCCTTCATAGTGGACTTTTCAATTAGTCATATTAAAAAAAAACAAAAAACAGCATCTGTTTTTTTGCAAAAACATAGATAAAACACATCATTGGAGTTTATTTTGAAGAAATAGCAAGCAAATATAAACCACAAACTGACAAACAAAATTCTAATAATAGCTAATGGTTTTTTGAGGAGGAGAAAGATTTTGGGGCATGCGTATAAAAAATGTCATTTTTACATTTCAGTCGATGTAGCCTCCGACCTTCAGGTGTATATCTTTTCAAACTCAGAAATGTTTCTGTCGAACTCGTGAATCTGGACAGAATTTCGAACAGAATCCTTTATTCACTTCATGGGGGTAGCATGCTCTCGTTCTGTCAGCCATGACTGGATAGAGGTCTTAAATAATTTGCAATTGTATTTTTGGTTGCCCTCACTGAGAATTGGACCTTCAACCTTGCAAGGACCTGTGGCACAGTGGTTAGAGTACTTGGACAAAATCAATTGCAAAAATGATATGCTTCCGATAAGTATAAAAACATCAATAATCAAAAAAATTTCATTAAAGAAGGAGCGGTCTGATTTTGACCAAAGTTAACACCTTTATACAACCTAACACCACAAGTGCATTTGAGAAGTATTATCATTTGTAATCTCTGAAACAAATAAACCTGTGTTATTTGTTTTTAAACTGGAGTTATGGTTTTATTTTGGGGAAGAATTCTTTTGCTACAGCAGTGACGGAATCAAACACTGAGCAGGACAATCGCAGTCTGTGCAGTGGACACACAAGTGCATGTCCATATGCTTAAAACAACCCTCCACGTTATCTGTGAGGCAGGAGAAGAGGACACTGTATGCCAGTGGCATTAAAGTGGGTTGAACCGACTTCCCCTGATGGAGGAAGTTTCATGCCATTATCAAATTCACAAGTAGTCCCCAGTCACATGTATATCCCTGTCAAAGGAGGTGTCAATGTCTTCATACATACAGCACCTGGTATTCCCAAATGGTCGCCCATCTGACCAGGCTCAACATTGCTTAACTTTGGACACAGTATGACTAACATTGATTTAAATTGTAATGGAGGAGTTTGTCCTTATAACTAAGAACGGTAACCCATTTTTTTTCTACCAAACAAGGCCTAAAGAATGGATTATATACTCAGCCACCTTACTTCTTATTCGCTACAGAATCGTAACTCTGATGTTGAAGTTTGCAACTTTTTTATATATAGTGGTGTCTTGTATTTTCTTACAGTTTTATCATAGAATTACTTAATGGTGTGAAGGTGCAGCGGTAGGTGTATCAGAATTTTTGTAGGAATTTTTGACACCCCTAACACGAAACTGCAAATAAAATATAAAAAACTCGTAATTTCTCTTTCAAAAGTGGGTTGTTTATTTTCTTTATGGATTATACTTCCAAAATAAACTATTAAAGTTGTTTTAAAAGTAATAGAAATATTTTTTTATTTTTTAAAAAACAGTAATGAATTTTACGAACTCAATATTTTTCAATTTTTAAACTTTAAAAATCTATCAAAATTTTTCTATTGATTCTATTTTTACGATATTTTCAGGGTCAATGTGAAATTTTATGCTCTTTCCAATAAACCTCGGTCCTTTAATTGAAAAAAAATTAGGGCTTGAATTACATTTTCAAGTAGTTATAAGCTTGGAAAGACAGGGGGTGGAATTATTCACTATTTTTCACAAAATTTCTGACACACCTAGTGCTGCGATTAAATTTCTACCATGTCTATAAAACTAAATAAATGCCAGTAACATTCACCTGAGACGAATTGAACTGGCTTCTTCCAAAGGAGAAAGTGCCAAGGAAACATTAAATTCACAAGTGGTCGCCAGTCGGAGTGATGACAACATTAGGTTGTTGCCACATTTGGGCTGGTGCATCTGCTACTCATTCCTGGACAGGGTTCAAAAGAGAGTCGTCAACACTAATAGATCCCAAACTGTCAGCTAGGCTTCAGCCACTGTCCCCTCAACGAAATGTTGCATCCCTCTACCTATTTTACAAGTATTTTAATGGCAGATGCTCCGATGAACTACAAGCCCTTGTACTCCCTCTACGTAAATACCCCCCACCCCCGGCAAACCCAGTAAGCAGCAAAATCCCCTCCCCCACTACACAGTAGAGATCCCAAGATGCCAGAAAGCCTTCTACTCTAATAGTTTCTTCCCCAGAACTGCTAGACTTCGGAATTCCCTTCCGGGTTCCTGTTTCCCTAAATGTACTAATATGCAGAAGTTCAAGTGTAAAGTAAACGGTCATCTTGCTGTTAAACTTCCTACATAATGTCCTTGTAATTATATCCCAAATAGTAGTCCCTTACATCAAAGTGGCACTGTGCCTTGTTTGGGGTGGAAATGCAATAAAATAAGAAAAGAAAAGTTCTTGCATGGAGATATCGATGTCCTCCTACATGCCACACCTGTTATCCTCAAATGGTTACCCATCTGATAATGACCAGGCTAAATGTTGTTTAACTTTAGTGATCTAACAAGAATTGGTGTGTCAACGTGATTCTGCCATATCTGACCATTCATAAATTTTTTTGTTTTTTTAATTAAAAATACTGTCTAAAGATGGTATATATTATATTTTTTTGTTTTTTTAATTAAAAATACTGTCTAAAGATGGTATATATTAAAATATACTGTCTAAAGATGGTATATTGACCTTTCTTTTACCCTTGGATCCCTATAAAATTCCTATAAAAAAAAATTGTTTTAAACTACATTTATTCATTTATACTTGGTTTTCACCATGTCCTCTCTTTAATGGGAAATTTCATATTATTTCGTATGAACAAAAGTAATAAGATAGGAGAATTGTTTAGGAGAGAAGTAATTGACTACCAATAAGATGGAAATAAAAAAAAACAAAACATCATAATTGTGGGTCGTTGTTGAAATTAAAACTACATATTTCTTAATTAAGGATATGTGTGTATTCTCCAAATTTTAGTACATCATACATGCTTTTCGGTTTGCCATTTTATTTTATTTTTTTAGCCTCCAATTAAAGATAGCGGCTGATAATTTCAGGTAGTTTTAAAAATCTTACCAAAATAAGTTTTATTTTCTAGGTTAGCAGGCCACATTTAAACATAAAATTTCTTATATTTTTCAAACTTTATCCTGTATTATGGTAATTACGAGCTTTTTTAGCTTGTTAAAAACAGGCAAAAGTTATAGCCTGTCGACTTAAAATGATTGCTTTATGCCAAAGTGATGGCTGAATATGGTTAAATTTGTGCTCATTTTTGCATTTAATTCCCATTATTCCCAAACACATTGAATGAATATTATAATACTTAGTTCGTTGCACCTTATCATGACTAGGACTGTGACAAGAGAATATTCTTATTATTGTTTTGACTGTCGAGTATATATCCGACACAGTTAATCAATCAAGAACCACATCACTCTATCTAAAAACATACAGTATTAACTGATATATACTCGAGAGTCAAAATAATGAAAAGAATATTTCTTGTCATAGCCCTGGTTATTACTTATCCTTTCTTTAATAAATAGGCTCATAAGAGTAGTAGTAGATGGACAAAAATCGGAGGCCTGCAATATAAATGCTGGAGTCCCTCAGGGGTCAATCCTGGGCCCAACTCTCTTCCTGATCTACATCAATGACCTCCCTAAACGCATACTTAAATCATTTGTTGACATCTATGCTGATGACACGACCATCTACGGCAACATATCAAAGGCTGTAAATGACAAAGTTCTCTCTGATTCTCTCTCCTCTGATCTCGAGCGCGTGGTTCAGTGGGGGAAGATGTGGCTGGTTACTTTTAATGCATCCAAAACCAAACTCCTATCCTTACATCATCAATGCTCTGATCCCCATCTGGCATCAATTGTGATGGATGGCTCTTGTCTGGGTGAGGCCCCGTATTTTGACAAGCTTCTGAGTTTGACCTTTACTCCTGATCTGAAATGGAACATGTACATCAAGTCTGTTGCCAAGGTCGCTGGAAAGATGGTGCGATCCTTCTACCGCTCCAGAAGATATCTCACTACTGATGCAATTCTCTATCTATATAAAAGCCAAGTACGTCCAAGGATGGAATACTGTTGCCATATCTGGGCAGGAGCTGCTAAAAACAGCCTATCCTGCCTTGACAGAGTACAAAATAGACTTCGTGGCTTAGTGGGGAATGCCGTTTTCTCTTCCCTGCAACCTCTCTCCCACAGAAGAGACGTTCCGAGCCTATCCTTGTTTTATCGTTATTTCCATGGCAGGTGCTCGTCTGAACTCCAATCTCAGGTCCCCCCTCGCCAATCTTTCACAAAAAATACCCGTCTAGCTGAATCCACTGTGAAAAATTTCCCCCACTCTATATCTGTGCCTAAATCAAAACGTGGATTCCATGAACAAAGCTTCTTTCTTAAAACTCCACGCCTGTGGAACTCTGTTCCGTCTGCCTACTTCCCACCGGCCTACAACTTGGATGTCTTCAAGTCCAACGTTAACAAATTCCTAATGAACCACCCCCTTAAGTAAACACTTCATCAAATCTCCACACTAATGTAATGTACTTGCAATAACCCTTATCCCTGAGTGGCTTCCGGGCCTTGATAAGTGGTGATCACTGTGTAAAAAAAAAAAAAAGAAAAAAAAATATGATCTCCCTATCACCGAAGACGCAATGTGTAAAAAAAAAAAAAAAAATAATAATAAAAAAAAAAAAATTAAATAAATAAAAAAATAATGTCGCTTTTGGGCCATACATGAAATTAAAATATACCTTCTTGATCTTCTTGCTAAAATCTAAGGGTAGTATCTGATCTGTCTAAAGATGGTATAATGATATTGTGGAGTTTCCGTTGGCACCATGCGTCCATACGATGGAAATATGTCACAGACTCCTATAATGATATTGGAAATAAACCGTAATAGCCAGATATATTCTGACACTACATTAACCAGATTACTTATGTTAAAACTGTAAAGTATTTATCTAAGCGATACATTAATATTGCAGGCTCTTCATTCATGCTGAACGTCCACAGAATGCCCAGCAATAATATATTACATATGAAAGATGTCGCTGCTGTAGAATTTCCACAGGTCTCGCTAGAAAATAAATAAATATTATATGAAAATAATTTGGATCAAATCTCATATCATAATTAAAACATTCAATTTGGACCATTTGAATAAAAAAAATGACGTCGCTTTTATACCATGCATGAAACTAAAATATACCTTCTTTGTCTTCTTGTTAAGATCCAAAAGTAATATCTGTTCTGTCTATCGCTGGTATAATGATATCTTAGGGTTTCCATATAATGGAAATATGTCACAGACTCTTATAACGATATTGGAGATAAACCATAATAACCAGATATATTCTGACACTACATTAACCAGATTACTTAGATTAATAATGTTACAGCTTTATCATAAGGGCTACAATAATAGCCCGGCTTTGCTCGGGCCATATGTATTATTCATAACTTTATGTGCATATGTATATATACATATATATTAAAAAGCTTGACTCGTGTCCAGGTAACCTACATCTAAAATTTCAAGTGTTTAGACCCAAAATTGGCTAAGGAGTTTGACAGAGTCTGTAAAGGTCAACTCTTTCAACTTTGACCTCTTGGCAGCCAAATTTTCGCCTAAAAACTGATTAAAAAGCTTGCTGCATGTCTGAATACCCATTATGTAAAATTTCAAATGAAAAGAATATTCTCTTGTCATATCCCTAATCATAACAAAGGTCCATGCAAAATTTTAGCCAGATCAGTCCATTTGTTTCTGAAAAAAATGCGGGAACTTAGATATTAATCTTTATTAATCCATATTATTTTCTAGGTTAATATTTAATATTAAATATTAATCTTTACTATTATATAAAAGTCACTGTGTGTGTGAGTTTCTTCCTCATAGATTCCAAAACGGCTGAGCCTACCTCTTGCAAATTTCACACAAAGCTAATTTATATGTCTGGCAGTGTTCTTAGATATGTTTTGTACAGAAATTCATCTGATAAGTATCAAAAATCGAAATAATCCGATCTTAAAAATAGTTTTTCTCTCTTATAGATAAAAAATAATTTTTACATGGGAATATTTTATGCTATACCGGGCAAGGAAGATAATAAAATTTCAGCAAATCATTTTTTCTTAATATTATAATTTATTTATAATCTGGGATATAGCTTAGTGGTACAGCATTTGACTACAGATCGAATGATCCCCTGTTCAAGCCTGGGTGTACCTCACCATTTTATTTTAATTTTTCCTTATCAATGAGTTCGATTTATGATAAAAGAAGAGGTACCATTTAAAATCGCCACAAATTGTTTCTTTGTTTGTATATTTGAAAACTAAACTTTAATCAGAAGTGATTTTTCCAGGGCATTCATCGTCAAGCCCAAATATCAGCTGATGTGATATTGTAAACAAACACAGACAGAATTTGATGAATGACATTATTATTATTTATTTCTTTTTTTTTGCCATCAGGCAAATTATTACTCGTAATATATAATATTCAATAGAGGGTTGATTCTATAATAATACATACACAATCTGCATAAATTAAAATATCATGTTTAAGCATATTGTACGACTGGACAATACCGGGCTGCCAGCTAGTCTCTATCAATCAGTATTAATCCCTAACTGTGCATCGAACAAATACCATATTACTTAGTTTGCTGCACCTTATCATAACAAATGTCCATGCAAAATTTCATACAACTTCTAAAAGCATTCAATTTTGTAGAATAGGTTTGGTAGCTGTGTCAGAAATTTCGTGAAAAATAGTGAATAATTCCACCCCGTCTTTCCAAGCTTATAACTCCTCAAAAAATGTAATTCAAGCCCTAATTTTTTTTCAATTAAAGGAGCAAGGACCAAGGTTTCATTAAAAAAAAACAACATAAAAACAAACAACGTGGTTTTTTTAAAAAAAAAAGGTTTTAAACTTCGGACTTTACAGGTCAATTTTTAAAAAATATTTTTCGAGTAGTTATAAGCTTGGAAAGACAGGGGGTCAAATAATTCACGCCTCCCATTTTGAAATGTCTATTAAAAAGTAAATAATTTACTTGCCAAAGTTTTATATATCACAAATTGAAGAGAAAAGGTCAATAAATAATATATTCAAATTTAAAACAAAAAAAAAGTAGTGTTTTTTAGAAATTTACCTGTAAAGTCCGAAGTTTAAAACTTTTTTTTAAAAAAAGATCCACGTTGTTTGTTTTTTTTGTTTTTGTTTTAATGAAACCTTGGTCCTTGCCCCTTTAATTGAAAAAAAAAAAAAATTAGGGCTTGAATTACATTTTTCGAGGAGTTATAAGCTTGGAAAGACGGGATGGAATTATTCACTATTTTTCACGAAATTTCTGACACACCTACACGAATGCCCATCCATAGAAATATATAACACTTTGGTGAGTAAATTAATTATTTACTTTTTAATAGACATTTCAAAATGGGGGACGTGAATTAATTCGACCCCCTGTCATTCCAAGCTTATAACTACTCGAAAAATGTAATTCAAGCCCTAATTTTTTTTTCAATTAAAGGAGCAAGGACCAAGGTTTCATTGAAAAATAAAAAAAAAAAAAAAGAAAAAACAAACAACGTGGTTTAAAAAAAAAGTTTTAAACTTGGAACTTTACAGGTAAATTTAAAAAAAAACTACTTTTTTTGTTTTAAATTTGAATATATTATTTATTGACCTTTTCTCTTCAATTTGTGATATATAAAACTTTGGTGAGGAAATTAATTATTTACTTTTTAATAGACACTTGAAAATGGGGGGGGGGTGAATTAAAAAAAAACGTTTGTCTAAAATATTATATTCGGTTTATTGGAAAGAGCATAAAATTTCACATTGACCCTGAAAATATCGTAAAAATAGAATCAATAGAAAAATTTTGATAGATTTTTAAAGTTTAAAAATTGAAAAATATTGAGTTCGTAAAATTCATTACTGTTTAAAAAAAAAAAAAAAAATATTACTTTTAAAACAACTTTAATGGTTTATTATGGAAGTATAATCCATAAAGAAAATAAACAACCCACTTTTAACAGAGAAATTACGAGTTTTTTATATTTTATTCGCAGTTTCGTGTTAGAGGTGTCAAAAATTCCTACAAAAATTCTGATACACCTAAAGGTTTGGTTGTTTTGTTTTACGGCATATCAACCTTTTTTGTGTTATTTAATGCCGAATCTAGTTATTTTGGAAATAGTATTCATGTTGCATCCAGTTATTTTGTAGAAGGTTTTTATTCTTCAAGCTCTTTGTATCTGCAATCGCTAGTTTGTAGTGTTTGGTTTGGTTGTTTTATAGTGGATTTTATTGTCTTTTGTTCCCTGCCCTGCAGAACATGAATGAGTTTTCCAATGGGAGAGAGAAAAGGGTTACAGTATTAATGTTTGGTAAATTTTATGTTAGGAAACCAGTCGGGAAGTGGGGGAGATAGAAAGAGGAAAGGGAAATGGGAAAAAGGAAAGGAGGGAAACGTGGGTTGTTGTTTTTTTTTGTTTGGTTTTGCAGAACATAATTATTTTTTTCAAAAGAAAGTAGAAAAAAAAAAGCATCAATGTTAGGTGCATTTCATCTCAGGGAGCCAATATCTTCAGACAGCCTCATCTGGTAGCACCAGATTTTGTAGATTAGAAAGACAAAGTCTTATTCTAAAGTTTAAAACAACTTTATTCGTCATCTTTATTAAGTAAAAAAGGAATGGAAGATGAAAGAGTGTTATTAAAAGAATAAGTCCATAAATATGGCTGAAAACAAAAAGAAAGTCTTGTCTGAAGAGGAAAGAATTCATGCGTGCATACCATACACAAGTGTTGAAATCAAGGTCCAGTAGTAGCCATGACATCTTCCAGTCAACGTCGAACCTAGGGCCAAAATTCTGCTGCACTCTAAGAGAAAAATTTGGAAGTTGTTCCAAGCCACGTGGAGTCGTTTTCGATACGTTACCATGTCCTGACCAAGAAAAGAGGAAGTAATTGTCTGTTAACTTCTTTTATCAACTCTGTCATGTGCTTAGCTCGTCTGACAGATTACTGCTAAACCTAAAAGGAAGTTGAATGCTTGCACCAACAAGCATTGATCTTATAAACCAACAGGTTCAAATATGTAAACCGCAAAGTGTCACTGTCTTGTCTCTCTAACTGGCTAAGAGATACAAGCCCCCCTCCCACTTCTACTTGTGCTGTGAATGCAAAAAAAAAACAAAAAAAAACGAGAGTTAATTTTGAAATTTTAAAGTGCAGAAAAACTATTTGAAGAAATTTGATTTTTGTTGAAATCCTATACCCAGAAAATAGTTTACTCTTTTATTTGTGTCAATTTGTAATGATTTTTGTTTGTCTCTGATGAGTTGTATGATGGCACAATAGGCCATATTTCTGATTGCTACAACAAAACATGTGTAAGGCATTTATGGAAAAAAATTTAGGAATTCACTTGGAGAAGATGCACTAATTCTTGTAAAAGCCAGTGTAAGTTGGCCATAGTCAGGAGATCTTATTTGTGTTATGAATATTATGTTATTTTGAGTCAGGGGTTTACTTTCTGGAAAAGTATCCTTATGCCAGGTTGTCCTAACAAACCCCTGTACAGAGAGACCTTTGACTCTAGAGGATAGTGTCAAGTAGGCATTTTGACTATGTACCAATTGAGAAACTTTTAACAGCCAAATCAGTCAATATTTAAAAAAAGACAACATACAAAATTTCGAAAGTATATGAAAACTTTATTTTACAGCATAGAGAGTCCCGAAAATGTCATATTTGCAAATACAATGTTTTCTTTTTACACTAGAATTAAACAAAATTATATAAGATTCTATTAAAATATTTAAATAAACTTCAAAAATCAAAAAAGAATTCTTATATTTATTTACAATATAATAATTTTAGTATTCAATTCATTTTTTAAAAAAATATATATTTTTTTTAAATATGGTTGTTTTTGTACTGTTGTGTACTTATAAACACAGATGAGTAGTTTTCATATGAAGAAATTACTTTTTCAAAAAGGGGATCACTTTCCTATATAAATTTAACGTAAAATGAGCACCCGCTTTCTAACCACCTAGTAATTTATTCATATCATAAAACAAATTTGACTGTGATATTCGTTTTCAGCACCCACAAAAACCGGCACTGTTTTGTACTAAGAGATTCGTTCATTTTTTTTTCATAATTTAGGACGCTAATTATCCTGTCAGTAAGTTTACATGAGTGGTTTACAAAAATATACTTTTTTTTTTTTTTTGTTGGTATTCAATTATAGAACTTGTATAGTTTTTAACAGGTAGGTGCTTCTGTAGTTTAATTAAACATTTTTCGGTAACATGCCGATATTAACCGAGCAGAAGAATCGTTTAATATTTCACAAAAATTCTTTTTACATTACATTTTTTTGTTCATTGAGTATTTTAAAAACTCTGGCAGAGTTGTACAACCACCACCCCATGCGTAATTTGTATACTGATAGGTTTTTAAAAAATTTTTTCTTATTGATTGGACACTAACCAGATTATGTAAAAAAAAATTTGAAAAAAAAAAAAAAAAAAAAATCATTATTTCAACATTTGAAAGGGGTTCTCACTTTTTAATTACAACATTCAGGTAAATCGGTCCCCCATTTTTTTTTTCGAAACACGGAAGTGAATTATTGTCCAAACATGGAAGTTAATAATTGCCATTGGGTTTGTACACAGATTCGAAAAAGTTGTCAAAAAACAAATATATAACAAATAAATGTTATCAAAGGCAAGATAAGTTACTTTTCTACCTAACTGGATGTTTTTAGTGTTTTTATTCAATGTAACATGTTTATTCAGCTCGAAAAACATACAATGTTTACAGATGTATTGGAAAATTTAAACTGGCGCCTGAATCTCTCTTCGACAAGGTAAGTTTGGGAAAAAAGAGTTAAAAATAAAAAAATATGCAAAATACTGTTAAAAAAACCACCGAATATATGTCAACCTATATCACGGTAACTTATATTGAGCGAACTTTTAACCGTATTTTGTCTAGTTTTTTTTATTTATAACTCCTTTTCCCAAACTTACCGTGTCAAAGAGGGATTCGGGCGGCATTTTTAATTTTCCAATACATCTGTAAACATTGTATGCTTTCCGAGCTGAATAAACATAATATTTACAATATAATACTTGCAGTTTGAAGAAAATAAACAAAGGTTTTAAAAAAAATCATTAAGTCGCTTCTGTTTTTCCATAGTTCGTAACACAAGTCTGACGTCACGGAATCTTGCTTTCTTTTTTTCACATTGTTTTGAAGATACCTATAGAAAAGCAACTTATCTTGCCTTTGATAACATTTATTTGTTATATATTTGTTTGTTTTTTTTACAACTTTTTCGAATCTATGTGTAGAGTAATACAAACCCTTGCCATTTTTTTTTTTTTTGACCCTTTTTGTTTTTTATTCTTGCTTGCTTTTTCCATTGTGAACAGGTACTAATAAAGAAATTATAGCCATCTCCGGCAACCTAAGAT
Organism: Euprymna scolopes; assembly: GCF_053919585.1. NCBI lineage: Eukaryota > Metazoa > Mollusca > Cephalopoda > Sepiida > Sepiolidae > Euprymna > Euprymna scolopes. Next base: position 32,562,057 of record NC_136519.1, read on the forward strand.
GGGAATTAATGAAGAAACTGAATGAAGCACTCATGAACTCACCTTTCATAAAAACAAATAAATTATTAATAAAAAAAAAACCCCACAAACTCACTTTTCATCAACCAAAAACTAAGTTGAAAAAAAAAACTCGAAATTTTCATAAAAACAAAATTAAAAAGTAAAATAGAAAAAAATTATTTTCATTCTATTTTTTTTTTTCTTTGAGAAACAAAATAAAGATTTCTGACTTAGAAATGCGATAGGTGTGTCAGAAACTTCGTGAAAAATATTGAATAATTCCACACCCTGTCTTTCCAAGCTTATAACTACTTGAAAAATGTAATTCAAACCCTAATTTTTTTTTTTCAATTAAAGGAGCAAGGAACAAGGTTTCATTAAAAAAAACAAAAACAAAAAACAAACAAACAACGTGGTTTAAAAAAAAAAATTTAAATTTCGGACTTTACAGGTAAATTTCTAAAAAAAAAACACTACTTTTTTTGTTTTAAATTTGAATATATTATTTATTGATCTTTTATCTTCAATTTGTGATATATAAAACTTTGGTGAGTAAATTAATTATCTACTTTTTAATAGACATTTCAAAATGAGGGGGGGGGGTGAATTTAAATGAAAACGTTTGTCTAAAATATTATATTCGGTTTATTGGAAAGAGCATAAAATTTCACATTGCCCCTAAAAATATCGTAAAAATAAAATCAATAGAAAAATTTTGATTGAGTTTTAAAGTTTAAAAATTGAAAAATACTGAACTCATAAAATTCAATTAATTTCATTACTGTTTTTCAAAAAATAATTAAAAAAATAATTCTATTACTTTTTATACAACTTTAATAGTTTATTTTGGAAGTATAATCCATAAAGAAGATAAACAACCCACTTTTAAGAGAAATTACGAGTTTTTTTTATATTTTATTCGCAGTTTCGTGTTAGGGGTGTCAAAAATTCCTACAAAAATTCTGATACACCTAGAAATGCGGTAGGTTCATGTCATTTTTACTTTCTATAGTTTTGATATTCCCGCGTTTTTATTGGTTACAAAATGAGTGACCGATTTACAAGAACGTTGTAAGTAAAAAGTGAACACCCCTTTCAAATCCGAAATTATATATATATATATATATATCAGTCCAGTGAACCCCCCCCCAAAAAAAAAACAACAACAACAAAAAAACTATCAGTACTATCAGTATTACGCATAGGGTGACTGTTGTACAAACAACTCCACCCAAACTTTAATTTATTGTAATTGAAGACATCTTCGGAGTGGTATTGGCGATGGTGGTGCGTAAAAAACTCAACGCGCTCGAGAAAAAAAAAAAAAAATGAAAGAAAACAAACTTTGTTTATTGAGTATTCTGTTAAATTTTATTTAAAACAAACCTAACAATTCAATAAAAACAACAACAACAAAAGATATCGTAAACCGCACGAAATATATATATATAAAAATGAACTAAATTTAATTAGAGAAAAATTATTTAAGTAAAAACATGTACAAATTTGCGCCTGCGCACTTCTTTCGCAAAGGAGTGTCGTTCTTGTATCTACGCAAAACATGCGTGTGTGCAGGGTCCACTTTCCTGGTGTCTTACCCTTTTATATATATATATATAAAATATTGTTAGTTAAGATTAAGTAAAAAAAAAAAAAATAAAAAAAATGAAAATTTACGTTTGTTTAGGCGGTGTCGGTAACATTTTCCCCTTTTGGACGTGCAACCTAAACTACATATTTGCCCATTTTTCTGTATTTTTGTTTTGGAAATAGGTGTAATTCTGAACAAGCACCGTTTTTTTTTTTTTTTTTTTTTTTTTTTTTTTTAAGTCAAAAATTTAAAAAGGTTCATTTTCAAAAAACTCAGGGTGTTTTTTGGCCCATGTGAAAGGGAAATATTTAACATTTTTATGAAGAGATCCCAACTTGTCCATGTCAGCCTGGCTCAGACTAAAATCGAAGATTTTTGAATTTTCAATAATTCGTTCCTGGGTTTGACTTTTTGGTATGACGACAATATCACGTTGGATCATGTTCCTCAACAGAACTTGTGCAGGTGTTCGTCGGATTCTGTCGGCGATTTCCAAAACCACGGGTTCTTCCAAAGGTGACGGCTCTTCGGTTAAAGAATTGGGTCGTTTGGGCGACCCGAAAGTACTATACGAAGTCATTACGATGTTTTTGCTGTCACAGAATTGTTTCAGCTTGGTTTGCTGCAAATAGATATGCATTTCGCTTTGGAGATTAGAAGGTGGAATCTGGGAGACTGACAAAATTCGTTCGATTTGTCTGACGTTGAAATTCGAAACACCAATATTTCGGGCCTTACCGGCTTTGACTAACGACTCCATTGCTTTCCAGGTCTTCGTCAAGTCGTGTAATTCCAGTTCTCTTTCGCCCTGACTGTTTAGAGGTTTCAGGTCACCGTCACCCCTATTTTTAAGGCCCCAGGGGTTATGGATCAAAAGCATGTCGACGTAAGTGAGTTTTAAATCGTCTAGCGATTTTTCAAGGCAAATACTGACATCGTTCGGGCCGAGGTAGACAGAGGGAACCTTCGTGGTGATGAAGAGATCCTTCCTCTTAACCTTTTGTCCCATCGAGGGCGTGGTACTAGCATCATCCCACCGGTCACGGAGAGCAGTACCAATATATTTCTCGTTTCCGTACGAATGGGCAGTGTCTATATGTCGATAACCTGCGAAGAGAGCATAGTCCAAGGCTTTATAGAGACGATCTTCTAGGAGCATATAAGTCCCCAGGCCTAAAATAGGCATACGGCCGCCTGAATTAAGTCGGAGATGTGAAGTGAGTTGATTTAGCATGGACATTTTGAAGGTTTGAGGTTTATAGATGCGTAACTGTATTTATATTACGTCAGAAAACGGATGTCGTGAAGATTAAAAGCACATGAAAAAATACAGCAACACAAAACCGACATTTATTTCGAATAAATATTTTAAACAGGAAATAGATCTAAATATATACATTAAAAATTAGAATTGTCACGTAGTGTTGACGAGAAACTTTAATCAATTAAAAATATAATTAACAAGTGTCGTAAAAATACATTTAGTCTATATGAGTTATTTCCCTTTAATTAGTTCATTGTTTTATTTATAATCAGACTGAGCTAAAGTTTGTGTAGAAATGGCAGTCCTTGCCTTGACTCCTTCTGTCTGATGACGAACGCTATTATCGCCTTCCTTGCTGGATTCCAGGTAGCCTATTAATGAGTCCAGTACTCCAGTCTCCTTTTTACTAATAAATATTCTCCAAGATGTCTGTTGAGTGTTCTTGTAGATTAACACCTTCCGTTTCTCCCCCATGATCAACATAAAGAATTCTACATTTTTAGGCGATTACGTGTGAACAAGACCCCCCCCCCAAAAAAAAAGCCAGCGAAAAACAACAAACAATTATGATACTTGTGTAGATTAATGGTGTTTTAAACAAACGCATTTCAGGTAAAAATGTTATGTACTTACCTGTCATGTCGAAATTAGTATGTATTCTCAAAATTACGAAAAATGATCCAGTAGAAAAATAAAAAGTAAAAATAGAATTTATCGAATTTTTAAACGCAATATGCCAGAACGTAATTGTGAATAATGAGTCTTTGTTAACAATACATCTACTGGATCATTTTTCGTAATTTTGGGAATTTATGCTAATTACCGCATACATAATAATGTTTTCGTCTGAATTGTGTTGGTTTAAAAGATTCCCAATCAACACAATTATTTCAGAATTTAGAGTAGAGATATCAGTTTTATTTACAAACTTAACGTAAAATGATCCCTTCCCGCATTCCCTGGTCACTCTAGCATTTTTGAGCAGTTACCTCCCCTTTATTTTATTTATTTATTATTTTATTTATTTATTTTTTTTGCTATTGAAGATAAATCCTTAATTAATTTTTTGGGGGGGGGTAGGAGACTACATTGTTAAGCGATTATGTGTGATTTTACTACCCTGCTGCTCGAACTTAGGGTTATTGGTAAGAATATTTAGTTACTAATCTAAAAAGATAGAATGACCCAGAAAAGAGAAGCATTAATTTATATAGGAAATTGATCCCCACTCTAAATTCTAAAATAATTGTGTTCTTTTTCTACCAAGTTTTTAAGAGTGTTCACATCTAATCGCCTAAAAAAAAAAAGTACACTTTCATTTTTCTTTGGAGAGGGTGTTTTAGTGGACAGTGTTTTTATATTACTATTAAGCGTATAGTCATCAGAAAGAAACAGATAAACACATGATGGACTTTTAACTGATTGTAATATTCAACCATTTATTTTCTAAGTTATCTTTATAATTACTACAATTCTGAATTTTTGAGATAAGGATTGGTTATTTGTATTATTTGGATTCATCGGACTACTGTTCTCATCTTGAGTGTCATTTTCACAATGTTTCAGTTGATGTAACCTCTGACCTTCTTCAGATGTATGTTTGAACTTGGGAATGTTTCTACTGATCTCAGGAATTTGAATGGAATTTCAAACGGAACCCTTTATTTGCTTCACAGGGACAGCATGCTCTTGTTCTGTCAGCCATGACTTAATAGAAGTCCTAAGTAATTCACAATTGTATTTTTCGGTTGCCCACACTGAGAATTGAACTTTCAATCTTCAGGTGAATATCACTTTTGTAATTGATTTTTCCAAATATTCTAACCACTGGACATGGGTCCTTGCTGAAGAAGGTCGGAGGTTATATGAACTGAAATGTGAAAATCACACTCAAGATGAGAAAAGTAGTCCAATGAATCCAAATAATACGAATTTACAATTTCTGTTTCCACTGCACTTGCGGTTACTCCTTCGTTTTTAATTGATTTTGTAACGTGGCCATTATATGGCATAATTACGTTGACACACTGGTTCTCGCTGGATCACTGAAGTTAAGCAATGTTGAACCTGGTCAGTATTAAATGGGTGACCATCTGGAACTTCCAGGTGCTGTATGTACTCTCCACTTATCTCGGCATTGTTTCCAGTGCCGATTCAGGAGAGGTGTGCTTATGGGATTGCGCAATCCTTGCCTCACAATTACACGTGCAGCTGACCCTACAAGGGGTTATTCTTTGTCTTTCGAGACTGAACAGAGGCATCGATAACAGAACAGTTACACTTTAACCGTGTCGTTACATTTCAACTACTCGGGCCCACACATTGTCTGATACCATCGCAGGAACAAACAAGCAAACAAGGAAGGACATAAAAAATATGATTCAACATTATTTTTTAGGTGAATACAAAAAGCATTTATCCCAGTAATTTCCAACAACGTACTTCACTATGTTTCAAAATAACATTCATGTGTCAAACATGTCTGTTAAGACGCTCTTTTATGCACATGTCTCTGCCGTTGCTAGTCTCTCTGTTTTTTTTTTTTACCCCATTTTTTCTATCACCACACACGAGTCAAAACACCTCTGGTCGCTTCCTTGACTACGTGCACGACGTCTCTTTTTCTGCCTTTTCTTTCACCGCATTAACGTTATCGTGCATATGTTCGCTCACTTCAACATGCATCAAACACATATTCTCTCTCCGCTTTTCTGACAATGAAGTTTTTTAACTTTTTTCTCCTTCTTCTTCCCGTGACGCCAATGCATACGCATTTTCCAATTTGAATACATACTTTAAATGCAGCTGCTGCTGCTTTTCTCGTTTGTCAACACTCTGTTATAATAAGTATGCACCGCTTCGTTACAATTTTTTACAGTAAAAGTGATAAATCAAGTATGAAAACGAAACTGTGCATGTATGTAAAAAATAAAATTTTTATTAATTCATTTGTTTCTTGCTTGCTCACCCGCAAAAACCACAAGTTGTGTGAAAAGACTTTATATGCTTCCCTTCCTTTTGAGGTTTTTTGTTTTTTCCCCCCTTATTAAGTCACTAGCCCTGGGGCCTGGTGTTTCCCGTGTGTTTGGAGGTGTGTGTTGAGCAAAAAAGAAAAAAAAGTGCTGGTAGGCAGGCAGGCTTGAACCTGTACCTCAAAGAAGGAAAAGAATGTGAAAAAAAAAATGTGACGTTTTTGCCGTTGCATCCATAACTGAACTGGAAGTAGCAAAGGTTTAAATTAAGGCTAGTCAATTGAAAAGAGGGGATAATTTTCGAAAATATCAGTGGAAAAAGCGACCCCTCCTTGTAGAAAAGTGGCCAGTTGAGGGTGAAGGAATTAATGTTTTTAGCCAATTTTTCGATATTTGTCGTCCAGAGGGTTGACTTTCAAAATGATATCAATCTCGTCAAAATCCGTCACCTCTGTTGAAAGGTTTAAGCATACATACATACATACATACATACATACATGCATACATACATGCATACATTTAAACAGACAGGTGAGATTTATATTATAGATGGTCATAAAACTGTTAACAATAGACAAAAGCTACTAAGCTGATCAGGGAATGCATAAAACTTAGGAAAATCACGATACTTAGTTGATACGGAACTCTAAGAATGTAACAGTTGTAATATAAATTCTAGTGTAACATGTATTATATTCAGATATGGAAGAGTATAAGAAGGCTATATCAATGCAGGGAAGCAACTGTTGTATTGACGTGATGTATGAACAAAAATGAACAAATGAAAGAAGGTCTTATTTGTTTTGTTATTTAATATAAGTATGTATATACATTTATACTTGCAATACAATAATAATAATCACAATACAAATCAGTAAATATTAACTTACTGTTTGATGATATCGGGATGGTGAGGTTTTAATATTTCTAGATAGAATCTTTTTTTCAAAAGAAAAGGGTCTAAAGAATGTCCCTAACAAAGAACAAACATTGAAATACTGTAAGGTGGAAATGGATGGGAATGGGTCAACTGTAAAGCGGAAAAAAAGTTTATGCATGGGTTTCTATATTCATATTACTATATTCAATTTATATTGTACTAGCGAGGGGTACCCAGCGTTGCCCGGGTGTTTGGAGGTGTGTGTGAAAACTCCGGGGGAGGGGGGATATAATAAAAAAAAATGTTTTGGTAGGTAAGTATGAGGATCGAACCCCAACCGTTGAGGCAAAGTTGTAAATTAAAGTGTGAAAAAAAAAAATGTGTGACGTTAACCATTGCCCCACCGCGAGATGCTAATGGAAACACGTTTGAATTTATTTAATTACTTGGATTTGGCAGGTGCACGTTTTAATGACTAATGAGGTCAACTTTTGACTGCGGGATAGCATTTTATTTAGTGCTGGAATGCTTTTTTTTTTTCCCCCTCCAAGACGTTGGGGGTAGGGGGAAACATTATAGGAAAAGGCCTAACCTACATGCGGCGAGCGAAAACTGTTGAATATTTATCTTCCCAAAGTCGAGCAAATTAAATAGAAAGGCGAGCTCCGTTGTTAACTCTGAGATATTACGATTTACATGGGATATAAAAGTTTTAAAAAGTTATGAACTGACTGACCGCTTCTCTGAAAAAAGCCTTTCTTGGACATACACAAAAAGCGAACATAGATTTTCGCTTTTATATATATATAGATTATATATTGGCAACACTGCTTCTTTTGTTCATGTCAGCTGACAAGTTTAAACCGAAGTATGTTTTATGGTGATAGTGTTGGGTATGTTGTTGGAAAGTGATGAATGGTGTTACTGTTACTGCAACAGAAGCAACTTTTACATGTTAAATGTTAAGATGAAAATGTTACAATTGTTCAAACAGCAACTCGTTAAAAATATTTTCACAAAACAAAAAAAAAAAAAAAAAAGAAAGAAAATGACAGGAATGCATATTTTGTACATTTTTATTTAAAATTATATTTTAATATTAATTTTAAGCTTTGATAAAAATGAAAAAACAATATCTGATTTCATTTTGTATCCTGTGATCCTGTTTGGTGGACTCGGACTCATCTGTTTGTGGAAATATATTTTTATTTTCTCTCCACCTTTCTTGATTGTCCATAATTTTTCAATGCATTTTTAAGGAAAATATATCCCTATAAGTGGGACCAATGAACACTCCACAGTCGTATCCTTGTATCTGCTGTACATTGCTGTCATGTTTAAAAATATTTCAGTCATTTTTACAATTACTATTTCGACTTCACTTCCGGTTGATCCTTCAGTTTTAACTGATTTTTTACAGTATCTTTTGTTTATTAAAGTTTTATGTGAACATTGTTTTGTTTGTTGTTCCTCTATTGGAGCGATAAGGATCGTCTGAGCGTTTCTGGAGAATGTGGTAGGGAGATCATCATCAGTGAATATGGAAATGGTTGATAAAGCCCAATCTTTGCTTGAAAACTATTTGCTGCAGGGGGGACATGGAATAGTAGCAGATGTCGAGAGCTCAAAAGCATTGTTCTGCCTGTTCTACTTGTGCTTCTCTGCATCAGCTTTCCTGTCATTTTCATATTTCCAGGTACTGTTATGAACAGTGGCTCATCATTTGGTTCTATTTGAAGCTGTCTACCCCCATGATCAACAGTGAAGGTCTTCATTGTTGTCTTAAAAGTGTCTTTGAATCATGTTATCTGCCATGCGAGTGCTTGCCATGCAGGAGCTCACCAAGCAGAAGCTTCTTAGGCAGTCTGGCTGTGGCACAATGGCTAGCCCCTTTTTAAGGGAGCTGGGGGCTTCTACATTAATAACCCCTATATCTAGCTTCTAACCTTGTGTCTGACTTTGTGATGAAGTTAAAAACGTTTCATGCAGGTGTTTTGTGCATTTGGGAATGTTAGTTTATGTCGGTTGGGTTTGAATGACAGGTGTTATGAAACTTTTTAGCAGTGTCAAAATTATTTAAGACAGGTCAGACTTACACACAGATATCTGAAGTTGAATAACTAAGCATTATATGAAACGCATATTTCTCTCTCTCGTCCCCTCTCTCTTTCTCTATTTCTCTCATTCACTCCCTTTCTCTCTCTTTCAATGAAGAAAGAGAGAAATGGAATATAATTTCATTGTTTAAAAAACAGTTGAGATTTACTCGCTATACGCAATGAGTCGACAAAATATGCTTCCTCCTTGTTAACTGTTAAATAAATTATATATATTTTTATAAAAATGCATTTGTCACTATTTTATACAAGGATTTGATTTCAGCATACCATTAATGCCGACGATGGGAAGATGCGTGTATATGTGTTGATGTCACACTTCGGGTTTGCTTTCAGAAGATTTTCAGGCTGTCTGAAGATATTAGCTTCCTGAGACGAAATGCACCTAACATTTATGCTTTTTGTTTTTCTACTTCTTTTTGCAAAAACTTAATTATGTTCTGCAAAACCAAAAACAAAAACAACAACCCACCTTGTCATTGTAGTTGGTAGTAGCTATTCCTGTGGGTAGTGGTTTGGTTCGCTTGGTTTTCTTTTTTGAGAAGTTCGTTTTTTTCTTTATCAAATAAAACGCGCGTCTCGCTCAAAACAATTAATCTCAAAACGGTAGGGTCGCCATGCTTGTTCGTTCCACGTCAGTTGGGCGCCAGTTTGTTGTGGACTTGTGGCATAGGAGGAAATGCGCGCTCCTCTCGCGTTCCGAGGGAAAATGAATTGTCTCGAGGAAGAAACGAACGACGTGTTAAATTGAATTAAACGAACAGGAATTTCTTTGGTGAAAGAAACAAGTGAAAGAAAAGGGTACCACACGTGGTTAGTTTTGCGTGAGTCTTTCGCTGGTAGCTGGTGAGAAAGAAAGTTTATAGCTTGGCGTGCGTCTCTCGTTAAGTGGTGAAGAGGAAAAGTTTATCTTTGTAGAAAAGAGTCTGTGTGTGTATGAGTGCTTCGTTCAACCTCATCCATTTCATTTAAATAACGGGGTCACCAAATTTGTAGGGGACTAGGATATATAAATACCCCAATCCCGTTACAAAGGAATAATGAAACGAATGGGAATTGAAGGAAACAAAGACTCAATTAATGGATAAGATAAATGTCGTTTATTTGCTGTTGAAAGAAATGAACATTTTAGTTATAACATGTCCGCGCGTATGTAACCAATGTCCGTTGCAGGACTAGTGTTGTAGCAAGAATAGGAAATGTGTTTTCATCTCAAGTTCGGGTCACTATTGTTTGTTCGCGCGTGGGAAGAGAAATGAGTGTTGTAGTGGAAATGAGAATCCAGCGTGTAGGCAAGGAAGAGGATATTAGAGTTGTCATCAGTTAGTAGTCAACTACGCTAAGGTGTTCTTAGTGGCCAGTTGTAGATAGAGAAAGAAAGAGTGAGAATGTATACATACAGTCTTTAGCTCGTGCCCCATACATAGTAGGAAGTGGGCGTGAGGTACGCGTGCACGCGTCCCGAAACGGCGGCAGCTTGTTCGCCCAACCTCTCTCGTTGAGAGTTGGTTCTAAAAAGGATTAGAAACAGCTTATCGCCTTGTTTTTATACTCGTTTCCAGAGTGTATTTTGCGCATGTGTATTTCCTTAGAAAGCGGAAGTGACGTCGTCCATGTGTGAGTACATGTGTATACGTAAGCGTGTGTGTATATATACGTGAATGTGAGTAAGTGTACATGTGTGGACGTGGGCGCGTATGTTTGTGTGCGCGTATGTATATGACAGCTTGAAATATGAATGTGTGTTTTGTGTGAGACTTGAAAAAGGCTCGTACAACCCCAAAAGGGTTGATATGCCATAAAACAAAACAACCAAACCAAACTCTACAAATAAATATTTAAAGATATAAAGAACTTGAAGCATAAAAACTGTTCCAAAATAACTGGATTAAATAACTCGAAAAGGGTTGATATGCCGTAAAACAAAACAACCAACCAGTAGAAGATCTTTGTATCACTTTTTCTGGCCTCCTTGAATGCACATTCATTCTTTTAGCTGCCCATAAAGTTGTTTCAGCAGACGGTAATCCGACATTCTGACAACATGTTGGTTTCTAATGACAGAAGAATAGTTTAACTTTTAAAATGCTCTGTCCACCTTCCCAGGATCATGTCTTTATCGGTGAGGAGATCAGACCCATCATAAAATCATCATAATTCTTCATGTTGTTCCTATCTGCATAAATTCAAATCTCTTCTGCTTTCTTGATTAGCCAGGAATCATGAATCTATCCAAGTTTTAACTGAACATTATTACTTCTTTAGTTTGGAGGATGACTTCAATATGGGCTTTTTCTCAATCAACTAGACCCACGTTCTGCTAGCAACTAATCAAAAACCACAATTGCTCCATAAAGATATTGGATATTTTAGAATTTACGCACATAATTTTTTCATCTTCACATGAGAAAGATCTTTGCTCTTTGTCTGCAAAATTTTAAAGTTCAAGGCTTATACAGATCAGCTACCCACTGAAAACTCTTTTAAAATTAAACATGACTTTCAATTAAATGATAAGTTTAAATTAATTTAATTCAATAAAGGTTTTGGTAATTATTGTTTTCTGTTTTGTCAGCTCGTTAATTTAGTGTACTCATTTTTATTTAGCTTCAAAGGTTTACTGAAAATCATTAAAATTCTGGAGTTTTTTGGGTGCTTCTTCAGAATAAGAACGAAAATCAAATTTCCATTAAAAACTAATGTTATCTATCATGTCATGTTGCAGTTAGTAAAAAGGAAGGATTTAAAAATTCACTCCTATTTGTTTTTAAAAAAATTTGCGCAAGCATTAGTCATGATGAAAGTATATTTTTGTCAAAACGGATTTTCTAGGGGCTATTATAGGGTAAAATTGGCCTCAAATCGTTTGTCCATTTGTTTGTTAGCACTTTTCTCAATAACTACCCCTTAAAGTTTTTTAAAATTTTGTGCAAACATTAGTCATGGTAAAAGTAAATTTTTTCCAAAACAGATTTTGGTTGCCCCCCCCCTCTCCTCCAGTGGGTAAAATTGCCCCCAAATTATTCATCCCCTCATTTGTTCGCACTTTTCTCAATAACCACGATTTGGATTTTAAAAAAAATTTGCACAAACATTAGTCATAGTGAAAGTAAATTTTTCACTTGTGAAAGGATACCCCACATGCTCGGCTTGTTTTTTTTACAAAGGAGTTACCACTTATCAAGGCCTGAAGGTCACTCGACGATAATGGTTAATGGATGTAAGGTGGTAGTGTGGTAATTGTTAATAGTGTAAATTGGGTAGAATTTGATTATTTAAGAAGGCGGTTCAACAAGAACTTGTTTACATTGGATTTGAAAGCTACCATATTGTAGTCGACTGGGAAGCAGGCCAATGGAATAGTGTTCCGCAAGTGAGCAGAAGGAAAGAAGCTTTGTTTATGGAATCTTCATTCATGTTTAGGCACAGACAGAGAGTTGACGAAATTGATGATAGTGGTTGTAGAGAGTCGAGTGTTTTTGTGAAAGTTTGGCAAGATTGGAGCTCTGTTGGTTTTATAAAATTATTTTTACATAATCACTTGAATTAAAGTTAAACATACAAAAGTCAAGTATCATGTGCTCAAATGCTCTTGTGATGTTAGGTTGTATAAAAATGTTAACATTGGTCAAAATAGAACTTCCCTCTTTAATCGGATTCTTTGGATTATCAATTTTCGATGCTTATCAGAGGCATTCCAATACAAAGTCTACCTAAGAACACTCCCTGATACATCAGGTACCTTCATGTAAAATTTTTAAAAATCGCCTAGCTGTTTCTGAATCTATAGAGAATGTACTCACACACACACACACACACACACACACACACACACACACACACACACACACACGCAATTCCTTTTATATAACAACAGAAATATGGATAGAGATATTTTAAAAATATACAGAAAAAGTTATGAGAGGTTGATCTCTTAATTATGTAAATATGTCAATTTGACGTTATATTTGGGCTGTAGACATTTTCACGAAGTTGAAGACGCTTTAAATTTATTTTCTTTGAAAATATTAAGAATTTAAAACGATATGTGCATTCCTAGACCTGCCCAGCCATGGAACACTGGTTCTACTGTAATAATTTTATATAGATACAACTTTCATAACAGAAGAAAGTTGTATCAACAGAGATGAAAAATCAAAATGTTGATGAGTCAAATTTAATTTCTCATCTGAAGAAAAAACGCTCAATTTTCTTTTTTCAAATTCTCGTCTGCCAGTTTCTTCACATTTTTAAGCTGTCATGTGACTCAAATCAACCAATGAAATGATGACAAAAAGGCAATCATTTAAAAGTGAACAAGAAAAATTGTCTGCCAATTATTATTAAATGAAATTCAATAAAATTTGAATCCATTAAAAAAAATTAATTTTACAGACTTTATTTTATACTAAAACTAGCCTGGGTGCCCGGCATTGCCCGGATGTTTGGAGGTGTGTGTTGAGCAAAAAAAAAAATAATAAAAATATAAGTTGTAGTAGGCAGGCAGGCTCGTTACAGCAAAGGAGGAAAAGAATGTGAAAAAAAAAAAGTGACGATTTTGCTGTTGCGCCCATTGCCAAAGCAGAAGTGATGTAGGTTTAAATTAAGGCTAGTCAATCGAAAAGAGGGGGCGGCGTTCGAAAATATCGGCAAAAAAAAGCGACCCCTCCCTGTAGAAAAGTGCCCGGTTGAGGGTGAACGAATTAATGCTTTTAGCCAATTTTTTGATATTTGTCGTCCGAAGGGTTGAGCTTCAAAATGATACTGATACTGTCGAAAGTTTTTGTGAGATATAAAAACGTACATACATACATACATTTAAACAGACAGGTGAGATTTATATTATAGATGATCTAAGGCCATTTAAAAAATAAATTCTGAAAATGCTGCTACAAGTGAAATTTTTGTTTTTTTGAAACGATTATGTGTGAACACTATGAACATTTAACTTTTTAAAGCAGTAAACCCAAATTTTTAACCACTCACCCTGAACTCGAGTGATAAGGTCATAAAGCTACATGTAATTGTTTAAAAAAGTAGCAACTTTTCCAAAAGCAAATTGCGCAGAATTTATCTCTCATAAGTCAAAAAAAAAAAAAAAAATTGGTGCTTCTACAGAATTGAGATGAGATTTTTGGAAATCGGAAAACAGAATTTCACATGAAAACAATGGTACCTATGTATTCCTCATATTTTTAAGATGATTTTATCCAAATTAATAAGGTAGAAAATTACTTATTAAAGAAAATAAAAAACAGAATTTGATGAAAACGATCGTAAAACACAGGAGAGTCCAAGAGGGAGGTAATTTTCCGTTCAAATTAAATGAAGATGACGACAATTTTTCACCTGCTAACACAAAGTTTGTTTTTTTTAAATTCAATAATATTCAGGTAATTTCGACTGCATAATTTGGAAGCTACCATTGTAACTTATTAGAATTGACAAAAAAAAATCAATAATTTTGACATATAGTATTTATATATATATATATATATATATATATATATATATATTTATTTATATATATATTTATATATATATATATATTTATATATATATATTTATATGTATTTATATACATATATATTTATGTATTTATATACATATATATTTATGTATTTATATACATATATATTTATGTATTTATATACATATATATTTATATATTTATATATATATATATTTATATATTTATATATATATATATATTTATATATATATATATATATATATATATATATATATATTCGAGCAAACAGTTAATGAAACATGTTAAAGCACTTTGAAAAAGAGTTAAAAACATATTTAATCTGAAAAGGAAACACTTGATAAGTGGATAGTCTTTAATCCGTAGAGTTTCGAAGAAATACTTTTCTCCTCATCAGAGGGTAGGAATTAGCAAAATGCGTGATCGGATTTTGCATACAAAAGTATTTGATGAAACAGCAAGTAAGTCCAAGATCTTACTTGATAACAAAAAAGTGAAGCAGAGGGAATATGGTGAAGAAAAAGATGATTACATGTGAATGGATAGTCTGGTGAATTGTGGGAACATGATGAGAATTAGTAGCGAACCGGATGTTAACGTATCCACCATGAGAGACAAAATGAAAAATCGTCTTTTGCACATGGCTCCACGCATCGTTTCCACTTGGGAAGAAAAAAATAAGATAACCACAAAATAATTATCGACCAATGGCAGAGCTCCGCGCCTAAAATAAACACCTCAAATATCACAGTCGCTGGGAGCCAGTATGCCACTATAAAAACGAGGGATTTGAGGGAACCAAAGGGGGAAAGAGGAGATTCGCCCTGCTGCATCAGTGAATGCACGGACGGACTCTCCCACCCGACATAAAGAGATGAAGAAGAAAAAGAAATAAGGCACCAGTGAACTGAAGCCGACTACACTCTCATGTTATGGGCCAAACGCCTTCAATTCTAAACAATGCCTAATTCACACAAACCAGGGGAGAGGAGGAGAAAGAAGATGAAGACGCCGGGCTGCTCGCGCTGATGAAAGGAGAGACTCGCTTTCCAGTTACAAGCCAGGACACGCATCACTGACAGCAGGATGACCGGCCTACCCTAACCCTCTCCATCTCCAAAAGATAAGTTACATTTTACGAAGATTCATTCCTTGTCAATTCACAATTCTACAAACAGTTTATGAACATTCATTCCTTGTCAATTCACACATACCTACAAACATTTTACGAAGATTCATTCCTTGTCAATTCATACATACCTACAAACATTTTACGAACATTCATCTCCTTTGTTAAATCACATTCCAGCCTACGAACACTTTGCCTCTCCTAATACAAATTGTTGGTAGTAAATAAAGTCGGTTCTCAACCTTCAGTATTCGTCTGTCTTTAATTATATTGAGTCAGAATCTACACACTTCCAACGTTATTCATTTCATAGATTCTTTGTTGTGGCCTCTAGGGCATCCTTCCCCCCCAATCCCCCCCTTTTTTTTTTTTATAAATATCGAGGCCATATAATCCAATGACGGTAAAATTCCAAAATATAACTTCAAGAAAGTTAATTGAATTTCCATTTGCACAAGTAATTAATATATATATATATATATATATATATATATATATATATATATATATATATATATATATATATATATATATATATATATATATATATATATATATATATATATATATATATGCATGTATTTATATATATATATATATATATATATATATATATATATATATATATATATATATGCACATAAAGTTATGAACAGTACATAGGGTCTGAGGAAAGTAAGTCGTAGATAAATATCAAATATTATTTATTGAATATAATTTCGATGGTTACTTTTTACATTTACACCGTGTTTTTGCAATGCATTGTGGGTCGGAAAAACTATTACGGTGTTTCCGGTTTAACTTTGGAGCAATCTGTTTATGGGTTAAATCTACCCCAAAACAACTTCTATCGAAGCAAACAAAACATTTTTTTTTTTTAATTTTATTTATTTATTTTTATTTTTATTTTTATAATGGACGAATTACAGAAATTGGAACATTTGTCTTTGGTCTCCAAAGTTTGTACAGAGTTGGAAAATCATTTAGGTTTAAATGACAAGGATGTTGGTAAGAAAAACGAAAGAAATTATTGAATTTATTTTTTTGGTATTTTGATTATTTTTGTTGTTGTTTCTCTTTGTGATTTCACGGTTTCTTTGTTACTGACAAATTTAAATTAAACCCAAAACTAATCCACGGTTTAACCGCTTAAAAATTACTTTCGATTTTCGACGAGCCACGATATAAAACATGTCAGCCATTTTTAATGGTTGACACAGTGCACAGTGCACCCTATTTATAATAATATTGTGATCCTTTTGAGGTTTTAAAAGTGATTTTAAACTCTTAAACTAGACTTATCCATTAGAAATTACATGTCCTGGTTTAGGTGTTAAAAATTTAATAAAAACAGATATCATAAAACACATGTTCAAGAGAGAGTCGTGCGTGCGCCATTTAAAATTTTCCAATACATCGGTAAACACTGTATGTTTTTCGAGCTGAATAAACATGTTACATTAAATAAAAACACTAAAAAGTATCCAGTTAAGTAGAAAATTAACTTATCTTGCCTTTGATAATATTTATTTGTTATATATTTATTTTTTGACAACTTTTTCGAATCTATGTGTATGGTAATACAAACCCCATTTATTTGTTATATATTTGTTTTTTGACAACTTTTTCGAATCTATATGTACAGTAATACAAACCCTGATATTAAATTCAGATATTACACGATATGAAGTTTAAACAGATTTTTTTAATAACAGGTTTCCAATAATAAAATTTTTTATTCATACAAGAGAATATAAGACTATTGAAATAATAAAAATTGTAAATCCAAAATCGGCCTTAAAAAAATTTGTTTTGATTTTATTATTTAAATTGATAGAGGGTGATCCTTATGTTTTGCACTTTTTTTTTCAAAACTGTACGGAGGCTTGTAAGCAACATTATCTTTAAATACATGTGTCAATAGAAGACATTAAAATTAATTTTATTTTATTAACTCTAGTCTGTGTAGTTCGTTAATAAAAATGTATTTGTTTTACAAAAGGTAAGTTTTATATTTTTTATCCATAACAACAACAAAAAAACGTTATTTCCATTAACAATTATAACACGAATGCCCATCCATAGAAATTGACACAAATACACAAAATGATGACATCACTATTAATGTGTGTAATGCTGACGTTTTACACATCGCCGTGAAGATGCCTAGTATACTGGTAGTGTATTCTCTTGAGTTAAGGTGATAGGAATTTCCCCTTTAGTACATTACCAATAGAAGTTGGATGCTATGGTGGTTGGTGGAGCTGGAGCAGAGAATCAGCGAATATATCTATAAAAATGAGAATGTGTGAGGATAGATCTCAACCTATATACTCAGCAAATTTTTGATCTACAGACTTGAAATTTGGTATATAGGGTATTCAGACGTGTGAAAAACTTTTTAATCAGTTTTCATCCAGAAAAATGGGCTGATAAAATGTCAAAATTGAAAAATTAATCTTGAGGATCATCCGTTTGCTGTTTCACAACTTCACATTCACATGACAGCTTATGTTAAGAAAAGTTTGAAAAACACTTTTTAAAGATTGTGGCAAGCTGACCTAATGGTTATCATACTTGACTAAGTTTTGGTTTGGATCTGAGCTCAAGTATTTTTTTTGTTTACTTACAAGAAGTTAACTGTTTAGAAAAAAAACCATAACACTTGCATGTACATATCTCAATTTCTTTCCATTCTTTTTTTTAATTCAATTTTTTTTTTTTTTTAAAGGAGTAATTTAATGTTTAATACCTATGGTATTTCTTTTTATAATTAACTGTTAACAAAAAATGTTACAATATCACATTTATACACATGTTAAGAATGGCTTTCTAAATGATTTGTCGCATTTCGTTTTTTTTTTTTTAATTAACAACTGATTTGATTGAAAAATGGTCGATTTCGCTGATTTCAATGGCAATAAAATATAGAAAGGTGAAAGATTTGTTGATTCTCATTTAATCCTGAACAATGTCGGGTCTCCCTGCTAGTATGAATATGTGTATATAGAGAAATAAAAACGAACAAACCAAATTGTGTGTTCATCAACATTTCATCTTTATTTCGAGACTTCCTCTTGATGTCATAAAGATGAAACGTTGATGAACACATAACTTGGTTTGTTCCTTTTTATCTCTAATTTGTCGGTACACTATTTCAATTATTATCATATATATATATATATATATATATATATGTGTGTGTGTGTATCTATATATATATATATATATATATATATATATACACACACACGTTTTAATAACCACAGCCTAACATCATAAGTACATTTGATAAGTTTTATTACTGCACAAGCCTAAAGGCCTGACATAAAATCAACAGTAGGTTCTTTGATATGATGGGTGCGTTCAAATGAATGTTTCTGTTTAGAATATAATTGAAGCATGATACTTTTGCATTTTAAACTTTAATTCAAGTCATTTGAAAGCCGTGTAGAAAGCATATCTTATTTTTCTTTTATTAATATTATTGGAATTTTTTTCCCATTTTCCTTGTACATATTTGTGAATTATTCCATGGATTTCGACCTCTTGGATTATTTTTGACCATCTTACAATTACGCGATTTCCTTGGATTTTACTTGTGCGAATGGAAAATTAAATTAACATTTTTGTATTTTACCGCCATTGGATGCTTTTCCTTTCACCTGGCTGTCCATTCACGTGAAATCACCCTTTTCTTCACCATGTTCCTTCTGCTTCACTTTTTGTTATCAAGTAAGATCTTTGACTTACTTGCAGTTTCATCAAATACTTTTGTATGTAAAATCCGATCCCGCATTTTGCTAATTCCTACCCTCTGATGAGAAGGAAAGTATTTCTTCAAAATTAAGGACTATCCATTTATTAAGTGTTTCCTTTTCAGATTAAATGTTTTTAACTCTTTTTCAAAGTGTTTTTTTATGACATGTTTTATTAACTATTTGCTCTTATATATATATATAATTTTTAAAAAGTCAACAGTAGGTTCTGAACAATGCAATTTAAACTAGGATATATTGTGGACTTAGTCGCTGTGTAGGAGGCATGAAGCTTTCTCTCGGTGCACTGTGATGGGTCTCTAACTAAGAGCAGGTAATCAATCAATTTGATTGAAAAAAAAAATGGGTGATTTCACCGATTTTGATGAAAATAAAAATATGGGAGTGTGAAACTTTCATTGATCATCATTTAATCCCGGACAAAGTTGGGTCTACTTGCCAGTCTGTTTTATAAAACTATAGCAGTGCACTCCTTATATATACCACTAAATAAAAATAACTTGAAGAATTAGAACCAAGTGAATTAATTGAACAATTGCCAAGATCGTTCATTGTAATTATAATGAGGAACTTTAATGACCATAACGAATTATGAGAACGCAACAACACTGAGGAAAAGCAGAAAATAATAAGTCAATATTGAATAAACATTAATCATGTCTGCACAACATCAACAAAGTAAATGTATATCTACATCCAGCAACAAGCACATATTTTACAATACACTTATCGGTATTAGTGCAGATAGTGATCCGGATGTAAATAATAACGTTATTATTTAAAAAGCTATGCTTAACATGGGGAGCGGAGGGTGTTTTGTACCTATTCTATACTTCAACCTTACAATTGAATAAAAAAAATATATCATAAAACTTTAATTAAACTTGGAAATACGATTTAAAAAAATAGCACGGATCACTCTCTGCACTAGCACCCACTTATCAACTATACTTTTTATCCCATTAAAAACATGCTAAAGTTATAGCCCGTTGACTTTGAATGCTTTATGCCAAATTAAGGGTTTAATATGGTTAAATTTGTGCTCATTTTTGCATTAAATACCAATTCCTATTAACTCCCAATTGTTCATTTGAATAAATACCATAATTCTAATGAACTCGTTTCACTTGTACCCTCTTGACGTACATATCCCTGACAAACCCGCTTAGCAATAAGATCTCACCCCTTCATTGTTGATGTCCCTAAATGCCAGAATACTTTCTATTCTAATAGTTTCTTCCCTCAAACAGCTAGACTTCGGAATTCCCTTCTTACTGCCTGCTTCCCTGGCTGTACTGATATGCATAAGTTTAAATGTAACATAAACAAATATCTTGTTAATCTTTTCTAGACATGGCCCCAAATAGTAACCCCTTACGTCCAAGTGGCGATATGCTTTGTAAGGGGTGAACACGAGTAAAAAAAAAAAGAAAAATACTTAGTGCGCTGCACTATATGATAACAAAGGTCCATACAAAATTTCATCCAGATTGGTTCAGTAGTTTCTGAAAAAAGCGAAACAGACATACAAACTAAGAGAAATATAATATAGATGTCTGTCCTTGATCTATTCCTGAATTATAACTGGAAATCTACGATGACACATGTAGGAGTGGGAATATTCTAACTAAATGTGATTCACTTCTCAAGATATGACCCCACACGACCTCCGCTTGATGACTCACTGATTCCAAATAATACAAATGATCAAACTTCCTCTCAAAAATTTGGAAATGTGTTTACTGTAGCTACTGAGGATTGTTATCACAAGAAGCACCGACCACATTTTAAGTGTTCTTTCAGTTTTCCTTTTAAATTATTTATTTTTTTTCTCATGTTCGCCCCTAACATGGCATATAACCACTTGGATGTAAGGGTCTATTATTTGGGACCATGCCCAGGAAAGAATAACAAGATCTTGGCTTACGTTACGTTTAAACTTCTGCATATCAGTAAAGTCAGGGAAGCAGGTAGCAGGAAGGGAATTCCAAAGTCTAGCTGTTTGAGGTAAGAAACTATTAGAGTAGAAAGCTTTCTGGCATTTAGGGACCTCAACAGTGAAGGGGTGTGATTTTGTTGCTACGCGGGTTTGTCGGACATATGTACGTTGAGGGGGCACAAATGCAACGAGTTCATCAGAGCACATTCAATTAAAATACTTGTAGAACAGGCGCAGGGATGCAACATTGCAGCGATGGGACAGGGGTTGGAGCTTAGTTGACAAAGTGGGATCTATTAGATTGAAGACTCTTTTTTGGACCCTATCCAAGAGGGAGAAACTAGTGGTAGATGCATCAGCCCAGATGTGGCAACAATACTCTTATGAATGGACGAATGGTGGCATTGTAGAGGTACAGGATACTCTTAGCACGATAGAGGGAACCCACCTTCTGTTGTATATTCCTAAGGAGAGATGTTGTGTGATCGTCTAGTTGTTCAGTCTATTCGTTCATATGCTGTTGTGTGTGTGTGTGTGTGTGTGTGTGTGGTACATGTATTTTAGACATACCTTCATGCGTCAGGGATGTTGGTCTACCTGGATTCATCTCGTCTCTTGGAGGGAGACTGGTACCTGTTTTGGGACGAAGATTTATTCACTCCAAGACAAGGAATTGGTTTTATAGTTTTTATTCACTTTCCAGATGTCTCGCAGAAGGATGCAAAGTGAATCTCTAGGTTGCGTGGTTTACTTCTAGGTCTTTCCACACATGTCAGCGTGCCCCCCCCCCCCAGTGAGGGGGAAGAGACGACTGTTAAGTCGTCCATTGCCTTCTATGTCAAAACCCAATCTCCTCGATTCAGCTAACCTGATCATGTGACTCACACGCAATCTGATCAGCTGACCCTCACTTCCGGTCAACGTGTCTACAATATAATTTACTCACCTCCTTCAATCTCTCTCGCGATCCATTCTCTAACGCTTCTTTGCAGCAGCCTTTGCAATGTCCTCAATGTATTTGTTCCAGTTCATATTGCCTGTGAATGTTAGGCTGCGGAGTTTGAAGGAAGAATTCTTAGGTAGGGTGTTATTGATGGATATCGATGATTGGAGAGGCGTCTTGTAATTGTTAAAGGGGAGCTGCTTAGTCTTACTAGCGTATAATGTTACAATCCATTTATGGCCCCATCCACTACGATCTGGAGGTCATTTTCTAAAGATTCAACCATTGTCTTAGATTTGTGTACATCCATTCTTCCTTCATGCATGTTATAGAGCATTGTATCATCAGCAAATATACCTATTTAAGACAATATTATTCGGGAGGTCGTTTATGAATATCAGGAATAATAGTGGTCCAAGATCAACCCCTGAGACACTCCTGCATTAATGTTATGCTGTTTTGTTAGTGCGTAATAACCCTGTTTATCCAACTATTTTTATCATAAATCATTTGAATAATATATTTTTAAATATTGTTTTGTTCTTTAAATGTCCATAATTTTCATATTTAAGATTTCTCAATAGTTCTATTTTTTTTTTTTCTTTTTCAGCTGAATTTGTTATTTTCTTGGCAGATAAAAATGATACGTTTGAAAAGTATAAAGCGGCTCTGATAGAAAATGGTGCAGAATTTTCTGTAAGTAAATTAACAAGCATAGAAATTGGTGGGGCGAATATTCATAAATTGTCTCTACAGACATGATAAAAATGAAGACATTAAATAATGATTATGGGTAGACATTTTTTTCTTTTTTAGAATTTGTAGAATCTATTTTTAATTTGTAAAAATTGGAACTGTGTCATTGAAGTCAGTCAACAAATTCATTTGCTTCTGGTGCTGGAGTCGTAGTATGCACCTTTTTCCCTTCCACGGAGTTATGATATGCACCTTTTTATCCTCCACGGGGCCGTGGCGTGCGCCTTTTTATCCTCCACGGGGCCGTGGCATGCGCCTTTTTATCCTCCACGGGGCCGTGGCGTGCGCCTTTTTATCCTCCACGGGGCCGTGGCGTGCGCCTTTTTATCCTCCACGGGGCCGTGGCGTGCGCCTTTTTATCCTCCACGGGGTCGTGGCGTGCGCCTTTTTATCCTCCACAGAGTCGTGGCGTGCGCCTTTTTATCCTCCACGGTGTCGTGGCGTGCGCCTTTTTATCCTCCACGGAGTCGTGGCGTGCGCCTTTTTATCCTCCACGGAGTCGTGGCGTGCGCCTTTTTATCCTCCACGGAGTCGTGGCGTGCGCCTTTTTATCCTCCACGGGGTCGTGGCGTGCGCCTTTTTATCCTCCACGGGGTCGTGGCGTGCGCCTTTTTATCCTCCACGGGGTCGTGGCGTGCGCCTTTTTATCCTCCACGGGGTCGTGGCGTGCGCCTCTTTATCCTCCACGGGGTCGTGGCGTGCGCCTCTTTATCCTCCACGGGGTCGTGGCGTGCGCCTCTTTATCCTCCTCCACGGGGTCGTGGCGTGCGCCTCTTTATCCTCCTCCACGGGGTCGTGGCGTGCGCCTCTTTATCCTCCTCCACGGGGTCGTGGCGTGCGCCTCTTTATCCTCCTCCACGGGGTCGTGGCGTGCGCCTCTTTATCCTCCTCCACGGGGTCGTGGCGTGCGCCTCTTTATCCTCCTCCACGGGGTCGTGGCGTGCGCCTCTTTATCCTCCTCCACGGGGTCGTGGCGTGCGCCTCTTTATCCTCCTCCACGGGGTCGTGGCGTGCGCCTCTTTATCCTCCTCCACGGGGTCGTGGCGTGCGCCTCTTTATCCTCCTCCACGGGGTCGTGGCGTGCGCCTCTTTATCCTCCACGGGGTCGTGGCGTGCGCCTCTTTATCCTCCCCCATGGAATTGTGGCGTGCACCTTTTCCCCTTCCCCATGGAGTCGTGATGTGCACCTTTTTCCCTCCCTAACGGAGCTGGAATCATGGTGTTCTCAAGATGTGGACCAAAGGTTAAATTTTTGAATGCGTAAACATTACGGTTGTTTTCTTGCGATACAGTACAAGCCATCTATTAATGTTTTCAATCCTGGATTCTTAAATTATAAATGGAAATGCAACAAATACGTTATTTAATTTTTTATCTTTTGGTGGTAAAATGTAAAGGAGATTTTGATAAAATATGAAAATTGAAATAATGAGGAGTTTAAAATGGATGTGTTTAAACAAAAATCCTGTTTGTATTGGTGGTGTGTTCAAATTGGAAAAAAAAAAAAAAAATTAAAATTTTAAGTAAATTTAATTTTTTTTTAAAAAACATCTGGAACAGAATAAAGATTAGAAAAAGGCAATAAAAAAAATTAAAACATAGAATCACAAGTAAATAATAATCACAAGTCATCTATATAATATTCCGCTTGTTCCTTTCTTAATTAGTCTGTACATTATGCTTTGAAAAAGGCTAAATACAAATTTTTAAGGCCAGATTCATAAAATTTGGCTTTAAAATGACCAATCTGGCAACACTGGCCAAGTATATGAGAGGGATGTCTGTTTGAGGAACTTTTAGTAATTTTGACGTGCAGCGGTCCTTCGCCAAAGAAAGAAGTCAGTGAAACATAATGTAAAAAAAAAAAAAAATAGAACATTTGAAAAAAAAAACATTGTCGGCCAAGAGGTGAATGAATAAATTGAAGATTGTTTTTTACAATGTGATTTTATTATTTGTATTGAACTATGTAGCACGATATTATTTTCTGAGTATTTATTACTATTAATTTATCTCATTTTTTATATTTAAATTGCAATGGACAATATTTTCATAGAAATATTAATAAACTCATATTTCCTGCATGTTATTGGTTTTCCTGTCCTAATTTTTTGCGCTAGTCAGAAAAATATCAGCTTTATCAAAACATATTTGTTGATTAAATATATTTCTCATTCCGTGGAATTTCCACGGGTCCTACATATAAATAATGTCTTAACGAATAAAAAGTGTGCATCTGGTTTACAATTTTAAGTACTGGTGCAAAATATGAGCATGCTATTTTTTTAAATAGGATTTTCAGTTCTTGTCCAGAATTTCTCCTTTTATTTAAAAACAAAAATAAGGAAAAAAATCTGTATAATGTATGTACTCATGACAAAATGAAAAATATCATGTTCCAAAAATCATGTAAATTCATCAATTTTATTTTTAAATAAGAAAATCAAATGTAATGAGTAACTGAAGAATGTTTATCTTATATGCCATTTTGAAAAAAAAAAATTAAAAACAAAGGAAGATAACAATAATTCAAAACTTGCAAGATTTATATCGTTAATGCCTATAATTTCCCATTAATCTAATATATAAACGGCTATATGTCTGTCTGTCTGTCAGTCAGTCTTCATATTTTCAAACTCTATCTCCTTCGAAACTAGAAGTTACTAGAGTAGCGGCGCTAGGAGACTCAAATGATTGGATTTTTTATGGACTGTTCTTTTATGGGCCTTTAGCCGATTAAAATAGTTTTTAAGGGGGTCAAAAATTGGTCAAAATTGAAAAAAAAATAGTTTTGTGCATTCATCTTAGTATATTTTTAATTTTTAATCATTTATATGCCTGTCAGATTGGTAAATACGGACAAATTAAAATATCATATTCAAGTGTATTTTACGCCCGGGCTGACCCCCCCCCTATCCCCTGGCACTAGTCATTTAAAAATGATTTTCTTTATAAAAAATTAAATGATTTGATCGATTTTACATGATTTTTTGGGAATATATTTTCGTCTTGTCATGAGTACATGCATAGTACTAAATTTTTTTAAATTTTTTAATTCTGGACAAGAACTGCAATTTTGTGAGAAATATTGCTCATGGAATGTGAGGACTAAAGGATAAAATAAAAGAAGCTGGAGTTACGAGGTTGTCGAAAGTAAACCCAAGATCTACTCTCTTGGATTTAGTGTATTGTTTTCTTGGTACTAGTGCACTTATTGATCCGTGCTGAAATAATATTATTATTTAAAAAGCCATTCTTAACATGGGGAGGGGAGGGTGTTTTGTACCTATTCTGTCCTTTAACCTTACAATTGAATAAAAAAAAAAACTTTAATTAAACTTGGAAATACGATTAAAAAAAAATAGCGCGGATCAGTAAGTGCATTAGCACCATTTTCTTTTTTGTATTATTTGGATTCATCGGACTACTGTTCTCATCTTGAGTGGGATTTTCACGTTTCGGTTGATGTAATCTCCGACCTTCATCAGGTGTATCTTGTCGAACTCGGGAATTTGGATGGAATTTGGAGCGGAACCCTATATTTACTTCACATGGGGTGATGTGGGGCATACTCTTGTTCCGTCAGCCAAGACTGGATAGAGGTCCTAAATAATTTGCTATTGTATTTTTTGGTTGCTCACACTGAGAATTGAACCTTTAACCTTCAGGCGAATATCACTTTTTATGATTGATTTTTCCAAGTACTCTAACCACTGCGCCACAGGTCCTTGCGGACAATTCTAGTATGAATTTTAGGAGCCATAAACCTATTTTTATTTCTAGTTTTAAGTATCACTATTTATTAATAATTATTACTATATATTAACATATATCTATCTCTCTATATATATACTAGCAAAAGTACCCGTCGTTGACTGGGTTCAAAAACAGCCTACAGAAAATGGACTCTGATTTATGAAAGTATGATAGATTATGAAAAGGAAGGGCTGTAAAGAGATAGCTTCGAATTTGTGGGTATCCAAACCAAAGCAAAATATGATGAAAGTAAAAATAAAATAGATAAACCTCATAATTTATTATACTAGCAATACACATGAAAAAATTGAAATAGCTTAAAATATTTCAATATTGGTATACATAGAAAGAGCTTGATGAGCTAAGAAAGAATCTTTTTAAATTTTAAAAATCTGATTAAAATTAAGGAAGTTATGACTATTTTTGTGCCTCACACGTTTGGATATTTTCCCCTCTTTAAGACCATATGCGTTTTGTCAAATTTTTTTACAATACTTTTTCAGTAAAAATGTCATATCTTTGTTAAAACACAAGTTTAAGCAATGAAATTTACCATCTAAGTGTATTTTTGTGCAAGGAATCAGAATATACAACTGAAAATCTCCAAAAGTTCATGGTTTCCAAATAATCTGCAGTAAATGTGCATAAATATGCTGCAATTCCTTAAAAATGCCATGTATCCATAAACAGAAAAGAAGTTGGAGAACTCAAAGTTGAATTGTAATGTGCTTTATGTACAAAAAACTTAAATCTAAACATAAGACCATTTAAAAATGAATATATTACAATATTTCTTTGGTATTATTGTAGATTAACACCTTCTGTTTAACCCCACCCAACCTCTTCTGACCACTCCTCCAAAATGTGATTCTTCCTTTTTAGGCAATTATGTATGAAATGCCATGAAAAACGTTAATGAAAGATAAACAAATTATTTTAGAATTTAATGTAAAATAATTTCCCATTACAGGTCATTCTAGCGTTTTAGGGCAGTTAACTGGTTTTGTTTTCTATGGGAGATAAATCCTGTATGTGTTTTGTTTTGTTTTAAGAGTTTCTATGCAATGAGAATATGGAGAGGGTTGCCATTCAGACTTTGAATTAATTGTAGGGCTAAGGAAAATTATGTGTGAATATACTGAAGACTTGACAGAAACAAAAACAATATTAGAGGGAGGGAGGGGGCGGTTAGTTTCACAAAAATTTAATTTCAAATAAATATCTTACAAAAAGGTGTGTGTGTGCGCACGTTCGTTCGAGTGTTCGGCAGGTAAATAAGTCAGCAAATGTTATATTTAGTTTTAATTTAATAAGAAACTGCGTTACGAAATTTCGAAGAAAATTCCATAAATTTGTTGATTTCTGTTTTCGAGGTTGAAGGTGTTTATTCTATGGGCCGTTTATACTACGCTGGTGGTAAAAATACCTTTCGCTTAATAAGTAGAAAAAAAATAATGGGATTTACTGCACACATAGATTCGAAAAAGTTATCAAAAAGAAAATACATAACAAATAAATGTTATCAAAAACAAGATAAGTTACTTTTCTACCTAACTGGATATGTTTTTAGTGTTTTTATTTAATGTAACATGTTTATTCAGCTCAAAAAACATACAGTGTTTACTGATGTATTGGAAAGTTAAAAATGGTGGCCGACTATCTCTTTCACACGGTAAGTTTGGGAAAATGAGTTAAAAATAAAAAAACTAGACAAAATACTGTTAAAAACCTGCCGAATATATATCCGCCTATGTCACGGTAACATATATTGAGCGAGTTTCTAACATTATTTTGTCTGTTTTTTTTTTTTTTATTTATAGTTCATTTTCCCAAACTTACCGCCTCAAAGAGAGAGTCGTCCGCCATTTTAAATTTTCGAATACATCGATAAACACTGTTTTTTGAGCTGAATAAACATGTTACATTAAATATAAACACTAAAAACATATCCAGTTAGGTAGAAAAGTAACTTATCTTGCCTTTGATAACATTTATTTGTTTTGTGACAACTTTTTCAAATCTATGTGTACAGTAATACAAACAAGATTTTCATACATCTTTTGATTTTGAAAAAAAAAACATTTGTGGCTGTTCGCTGTAAAACATTGTTTTAATTCACTGTTCAAAACTAATGCAATGAATAAAAGTGCATGCAAGCTATATATCTACAAAAGTTTATTTTGTTTTTTAACCATGTTTTTAAATTTGACCAGAAATGTGAGAAATAGTAATGGATTCATAATGCTGAATTCATTGGGATTGTTGTTATTATACATTCTGAAAACCGAATAATTCTAAACCAATGTTATTCTGATAACAAAATAGCTCTAATTAAACATATCAGAACATTTATATTCATATTTTCATGTTTTTCTTAATTCATTCGTGAATAAAAATTAAAGAACGCTTGTTGTTTATACTGTGCTATGACTAATACTACAACTGCTGCTCCTGCTGCTAAATTAATTTGATCAAACTCGAGAAATAGAAACATTTTTTTTTTCCGGTAGGTCCTTTTAAATTATTATCAATTACTGCGGTTCTACTCAACATATAATAATACTTTTAATTGATAAAGATAGTAAAAAGAATGATTTATTTACTAGTGGGTGTCCGATGAATTTTTTTTTTCAAAATGTTTGATACTCATCATATTAAAGTCTTATTTTTAACACAACAAAAAAAGAAATGGTGAAAAATATTTCTGATACTTGACAGTATTAAGATTAACACCTCTTCTGATTGGTTCCCAAATTTCATAACGAAATTCTTCATACAATCATGGTACGGGCCTTTAGAAAACAGAGGGGGTCATTACAAAACCTTACCGAAAACGCCATTTTATGACGTTCACATTTTTATCACTTTATTTGCTTAAAACTCTTAAAATATATAATGTACATTCATATTTATTAATTCATTTGAAAGTATATTCATTTCCGAACAAAACAATAGTAATTTGAAGACTTGAAGTGCTTTGGTTTGAAAAATATGGCTATTTTAGTAGAACTGCCTTGAAATCTGTGATTATCCAAAGCGTTTTTTTCGTCGGTGTGTATTACTAATTATACCATACCTGTTCACACTAAAACACTTATCACAATATTCTCTGGATCTAAACAAAAAAAACCTTGTTAAACTTTGTGACATATTTCCATTCTATGGAGGTCAGGTGCGAACGAACACCCCATAATTTCATTATACCATATTTCTTCAAACTGAAACATAATTATCAAAGTATACTTATGGAGATAGATATGAAAAGTCTTTATTAAAGTTTGTGCTTATTTCCATTCTATGGAGGCCAGGCGCGAACGCAGACCCCACAATTTTATTATACCATCCCTATTTAAGTTAAAACATACTTATCAAAGTATTCTTATGTACATCTATATCAAAAACACTTTTAAACGTTTTTTTTTTTTTTAAATTTTTTAATTTATTTCCATACTTTGTGGACCAGGCGCGAATGCAGACCCCACAATTTTAATAAACCACCGTTCTGCGAAATCAAACATACCCATTCCTGTGTCTCGATACATCTTCTATCATTACATGTAATCAGTTTTTTTAAAATAGTCAACCATATAGGAGCCTATTCATGACCAGACACACACACACACAGACATTCAGCTTTATATTATCGATTAATGTTTTTACTTATTACTTGTGTATATTTTCTATTGTTTATAATTACTGGTTCCCATATCGTATTAAATTCTATACTAGGTCTACTTAGTAGTTGGTTATTCCCCAGCATATGTGCTGCTTCTTTCAGTCATCTTACTCTCTACCGTTCCTCTCTGTCTATAATTTTTACTTCGTCCCATAATGGTGGATGGTTTTCCTTTTCCTTCCAGATATGATCAGCTATACCTGACTTTTCAGTCTCTCCACGTACTATGGTCTTTTGATGTTCTTTCGAAGCTTGTGAAAATCACACTCAAGATGAGAACAGTAATCCAATGAATCCAAATAATATGAATAACCAATCTTCATCTCAAAAATTTAGAAATGTTTTCTTTCTGTTTTGAAATTCATGATGAGAAATTAAAAAAAAAATTTTTTTTGTTTACGTGAAAAAATATATTCAAGAAATAAAACTTTTGATTATAGTTAAAATTATGTACACTAAAAAGGGAAAGAATTACTAATCAAAATGTCCGACGCGAATAACATTTCAGGAATGTAGCAAAAAACATTAAATCGATAAAAATATTAACTTATTTATTTTGATCTTTTGTGTCTAGGATTCTCTGGTTGCAAACTTGCTTCGCCTGATCCAGAAAATGAAGCCGAAAACAAAACCCATCAGTGGATCGACCAAGCAGGAAAGCAAAGAAAACTTGTCGACAGTGAAAGATCCGGATCTGAATAAGAAATTATTTCCAGGACTTGCTTTACCAGATGATCCAAAAGTTCGGGTATGGACATTTAAAAAACAAAAAATTTTTTTCTCTTCTAGTCTTATGAAAGGAAAAAATTAAAATTAAAAAATGAATTATTTGAATCATTAATAATCTCCATCCCTCATGTATCTCTTACTCTCTCTCTCTTAACTTTATATATATATATATATAAAGTTAAGATTTCTTATCGTTGAGCACTTTCAGTTGAATTAAAGTCGGTCAATTTAGCTCTTATGCATAGATCATCGTATAACGATAGGATCACTTTCTGACTGACGTAATGAACATTTAAAATGTTTAAAATTCAACGCTATTTCACGCGGTTAATGGTAGCCGAATGGATACGGTCTCCGCTAATCGAGCCAGAGATGTCTCGTGGTGCGGGGTTCAAATCGTTCGGCTGGTGTTAATCGTGATACCCTGCACTGAAGAATCCCGAAAGGATGAAACACTAGTGTCTAGGTATTTAATTATTATAGTAAAAAATAATTATATATATATATATATATATATATATATATATATATATATATATATATCTTCTCTCTCTCTCTCTCTCAGAGGAATGGTCTCTACCAAACTCCTTTGTCAATTTTTGGTCTACAGACTTAAAACTTGATATATAGAGGATTTGGACTTGAGCGATCTCTTGGACAGATCATATTGAAAAATTGGAAAAAAATCGTCAATTTTGTGTAGCAATGCAGTTTTGCTTGAAGTGTGGATGTGTGTGTGTGGGGGGGGGTCACCTTTCACCATCGGGTTTGCAAACCATGCATGTGGCAACTGTTGTTTTGTTCTTTAATTTTAAAAAGCTAAATTTGGAACGTGATAACATGTGTCCTCGTGGTCTCATCACTTACTAACTTAAGTTATGTGAGTTCGCACCCAGCACAGCATTTTTTTTCTTTTTTCTTTTTTTTGCTTACAAAATTTTGTTTTCATTTCTGGTTGATGGCACCCAAGTCCTATTTTTTTTCTTTGTCTTTTTAATGACCAATTTTTTAAAAATTAAAATAACATATTTTAGTGGATTTTATGACCTGGCAACGCCGGGCATCCCCCACAAAAAATCGGAAAAGTAGTTGCAATTATGTTTTGCGATATTTATGCCATCTTTTTTGATGTTTTGATTATAATAAATATATATAATAACAGACATTTTGAAAAACATCATCATTCTCAGAGTTTTTTTTTATTTTTCTGAAACCTTTTCTGTTCATCTGCAGGTGATGTTGGATGCTGACTATGAAAAGAATGAAGACAAGAAAGTTGCAAATGAAATGATGGGTGAATTAGAAGCTCTTTTTGGGAAGCCTCCTCCCGAAGACTCCAAAGAAGAAAAATCTTCCAGGTACGATTTGTTTTTGTTATTTAAAGTTATTATTTATCCGTTATTTGTTTTCCTTCTGTTGTTGTATTAAGAACAAGTTTAAGAAAAGGTAAATCTGCAGTTCATTTTGTTTTTGAATGCTTTAGACGAGTACTTCTTGGTCTGAGTCTTTTCAGTTCTTATTTAGGATTTGACTTATAAAAAGAGATAAAATACTGACAAACCTTGATATATGTACCTGTTACGGAACGAAGGTGGCATATTCCAAAAATCACGTAAATTGATAAAGTTTTTTATTTATTTATTTTTTTAAATCAGAAAATCAAATTTTATAACAAGCAAGACAGGAGAGCTGAAAGCCACCATGTTTTTTAGAATATGTTAAATCTTGAGGACGCACAACTCAATTCAGCCACCAAGATTTACAGATGATGCTATGACTACCCAAAAATCATTAATCACTAAAAAATCGTAAAATTTGGTTTTCTCAATTAAAAAAAAAAATACTTGATTAATTTACGTGATTTTTAGAATATGATATATTTATTCTGTGATAAGTATATGCCACATAAAGATTTTTCTGCATTTTTTATTATTATTAAGTGTAACTTTAAATTGTCTGATCTATTCCTTGCTTCCTTTGTTCCAGCTTGTGTAACTAGATGGTCTAGAGGTCTTCATCAATTCGCTGTTTTAATATCTCATTGTAATACAGCTTCCTGTTCCAGTAGCTTCTTTCCAGGAACTGCAAGGTTGTTAATCTCTCTTCCTGCTGTTTTCCTCCTACCAGTAGTCTGGGTCTTTTCAAGACTAAGGCCAATAGGCACTTCATATCTTTACAATAATCATCTTTCATTCTTGTTTGCTGCTTTCATCAAATGGCTTTTCCCAAACGACTTATTTTGTACTAAAATCCTAATTGATGTCATTTTCTTGAATACAGTTAGGGATTATTTAAAGCAAAGATAAGCACAAATTTAACCATATTGTAAATTCACACTTGTCCGTTCGTCTGTCCGCACTTTTCTCAATAACTACGCCTTGGAATTTTTTAAAATTTTGCACAAACATTAAATATGATATGAGTAAAAACGTAACAGAACAACAGATTTTCCAGGCAAACTCCGGTTGCCCCTCTAGAGGTGCCTTTCAGGTTAAAATGGCTAAAATTGACACTTTTGTGCTTATTAAAAAAATTGGTGCCTTAGATTTTTATAAAACTTACTGAAAAGTTATAACTAACTGAGTTCTATATAATTTTGTTTGTCTATACTTCACGATAACTCTTGGGTGTGCTCCAGGGGCTCTTTTAGGGCTAATAAAAACACTCCATTTTTTGGGACTATTTTACCATATTTGTCCAAAATTTTCTACGTATGTCTATTTAGCAGTTTTGCATGGTGCTGAACTAAAATTGAAATATCTTACAGCCTTGAGAACTTTTGGGGATAGATGAGGGGGGGGTACAAATGATGAATTTAATCATTTCTTTTTTTTTTTTGCAAGGTGCAGAACTCAAATTTACATATATTAGGGCCTAAAACTGCACCGTTCATTTTCACCAGGATTTGACGTCCCCTGGGGACATTTGGGGCTAAGTAGAAGAGGCGGGAATGCTGAACTTAGTCATTTTTTTTATGCCTCGTTCACTGTGTGCTCACGGGGGACCATGCATGCTTCACTTGGTCTGGTATCAATTTAGCATAAAGCACTCTTTCTAAATTATGACATTTTGCCTGATTTAACGGACAAAAAATACTAATTATGAGCATACGGGAGATTAATATGACTGTGCATTAAACTTAATACTTAGTTTGCTGCACTTTATCAAGGCAAAGGTTCATACAAAATTTTAGCCAGATCGGACCGGTTGTTTTTGAGAAAGTGGAACAGATAGACAAAGAGAAATATAATGCAGTAGAACCCTGGGATATGGCATTAAAAATTAGTAACAAAATACAATACAGTACATAATACACATCTATATGTATAAAGTAGTAGTGTTCGTGTGTGTGTGTGTGTTTGTCTGCGTGTACAATTGCCAATGATCAAAGAAATATAAAGGCCATATGTGTGTACACCTCTCCTGGTCAAGAAATATTAACACCAATGATAGGATACTTCTGTCAAAGGAGACATATTTTATACATAATTTCTACATATAGCATTCTTCAAACCACATCTACATTGATTGTTACGGTCAGTAGCATATCACATTAAATTAAATCTATTTAAATTATTAGCTCGATGATATTACTTATTCGACATAATAGCTTCGTTTCAACTGTACTAATTAAAAAAAAAATTAATTATTTAGTTTATTTTCATTTCAATTTATATTTGATTTAACTTATTTTATCTGAAATCTGAAACCGTTTAATTTTCAAACCAGAAAACTAAAGGGGAAATAACTGTGATAGTTTAATTGAAAAATTGTTTTAAATGGAGCACGTTATTAAATATTTTCTGTAATAGATTTGTTTTCATTTCGAAATATTCTTCTAAGCTGAATTATTATTTTTATTTTTAATTCGAAGGAATTTTTTTTCGCTTATTCTTACTTTTTAAGTAACTTTTTTTTATTTGTTGGAGAAAAATAATTAGAACTAATGTCCTCATTTACTTGCTTCCGCATGAGGGCAGAGTTAGTCAGACGCAGGGCCAATTTTCCATGTGAGCAAAATCCATCATCCGATACATTATCTGCTTCTTTTTTTTGTTTGTTTATAAAATTTAATCGGTGTTGCCCAGGATTTATTGTAATAATTATACCATAGTGTATTTAATTGCCTGCGAAACAGATTTTCTTTATAATTTTAATCTTAAATTATAATGGTAAATTTTTACGACGTGACCCAGCGTCGTTTAACCCCTAAAAAAAATTAAGACCTACTTTTTGGGGGCCTAATATATTTAAGCAGTCTTTATAAATAATATGAAAGAAGAAATTTTGAAGAAAAAGAAAATTAACATTTTAGCATGAGGGATCACTTTTATATATAAATTTAACGTAAAATGAGCACCCACTTTTTGGCCACAACGCGTTCAACGAGACATGTCATCTCTAGCATTTTTTCAAGTTTGGTGATCGAAGGGAGGGGGCAAAATATTATTTTTTTTGCGATCGCACG
Source organism: Euprymna scolopes (assembly GCF_053919585.1). Classification (NCBI taxonomy): domain Eukaryota; kingdom Metazoa; phylum Mollusca; class Cephalopoda; order Sepiida; family Sepiolidae; genus Euprymna; species Euprymna scolopes. The sequence goes on from NC_136519.1 coordinate 32,597,547, forward strand.
GGCATTCGCTGCTATTTTTATTGAAACAAAAGTTGTAATGATTTATTTTTAATTATTGTTTTGGGGGCGGGGGAGTTTTCTTTCCACTGCTCAATATCTGGAGAATAGTTTCTTCTCTTTGTAGCCCTTCTGCCGAAATATCTGGTGGAGAAGGTATCACATACTTCTTTTTTTTGGGCGATTACATTTACATGTTTTTATCCGTTCTTTTATTTTTGTTGTGGGGGTATCCACGTTGCCCATGATGAAAATGATTAGTATACTGGTGTGTTTCAAACGGAACTTCATGTCAACCCAGGCAACGCTGGGTACCCATGCTAGTAATGTATATAATCAAATAACGTTATAAATAACACCATAAGGTGGGGCAAATACAGTAACCAGGGGTCAGAAAAACATTGTAGTCCACATCGTAACCTGAAAAAAATGTATCCTTGAGCCACCGTATCTTGGGGTTCTACTGTATAGATGAGACTTTTTAGCCAGTTAAAAATGGGTAAAAGTTATATTTCATAGATTTTAGAATGAGTGCTTTATGCTAAATTTCCAGAGTAAATGTGGTATTCTGGTGACTAGTCTCTATTAATCTCTAACTGTGCATCAAACAGATACCATAATAGTTAGTTCTATACAGCTTATCATTACAAAGGTCCATACAAACTTTCAGCCAGGTTATGTAGTTTCTAAGAAAAAGTGGAATGGACAGACAGACAGAATAAGAGAAATCTATAATATAAATCTCACGTGTCTGTTTAAATGTATGCATGTATGTATGTATTGCAATTAGGAAGGGAAGACTTTTCTGATTCATGATTAAAAGTAAATTTGTATATTTATAAATATATATATATATTCCTTTAATCTTCTCTCCAAAAAGGGGAGGAAGAAAAAGAGGGAACAGGAGAGGAAAGAAAGAGAAATGGGGAGCCAGTTGTATGTATGTATGCATGTCTAAAACTTTTGACAGAGGCAACGGATTTTCACGAGATTGGTATCATTTTGAAGCTCGACCCTTCGGACAACAAATATCGAAAAATTTGCCAAAAACATTAATTCCTTCATCCTGAACTGGGCACTTTTCTACAGCCTTAGTTAATTTCTGCTATGCTTTGCAACCCAGTTGATTTATTAGTCAGTGTAATACATTAGGCCAAGATGTGTATGTGAGCAATTACCATGGCACTATGTTTTTTGTTCCTCTTCCTTACTTTCTACCCCTAATTCTCAATTCTCCCCTCCTTGTAACATAGTGTGTATGAGAAAATCAGCAGTAGCCATAGAATAGCTGACTAGTGAAAATATTAGCAGCAGAAGCCGTCTTAGCACATATGCAAATTAAGCAAGTATGCACGTGCTGACGTCATGGGAAGGAGTAGAAAGAAAAGGCAGTAAAAAAGGGCGGCACGTGGAGAAGTAAAGTGCGTATTGGGGAAGATGGACGTGAAAACTAGGGCGAGAAAATATTAGCTATGGCTGGCATGAGGTGGCGGGAGATTGTACAAAAAATGCAGTCTTCCAGCTTTTTTTCTTTTTTTAATCGTAGCATCTTCCAGCTATTTTTCTTTTTTTTTTTTTTGTTCAATCATGACATCTTCCAGCCTTTTTTTTATTTTTTATTTTTAATCATGACATCATTATTTCCTTATTTTGCATTTACAGAGATCGATATAATTCCCCTGACAGTCGCCAGAGGTCACGCAGCAAATCCCCATGCAAAAGAAAGCGTAGCCGATCACCATATGACCATCGACAAAGATCTCCACATAGCAGGAAACGCAGTCGGTCACCACGAGACAGAGGTCGTGACCGGTCGTCTAAAGATAAATATCGTAACCGGTCTCCACAAGAGAGAAGGCGTAGTCGTTCTCCTCGAGAGAAATCTAAACGGTCTCCTCAGGATAAATATCGAAATTGGTCTCCCCGAGACAAAGGCCATAGTCCATCGCGGGAGAAATATTCAAATCGATTGTCTGGTAGGGACTCGAACCGATCACCTAAAAGATACAGAGACCGGTCACCTTGGAAGTCACATCGGAGTCCTTCCCGCAAGGAGAAAGATTCTAAAAAGAAAGATGCTGACCGAGAACAAATGAAAGACAGAACCGGTGATTTACCAATGGAACCTTCTTGCGGACAGGTTTGGTGATTTTGTTTTCTATTCTCTTTCTCCTCTCTCTCCCTCTCTCATTTTCTCACCCCCCTCCCCTTCTTTTCCTTCTCCATTTTATCTGTCTCAACTTTTTCTCCTTTCACTTTCTCTCTCATCACTGTTACCCCCAGACCCCTTCTCTTCTATCTGGTGCTGCCAGTTGTCTTAAAATATTGGCTTTCTGACTTAAATGCACAAAAATTTATGTTATTGTGTTTTCCTTTACAAAGGGAAACTCAATCATGTTCTGCAAAACCAAAAAAGACAAAAAAAAAAATATTTTTTTCCTTAACAAAACAATCTGTGCCTAAATCCAAACACAGATTCCATGAACACAGCTTCTTTCCTAGACTTACCTGCCTGTGAAACACTGTGCAATTGACCTGCTTCCCAACTGACTACAATATAGTAGCCTTCAAGTCTAATGTAAACAAGTTCTTGTTGAATCATCCCCTTAAATAATCGAATTGTAACCATTAATGATTACTACACTACCACCTTACATTCATTAACTCTTATCCTTGAGTGGCCTTTGGACCTTGATAAATGGTGACTCCTTTGTAAGAAAAAAAAATACTGAATAAATATTTGAAGATAAAAAATTTTGCCAGAACGATTGAACCCAAAAAGTGTTGATATGCCACAAAACAAAACAACCAAACTAAACATCATGAATAAATATTTGAAAATATAAACAACTTTAAGTATAAAACTTTTTTTTTTTGCAAAATCACTGGATTCGGCATTAAATAACCTGAAAAGGGTTGATATGCCATAAAACAAAACAACCAAATGAAACTTCTTTTCTATCCTCTTCCTCTCCATCTCTCTTCTCCCCATCACCTTTTTTGACCTGCTTCCCTCCTTCTATTCTACCTCATCTGTTCTCTTTTATCTCCCCCTCAACTGTTTCTCTTTCCTCTCTGTTTCACATCTGTCATTTTAAAACAAAATAACTCTTTAATACACCTTCAAAACTACATTTCCGGTTCTTCGTTATAATAGTGAAAGTTAACAGTTGAAAAATTGAGTTTTCATTAAAAAAAACAAAAAACAATAACTACTTTTTATGTCAGTTTCAACTAAAAGCAATGTTGTCTACCTAATTGTCATGTCATAATTTGTTAAATATTACTTAAATATTACATAAAACAAGTATTTCTATAATTCAACGAAAAAACAATTTCGCCATGTTTGTTTGTTAAATGTGATGTACCTATTTACTATGCCTCCCCACGGGACAGAGTTAGACACCAGGGTCGTTTTTTAACGTGGAGAAAAGGTACAAAAATAAAAATTGTCTCAGTCGTGAAGGATTTCTCCTCCACCGAAAGAGAACAAGAAATGGAAGTGCAGCATCTGAAGAACAGATACTACACAAACACAAGGGAAATAACTCATTTCTCTCGAATTGGCTTAAGTTTTTGAAAGTTTTCAGAAATAAATTATCTCCCCTGTTACTTTGTGAGCTCTGTAGTTTATGTAAGCAAAACGGTGCAAGTCTATAAATGGTCCACAAGTAATCTTTTTTACTATAAAAATCTGAAAAAAATCTTTATAATGTACGTACTTGTCACTGCATGAAAATGTCATATTCCCAAAATCACGTAAATCGATCAAGTAGTTTTTTTAATTTTTTATTTAAGAAAATCAAATATTATGAGACATTTTATCAAAGAAAACCTTCACGCCATCTTGTTTTTGAATGATACACTGTTAGCGACACCTATTTGGAATATTTAGAATATGACTAGAAAAGGGCAGACAATCGACTTTCCACACTATAAAAAAAAAACTTGGAAAATTAAGACATTTATTAAGTTTTTGAGGATGTTGAAAACGAAAATAATGTTTAAAATTCCAGCAAACGAGTAGTTTCCAAGATATGAAAAATTTTACGTAAATTGAGCACCCACACGTTGACGCTCCTCCAATAAAAAATCGGCAAATGTGTATTTCAGCGGCGTAAATTCAAGTTTTACACTAGTGGTGGCCATAAAGTGGGTGATCATTATACGTTAAATTATTACAGAAAAGTGATACCCCACTTTCTTTAAACTAACATTTCTTCATATCTTGGAAACTACTCGTTTGTTGGAATTTTAAACGTTATTTTCATTTTCAACATCCTCAAAAACTTAAAAATGTCTTAATTTTCCAAGTTTTTTTTTTCTATAGTGTGGAAAGTCGATTGTCTGTCCCTTTCTGGTCTTATATTCCAAAAATTTCCAATAGTTTTTCTTTGATAAAATGTCTCATATAATCTTTGATTTTCTTAAATAAATAAAAACAAAACTACTTCATCGATTTACGTAATTTTTGAAATATGACATTTTCATGCAGTGACAAGTACGTACATTATAAAGATTTTTTCAGATTTTTATAGTAAAAAAGATTACTTGTGGACCATTTATAGACTTGCACCAGCAAAACTTGCAAATTTTCTTGTAAAACTATTTTCTTTAATTTTCTACCTTATCATTTTTTGTAATTTGTGGATATTTTCATTACTGCAACATGGCAGTTACTTGAGTTTACTTGAAATTCAATATTTTGATTTTTTTTTTTTTTTTTTTTTTTTTTAAATGTTGCTATTATAATGAAGATGAATCTTATTTTCATTCTCATTTCAGATTTATAACGGCAAAGTAACAACGATCATGCAGTTTGGTTGTTTTGTGCAACTGGAAAGTCTGCGTAAACGTTGGGAAGGGCTTGTGCACATTTCACAGGTAAGATTCCTTTAAAAAATTGGTACTTGTACAATTTAATCAAGACGTTAAAAAATGAAAATAGTGTAAAAAAAAAAAAAAAAATATTGTACATATCTGTTATGGAATGAAGTTCTATGAAAAAAAAATCACTTAATTTGATCAAGTAGTTTTTTTTTTTTTTTTTTACAGAGGAAAATTAAATTTTAATGAGATCAATCGCATCCACCATTTTACCTATTTTGCACACAAGGGGGGGGTGCTTTTAAATGAAAAAGTGATTAAAAAAAAGGACAAACTTTGTAAAATATGTGAAAAAAGCTTAAATATTTATGTAGGTATTTTTTCTGCCAGTGTTTCAAAATAATTTCACCCAATTTTGACAAACTTTAAGCGGTGATGGAATTATCTCCCTTGTCCCCCCCCCCGTGCAAAAAATATACAAAATGGCGGGATACGATTGATCTCATTAAAATTTTCTTTTCCTCTGTAAAAAAAAATAATATCTACTTGATCAAATTAAGTGAAGTTTTCATTATTGATTAAACTGTGCAAGTACGAAAAAAATTAAAATAAATCCTTTTTTTTTTTTTTTTTTTTTTAACTTTTCAAAAGTTTGTCTGGCTATGAAGCTTAAGTTTTTTTAATTTATTTATTTTTATGGCACTTGTACAGTTTAATCAAGACATTAAAAAAATGAAAATATCAAAAAAGGTTATATTGTACGTATCCGTTTCGAACTGGAGATCTCCAAAAAAAAAAATTTTATTTATTTTGAGTATGGTTTTTATTTTACAGCGGAAAAACACATTCTTATGAGAGTGCGTTGAAGTCAGCCATTGTGAAATTTGCTGAAGCTGAACAACATGCCACGGGGAGATAACTCAATGTAAAGTGCCGACACTCCCTTCCCATCTTTAATTCTAGCTTTTCTTCCTAAAAATCGAACCGTTTGCTCGGTATCATAACAAATTGTTTTTTTGCGGTAAAAAAAAACTACTTGATGAAATTAAGTGAAATTTTTTTTCGGAGAACTTCGTTTCATAACGGATACGTGAAATATAACCTTTTTTCGATATTTTCATTTTTTTCACGCCTTGACTAAACTGTACAAGTACCATTTTTATTTTTTCAACTAAATCCTTTATATTTTACAGTAATTTGTATTCACTGTTCAGTGATCAGCAGCTAACAGTTCCACAATTAGATCCAGTACCACAATCATCAGGAGGGAACCACTCTATAGTTTCAGCCCCTACTCCTTTATTGCATCTCTGAAGTGCCCCCCCCCCCGGTCCCCAGCAGAAGTTGTATCGGTATTGGTGTAAGGTACTTTTCTCTCCAACACTCATTGTTTCTTTTTAACCAAATCCAGTATGGTAGCTTCTCTGCTGCTTCCTGCACATCTGCCACAAAGATTTTTATTTCTGTGTGTATACAACAAAAATGATGTCATAGTATGTTGATTAGCTTTGCTCAACCTTTCCTGAAGCTCCCACAACCATGATAATATCTCATACTAAATTTTTTTTAACTTTGATCCCAATTTTGACTGCTTAACATTTATTGTTTTGGGCTCAAATCAAATTTAAAAGTTTGATCCATGTTCAAGTAACAACTTACATCTAAAATTTCAAGTGTTTAGACCTAAAATTGACGGAGGAGTTTGGTAGCGTTTTCAAAGGTCAAATCGTTGAACTTTGACCCCTTGACAGCCAAATTTCTCTCTGAAAACCAATCAAAAAACTTTTCCCAAATCTTAATACGCTTTATGTTAAATCTCGAGTATGTAGATTGAAAATTGACAGAGTAGTTTTGTAGGGAATTTCAATTTCTGCGTTTTACTACAGTTGGTGGAGCAGGAAACTGTGAGGGAATTCCAAAGTTAGCAGATCAAGAGAAGAAACTATAAGTAGTAGAAGGCTGCTGACTCCTACAATGAAGGGGTGGAATTTTGCTGCATATCAGGTTAGTTGGCAGTAATCATGTGGAGGAGTCACCAATGCTATCAACTCATTGGAGCACATTGCCTTGAACTATTTATAAAAAATATCACAGAATTTTCATCACTAAAAACACAAAGTGAATGAATACATCTTAGGAATGGACCGATTGTAACAATATTTAGATGTGGCTATGTAAATTTACAAATCTCTGTTTTATAAAAGTGACCTTGTCTGTCTGCGTGCAAAATGATCTGCGTGCATATACTTCGCTATGTGCACCTAGATGACACTACCCAAACTTACTAAAGGCATCTTCAGATCGTTCTATTTTTTTGCAGGTACTATTTTTTGATCTGCCATCTTTTATAAATAAGAGAGAGACAATTTGATTCGAACTATAGTGTTGTAATGGGTATAATTCAATATTAAAATCGTTAAAAATCGTAAATTTTGATTTTCTTAGTTAAAAAATACTTGATTAATTTATATGATTTTTGGAATGAGATCTTGATTCCGTGAGTGCGTACATCAAAAATTTTTCTATATTTGTTTTTTTTTTGTTTTGTTTAATTAATATGAATTCTAAATATTCTTTTCTATACAATAACGAGTTGTCATTACATAAAATTGGAACCATGTTTACTGTAGTTACTGGAAACTGTCATCGCAAGAAGCACAAAAGCAAAATGTTTTAATTGAACTAGAAATTGGAAATTGTTTAGTTTCTAAAAAAAAAAAAAAATTTGTTTTTTTTTTGGAAAAACTGATTTTTACTTTTTAACTCTTTTTGCAGTTGCGTCGTGAAGGGCGAGTGACAAACGTGAGTGAAGTCGTGCAAAGAGGGCAAAGGGTGAAAGTAAAGGTTTTGTCCTTCACGGGAAATAAAACCAGTTTATCGATGAAGGTAAGCATCAGAATAAGAATTGCAATTGGAAAACAATAAAATTTCTTTCTCCCATATATATATATATATATATATATATATATATATAGTCTAAAGAAGCTTTGAATAAAAAAAAATGAAAAAATAAAAATAAAGAATACAGTTTAGATTCCCGGAAAGAAAAAGGATATTAATTTTAACCTATCGCAGACTAAGCACCTACATAATCCGATTACTAAAAAATTTATAATGACCAAAGAGAATTCATTTCTATGTGGATGAAAGAAAAAAAAAAGACCTTAACTAAAATTGCTAAATAGAAATAGACTTAGTGCTTGCATAAACTGATTTTGCAAAAGTCTTCAATTTTAAAACATTAATATATATATATATATATATATATATATATATATATATATATATATATATATATATTGTCCTGTCTATTGAAACAATTTGTAATGATTTGAGTACAAATCCTCGAGGTTGAAAAATAAAAACATATTTAGCTCTACTGACATATTGAGCACTTTTTTCCCCTGCTGTTTTTCCAAATATATCTCCCAATATATATATATATATATATATATATATATATATATATACACATACATACATACAAGAACCCAAGTTTGCCCTGCTGGGCAAACTTGAGTCCTTGTACTGGAAAAATATCCAGTAAATAAAACGTTGTTTAGTAAATCGTTATTTTTTTGTATTTCCATACACCAAACATGGATATAAATATCACTAAAACATCTGCTGGGTCATAACATATAAATAAAGCTAATATGCTATTTGGAGCACTGATTACATATAAATAAATAATATAAAGTTCTCATTTAGATAGCTCAACAGTGCAATACTAGAACTATAAATATTTTTCTGTCAAGATGCCACGTTAATAGGGATAGATACAACAGTATGAAATGAATGCCACAACTGTATTAACTGGAAAGATGCTATTCGTGGGACAAAAAAAACTTTTCAAATATTGCTTTTTGTCTGACGCACTGATGAAGCCCATGCATGTACAAGTTATAATTTCATGACCAATTATACCCTTTTATGCCAACACTGGACTGAAACAATCATATGTAATGTTGCGACTAATAAAAAACTGTTGTATTTCATTTCTCCCTATTAACCTGATTTGTTGAAAAACAAGAACATATATATATTACTGGTAGTAATCGTGACACCCTGCACTGAAGATTCCCGAAAGGATGAAATACTAGTGTCTGTAGGTATTTAATTATTATAGTAAAAAATAATTATGACAGCCCCTTTAAGAAATTCGTTTCTTATAGTTGAGCACTTTCAGTTGAATTAAAAGTCGGTCAATTTAGCTCTTATGCGTAGATCATCGTATAACGATTAGATCACTGTCTGACTGATGTAAATGAACACTTAAAATTAAGATGTTTAAAATTCAACGTTATTTCAAGCAGTTAATGGTAGCCGAATGGATTAGGTCTCCGCTAATCGAGCCAGAGATGTCTCGTGATACGGAGTTCGAATCGTTCGACTGGTAGTAATCGTGACACCCTGCACTGAAGATTCCCGAAAGGATGAAACACTAGTGTCTGTAGGTATTTAATTATTATAGTAAAAAATAATTATATATATATATATATAAAGAATGTTAAATATTTTAAAGAGACGTATCTTAACTCTTTACTGCAGTTTCATGGTAAATCTAATTGTTGGAAGTGATTCTCAGTTTTGGTATTTAACATGAATGTATGAATATTTGTAGGAGTTTTTCCATTCATCCGTAATGCATGTGGATTTCATGTCTACTTGGAAATTAAATGTGATTTGATTTTTAACCTGATGCAGGATGTCCACCAGGAAACTGGCGAGGATCTTGATCCGGAACGTACGTGCCGTCTAGTCGGGGGAGAAGTGAAAGATGATGAAAGCCGGGCTCGTAATCCCGACCGTCCCTCCACGATGCCCCTCATCAGCATGCCAGAGGCCGAAGATGCCGCTGTCGACCGGCACCGTGTGAAACGGATCTCGTCTCCCGAGCGGTGGGAAATCAAGCAGATGATGGCAGCAAATTGCATTGATAAATCTGAACTTCCCGACTTTGATGAAGAGACGGGTCTCTTACCGAAAGATGATGACTCAGGTATGTCCTTGGCCTTTTGCCTTCCTTGGTTTCTTTTATTTAGAAATGTTACAAATGTTTTTCTTATGCAAGTGCAAGTTTTTACATTTTTTTTTTTTTACTGCAAAACAAGGCATATTTGCCTCTTAAAATGTTTGTGGCTACTATTTGGGATCGTGTCTAATAAGGGACTCTTGGGGAGTTGAGTAGTGAGATGCCTGTTCACATTACATTTAAACTTCTGCAGGTTAGTACAGTCAGGGAAGCAAGAAATAGGGAGGGAATTCCAAAGTCTAGCAGTTTGAGAGAAGAAATGATTTTCCAGTATCTAGGGACCTCAACAGTGAAGGGATGAGATTTTGCTGCTTGTCAGGTTAATCGGAAATATGTACATCAAGGGGTTGCAAATGCTATGAGTTTGTTAGAGCATATTTCATGAAAGTACTTGTAAAACAGATATTTGGATGCAACATTGTGGTGATAGGACAAAGATTAGAGCTTAGCCAATAGTGTGAGACCTGTTAGATTAGAGACTCTTTATTTTTTTCGACCCTGTCTAAAAGGGAGAGATTAGTGGTAAATGCACCAGCCCATATATGGTAACAATACTCCATACATGGGTGAATGATGGTTTTGTAAAGATATAGAATACTCTATGGTTTGAGTAATTTTTTAGCATAGTAGAGGGAGCTCATCTTCTTAGCATCTTTGGTAATGTTCTCAATGTATTTGTTCCAATTCATGTAGCCCATGAATGCTGAGGAGTTTGAATGATGAGCTCTCATGGTAAGTTTTCCAGTAATTAGCCAAAACCCATATTCTTTTAGAAATGGGGTGGATGGGTATTTTGTTGATATCACTTCATCGTATTTTACTGAGATTCCCTGTTTTTTTTTTTTTTTTTTAAATTCTCTATCTTCATCTTGCTTCCTCGTATTCTTTGCCCATAGTAAATTGTTACAATTATGTTTTAACTTTTATTTTTTTCGTTTGACATCTGTGAAACTGAAAATCTATTTTGTGCAAAGTTTCTTTCCAAGAACTAATCTATGCCACACATTGTCATAAGATTGCTTCCCTGGAGGCTACAGCATGGTTATATTTAAGTATAATGTCACTAAACACTTGTGATGAACCAGCCTTATGAATCATTAAATTTTATTCATTATTTTTTTGCTCAGGTATTTTTTTGTAGATCAGAGCACGTTAATCCTAGTATGTTAACTTTTCGAACCCGCACTTGACCTTGTGTTTAATCTCTACGGGAGAGGAGGTAAATAAAATACATAATAGCTGCAGAAAATAAATTCAGTTTTTATGACTTTCAACAATGAAAAATTAGGTGCTTAATCGTAAATATGTACATCAAGGAGTTACAAATGCTATGACTTCGACTTGGTGATCTTTTAAACCAACGCATTTCTGGTGAAAACATTGTTCTTGCGTGTGATTTCAAAATAAGTATGAATTCCAAAAATTACAAAAAAAAATGATCCAGTAGAAGATGTGCTAGGTGTATTTTTAACAAAAAATCAGTCATAAGTATGTTCTGAAATTCATTGATTTAAAAATGGTGGGCCTTTAATTTGTCAATTTAAGCTAGGGGTTATCTCCTTTGTCTGACTTGATTCTACATCAAAACATACAATGAAACTCGATAATTCGATGGATTCTGTTTTTATATATTTTATTTTGATTTTTGGAATTCTTAGAGATTAGTCTTCAGTAATTTGTGTATTCATTTTTTGTGGACTGTTATCCTCATCTTCATGTTGTTTCATCACATTTCGGCCAACTCATCCTCTGGCCTTCTTCAGATGGTTAACCATGACCAGATAGGAATGCTGAGTCTTGTAACTATATCCCCAGTAATTACTGCCTTCCATAGTTGTTGCTGTCTTACCACGTTTTGGCCAACTAATCCTTTGGCCTGCTTTGAGTAATATTGAAACCGCTATCTTCAGACAATGCTCACCTAAAACCATAGAGACCGTAAGGCTGGAGGATGAGTTGGCTGAAATGTGACGAAACAACAACTATGAATATGAGGATAACAGTCAAAAAAAAAAACAAAAAAAAAAAAACAAATTATATTTCTACTGGATCGCTTTTTGTAATTTTTAGAATTTGTACTAATTTCGCCATGACATGCAAGTACATAATGTTTTAATCTGAAATGCGTTGATTTAAAAGATCAAGCAAGCACGAAAAATTACTATGACATTGTCTATATATAAATGCATACAAAAAGATAAAATATCGGCTTAAATATCAATTGGAAAATTGGCGCTTGTACAGTTTAGTCAAGACATTAAAAAATGAAAATATTGAAAAAAAAAAAGTTATATTGTATGTATTCATTATAGTCTGAAGTTCTTTGAAAAAAAAGTTTCACTTAATTTCATCAATTAGTTATTTTACAGCAAAAAACAATTTGTTATGTATGATACCGTGCAAAAGGTTTGATTTTTAGGAAGAAAAGCTAGTAATACAGATGGGGAGGGAGTGTCAGCGCTTTACATGGAGTTATCTCCCCTTGGCGTGTTCAACAAATTCCATAATGGCTGACTTCAACGCGCTCTCATAAAAAACGTGTTTTTCTGCTGTAAAATAAAAACTACTCGATCAAATTAAATGAAATTTTTTTTCAGAGATCTTCAGTCCAAAACAGATACCTACAATATAACCTTTTTTTGATATTTTCATTTTTTCATGTCTTGACTAAACTGTACAAGTACCGGAAAATCTTTAAATTATCTCCCTTTTGTAATCTAAACAATAGAAACTTAGTGAAATTGCAGGTGCCTTTAATTTTTTGTGAAATTTTAGCAATCAGTATTAGAGATCAATTAGTAAATATTCCCCAAATTTCAGTTTCGTGAGATTATGTTAAAGGGTTTTAGGGGACGTAATATGGACAAAACCTCTCATTTGAAAATTTAAATATTTTGTTTAGTTTAATCAAGATGTTAAAAAATGAAAATATTGAAAAAAAAATTATATTGTACATACTTGTTATGGAATAAAGTTTTCATAAAAAAAAAAAATCATGTAATTTGATCAAGTAGTTTTTTTTTTTTTTTTTTTTACTACAGAGGAAAATCAAATGTTAATGAGATTCATCATGTCGCGTCCATCTTGTGTATTTTGCGAACGAGAAAGGGGGCACCTGAGGAGATAACTTCAATCACCGCTTAAAGTTTGTCAAAATTTGAGGAAATTATTTTGAAACATGGGCAGAAAAAATACCTAGATAAATATTTTAGTTATTTTTTTTCACTTATTTTACAGAGTTTATCTTTTTATTTTAATCCCTTTTTCATTTTGTCCTTTGTTAATCCTTTTTTTGTTTAAAGGCCCCCTCCCACTTTTCAATATCTTCATATTTTAATGCCTTTGGTAAACTGCACAAGCACCCTTTTATTTTTTACTTTAGTCCATCCCCAAGCAAGGCATATAACCATTGGTTTACAGGGCTACTATGATAGAGGCCAGACAACAATATTTTAGTGTTTTTTGCTTATTTTACAGAGTTTCTTAGTCCCTTTTTTAATCCCTTTTTCATTTTGTTCTTTGTTAATCACTTTTTCATTTAAAGGTACTTCTCTTCGTCTATAAAATAGACGAGATGGACTAGACACAATCAATCTCATTAAAATTTGATTTTCTCATGTAAAAAAAAAACTTTGATAAATTAAATGATTTTTTTTTGTATGAAACTTTACTTCTTTCTCCCTCTGGCTACTGAGTTGATAGCCAGAGGGATAGCTCCAAGTAGTGGGGATCAGAAATGGCGATAGAATCAGCGTTGCAACTTTGTAATGGGGAAACATCTGTAATAAAGTTGCTGAAAAGATAACCCGAGATTTGTTGATACATTGGGATGAATCTTCTTTGCAACTTTCTGTCAAACAAAACCAAAGGCGGACCAGGTATGTTTTTCTGATTGGTTCGATTTTAAAATCCCAGAGAACTGTTATTTGTCCTTTTCTGTTATAAAAGTTACATGTCAGTTGTTAAACTGTATCTGTTAATATATCAACGCTGTCGTAAGTGTTGTACATGCATCAATTCAACAAATAATAGAAAAACTAGATTAGATAAACACGAGTTTATACACACGCCATATAGATGACTGTGACACGTATATACAAACGTATATAAACTCTCTATACACACATTCATTAGAACATTTTATGCCACTAGACGAGGTCCTGGATATGACCTAAAACTATATCCGATGGTGAGGCCCCACCTTACGGGCTTTGGGGAGTGTGGAGCCACCCTTTAATTGCCATTGCTCCCAGGTCCATTCTGACTCTGAGTGGTAGTACATGTTAGGGTCCCAACTATGGGTTAAATAGAATCTGACGTAAAAAAAATATACTCCATTAAAAATCCTTCCTCAAAATAACTACATTCGGCATTAAATAACCTGAAAAAGGTTGATATGCCGTAAAACAAAAACAACCAACCAACCAGCCACTAGACGATACACAAATGAAGACACGTGTGTGTGTATATATATATATATATATACATATATAAATAAAAGGAATGTATACTTAATATATACCCTCTCCCCATGACAGTACAACATAAGGACTAATCACCAAAAAGATTGAATAATAGATGAAAATGATTGTATTCTCCAATCTAGATATTCATATTTATAGTTAAAACTGAGGCATCAGTGTTGCCAATATACATCAAACAATTGGTGCAATATCTGAAAGACACTACAATCTTTGACTTATTATAGATGTTTTTGGAAATTAGACATTGCTGAAATATGGTTAATTATCCTTTAATTAACCAAAGAATAACGGATGCTAATCGGTTAAGCAAGATTCACTAAATTTCAACTTTTTCTTAAGACCCCATAAGCTTTAGCTTTGAGACATTTTCTAGAATGAAAATTATGTGATAAGGATTCCAGACATAAGATTTAGTAGCATAATATCTGGATTTTAGAATTTAAAATTTAACCCATTTAAAGCTGATGTTACCTTTTGAGAACATTGTCTAGACGGCCTGTCACTTGTTTAGTAAGAACCACATAAAGTGTTTTATTGGTTAACAATGATATCAGAGGTAACAAAATGTCCAAAGACATCATTTTTACCATTGTTTGAAATTTTTTCGATTCTTTGCTGGGGTACTCAATTTGCCCAAAATATTAGATTTCCAGGTTGATGGGTATTGAGGAGAGGTACCTGAAATTTTTTTTTAGATGTTAGTGTTTTTGAGTAGATTTAACATGTTAGAAGTTATATATCAATGGTTATTTACGATCTATAAGGTTTTGGGGAATGTTTTTAGATTGTTTTTACCTCAAATAAGCTGCTGCTTCCATTTTTGAACATCAAAATTTAATGCCTTCCATTAAAATTTTAGAAAAAGTTCTTTTTGAATTGGATTTATGACATTCGTATATGCAAATCAACAAAATTTCACTAAATTTAAGCAAAGGAAATTACCTTTGTTTTAAACAAAGTAGACATATGCAATTTTCTTTTCATAATAAATGTAATTATTTATTAAAATTCTATTTTTTGAATCTTAACAGATTCTTCATCAAGAAAATCCAGACAGTATTTTTTTTTTCTTTTCTGTCATGGTGGCAGTAAAGCTTGGCATGTCTCCAAAAGTTGAAAATTGATGTTTAAATGTCTAACAATGTTAAGCGTCAGTCGTACGCATGGGGTCAAAATAATAGGAAATCCACTCTTTTAAGAAGCACTTGATATTCAGAATTTAAAATTTAATAGTTGAAATGATTTGAAAATTAGAATTTTAATAAATAAATAAATGTTTATTAAATTAAAAAAAAAAATGCATTTGTCTGTTTTTTTTGTTTTTTTTCAACCGTTAAATTTTAAAGTCTGAATATCAAGTGCTTTAAAACAATGGATTTTCTATAATCTTGATTTTAATCTTCATAAAGGGACACAAAAGTGGTGCAAAACGGTTCTGTTTGGGAAATTAATTTGACCTGTCCTGGGAAAGGGATTATACTTTCGTCAATCTTTTTTTTTTTTTTTTTTGTAGTTGTCCTGCAACTATTTTTTTTTTTGTTTTACAAAGGAGCCACCACTTATCAAGGCTTAGAGGTCACTTGAGGATAAGGTTTAATGAGTGTAAAGTAATCGATGGGAAAATGTTGTAGGAATCGTTAGTAGTGGTAAATTGGATTACTTAAGGGGATCAATCATCAAGAACTTGTTCACGTTGGACTTGAAGATGACCACACTGTAATCAATTGGAAAGTAGAGAAAAGGGAACAGTTTCACAGGCATGCGGCTCATGGAATCTACATTTAGGTATAGGGACAGATAAAAAGATGGGAGAAATTATTGATAGTGGTTTCAGCTAGACGAGTGTTTCTTGTGAAAGTAAGGCCAGGAGGAACCATAGATTGGAGCTCAGATGAGCATTTGCCATGAAAATAACAATAAAGCAGAGACAGGCTTGCAATGTCTCTTCTGTGGGAAAGAGGTTGCAGGGAAGAGAAAAGGGAATCCTCCACTAGGCTACAAAGTCTATTTTGAACTGTGTCAAGGCAGGATAAGCTGCTTCTAGCAGCTCCTTCCCGGATGTGGCAACAGTACTCCATTCTTGGACGTATTTTGCTCTTATACAGGTAGAGAATTGCATCAGCAGTGAGATATCTACTGGAGCGGTAGAACAATCTCACCATTTTTCCAGCAGCCTTGGCAACAGATTTGATGTACGTGTTCCATCTCAGATCAGGAGTAAAGGTCAGACTCAGAAACTTGTCAAAACATGGAGCCTCCCAAAGACGAGAGCCATTCATTTCAATTGATGCCAGACAGGGATCAGAATGTTGATGATGAAAAGATAGAAGTTTGCATTGCACCACATGATCAAGATCAGAGGAGAGAGAACTTGGTCGTTTACAGCCTTTGAAGTGTTGCCATAGATGGTAGAGTCGTCAGCATAAATGTCTGCGAATGATCTTAGAATGTGATTTGGGAGATCATTGATGTAAATCAAGAAGAGAGTTGGGCCCAGGATGAACCCCTGAGAAATTCCAGCATTAATACTATGAGCTTTTGATTTCTGCCAATTAACCACTACTATTATGAACCTATCAGAGATAAATGATTTAATTGAAAAGACATTTCCAGTTATACTATAGCTGGAGATTTTGTGGAGTAGACCTTTATGTGATACCCTATCAAAAGAGAGATATTGTTCCTACGAAATAGGTTAGACTAGATATTCACAGGTAAGTATGTAATGTTTTCACCTGAAATGCGTTTGATTTAAAAGATCACCAATCTACACAAGCACTGAAATTCTTTTGCTTAATTGTTTGACTAAAGTAAGTTTTATCTTTCCATTTCACAGATGAAGACATTGAGATTGAACTTGTCGAAGAAGAACCTCCATTTTTGCAAGGTCATGGTCGACAAGGAGGTTTGGATTTGAGTCCTGTTAAAATTGTAAAAGTAAGTCCCTGCAAAAATATGCATTCTTATTGATAAACTGGCTGTAAGACAATAAATCAGCCTTTGTTTTGTCACAGGTGTGTCCATCATACAGATTTTTCAGTTATAGTCAGCTATTGTACTTCCTAACTTCCAGCGTGATGACAAGGCAAATCAGTTTTATTGTTCTGCAGTATTTTATTGTGATGCAATTTATTGAAATATTTTATTTGAAATTCATAAAAATATCTGTTTATGAAATTATAAAAACTATTTTCTTTTTCGTTAATTTTAAAAATAAAAGTTTATTTGAATTGATATAATAAATATGTTAATGAAAGTATAAAAATATTGGTAAAATATAATTAAAAAAAAAAGTACATGCACATTAGGGCAGGTCGATTTTGGAACCCCGGTGAGGTGATGATAGTTGGGGTTTGGCATAGAAAAGACCTACACAAAATATTTTTCTCAAAATCGTTATCTTTGCTTGAGGAAATGACTTTAAAAAGTTGAAAAATTGAAGCGATTAGAAGTTTTTCGGTGAATTGTTAAGAACGTCCCGTCATCAAAACAATCCGTACTGTTAGGAAAATGGAATCATTATTTAGAATATGTTTTAAACTACATTTTTAAATAAAATGAGTGAGGATAATGAATTAATAAAATATTAAGTGCAAAGGCAAAATTGTTTTTTTAAGTAGTAGCGACCAAGGTTCGCGTTTTCATTTCAGGAACTGTTTTGGGGTGGAAACATTTTAGATTTCACCGTCGTAAAACATGCTCGTTATTGATATTGAAAATTAATGTTTATTATTTAATTTGAAAATATTACGATTTAGGCTTAATTATTTCGAAAGGAAAAAAAAAAGACTTGTTTAAAATATATATTATTACATTTCAAGTGTCTGCAGTGAATTTAAACATATTCGTTTTATCTTTTTTAATTTGTTTTTCTATTAGGTTGGTGCAAAAATAATGGCATTTTTTGACATTCAAATGAATGTCAAAAACATTCTTTTTGCACCAACCTAATATTTCACATCAAATTCTACTTGAAATTTTTATTAAAATATGGTAATACTCCAGTTTTATATTAAAACAAAAAAAAAAAATAGTCCATACAATTTTATTCTACATATTCTTTACGAAACATAACCACGTAAAATTTTAAGTTTTTCTACTTAATAAAAACTACTTTGCAGAAAATTAGTGCCAAATTTTAATTTCTTTTATTTTTAGGGAGTAATTGTTTTTAAGCAGTATTTTTATTCTAAAATTATAGTTTTAAAACCAGATAACCCACAAAGATTAATACGAGTAAATAAGGAAACTCCTTTAAAGGGTTTTCATTATTTGTGCATCTATGTTGTTGTGCTAAAATAACTATTCTGTACTTTCACCTAAAAATTTAATAAAAATTAAATTTAACTTGAAAATAATATTAAAAATAGCATAGTAACATAGATGCACAAGCACTGGTTTTTCAAACTCTAAACACTAAACACTCGTTTAAAATGGCACAGCTACAGCAAGAATGAATCTCTTTATGGATAAATTCATGTTATCGAAGGAGGAGCTAAAATCTGCTAAAAATGTGTAAACTAAACACTACTATGCCTCTGATTTGGTTTGGTCCTCTCTCTTCAATACATCTAATTAAACTCTACAAAGTTTTTCATTATTTCTTATAACTAGCACTTATTTTTTTTACGTATGAAACTGGAAGATAGTCTAATACAGTTTCCTTCAGTTATAATCCATTTATTTATTTTACTTTTCAGATTAGAATGTCAGTAAAAGCACTGCGTTCAGTTTTAACCTGTGGTTCACAAAATTTGCTGGTTTACCTTGTCATTTGGATGAAACAGCACCCCCAACTTCACGACAAGTCATCCAGTTTAGTTATTTCCTCGAAAACAGTTATCCCCACTTAAAAAATAGTGAGATTTTTAAGTTAATTTTGAAGGAAATAATTAGTATTCGGCAAGCAGTCAATCTACAATTGCCCTTGTTAAGGTAACATTATATAGGACAGAAGGTCAATATATTTTGCTATAAGAGGGCCAAACAGATTGACAGGAAATCTCTTGCAGCAATCAAAGTGAAAAGAATGAAGGAACAGCTAGACAGACTGTTTGATATATTTTCTTGTAGCTGTAAACATTCTGTCTTGAAATGTGATGACTTTGCAGTAAAGTGCAAGACAAAATTGTCAAACAAGGCACATAATCTGCACTTGTCCTTCTAACAAGGAGGTAAAATTAATTCTATAGATACACCTGCAATTATGTTCCTTTTTCATGGAAAATAAAATAATATATTGGTATGTATTATGTAATCTGGCTCTATTATTAAACATGCAAATTTTCCAATTTTCAGGTTCCACTAGAAGAACTGCCATTTACAGCAATTTTTAAATTAATTGATGGAACAACAAAAAGTCTAAACATTTACTGGTCCTTTGGGGAAACTTTGTATCAATAATTATCAAGATTTGCCTCGAGTAGAATTCTAAAAAAATTAGTGTCCCTCCCGATCGTCATTATCTGACAACAGAAGAAACAAATAATTTAAGTGTGAAGACCAGAAGCTACTTTTTGAGTATGCTGTTGGCATTTCTTGTGGAGAAGTTAACTTAGAAAATTGGGCCCTTGAATCAAGGAAGATGGCTAACATAAGCCACAAGATTAATGTGTTTATGGACTAGAGTTGTCTATCCTCAAACATGATAAATTAAACATTTTAGTCAAATTTATCATCCAACTGTATGCAGTTATTTGATTTGAGATTCAAACCAACAATATTTTTTTTTTAACGAATAGCAGTATATTTTAGTATGATTCAGAGAACAAAACAGTTAACTAAAATCCAAATTACTGTTTTAAACTGTCCAAAATATAGTGCTTTTGCACTACTTCCGGAAAATATAATATCGATGATAAACTCAGATCAATTGGATGTGAGAGAAGAGGGCATTCAAACGATTTTGTCCATTAGGTAAATAAATATTTATCCATTAAATTTTATTAGTTTTCTTAATTTACCCAAACAATAGTTAGTTTTATTCATATTACATTGCAAAAATATTAAAAAAATAAGTGTTTTCAAATAATTGTGTTTTTTTTTTCTTTTTTTTTTTTTTCCAGAAATACTGAACAACTTACAAAAAAAAAAAAAAGAATGAAAAAGATTACTGCTATCAATTTTGCGGCCACACACTGGTCAAAGTTGATTAATTTTTCTCAAAAAATTGTATATGGGTAGGAAGCAAGACACATTATTACAAAGTCATCGTGCCAGCAAATTAGACCTTCATTTTCCTCGAAAGGAAATTATACAGAACAATTTAGTTCTATTATAAGTTTATATTATTGCCTCTAATAAAAAATTAAAATACATGGTTCTGTAACTTGTATCAAGTTGTTATATTGTGTAATACATCTCCAACATATCTTTTTGAATTGTGAAATTTAAAAGACTTAGTTGCTAATTAGCTTTTTTTACAATTTTTGTTTAATCAATGCAGTAAAAGTTGAGATATTTTGTTAGTTGCGATTCATAATTAAAATTATAATTCATGTATTTATTTTTCTTTCAATGTATTTCATATAAATATATCAATTTTAATTGAATATTTTATAAAAATAGTGAAATTTCAAAGTCAGTGTTGTGAAAAATGCTATGAAAATGAAGGATTTTTCAGTATTTTTCTACACGATTTTTAAAATTAAATGCTCAATTTTTTGTTCAAGATAGGAATCTAATTTTTGGTATATGTTCTTATCACATCAAGTCCCAACTATCATCACCAGTGCCATGTTGATTTTCTGAAAAAAGTTGCAAATCAACCTGCCCTAATTCACAAGTGAGGGAACCGATTTGCCTTGTCACTGCTTCCAGTAGCGTATGCTGGAAATTAGGAAATACATTTGCTGAATATAACTGAGTTTTTATTTTTGTTTTTTTTAATATCAAACCCATCCTTCTTTAAAAAAGAAATTACAAGTAAATGTATCAAAATTTTAATATCACATTCCTAAAATCGAGGTTCATTTTGAGAAGGATTATTGTGGAATAAATGTGTTTTCTTGGTGTAGCAGTATTACGGAAGTATGTATTTGATTTTTGCCTTGTAAACATGCCTGAAATTACTTTTCCTTCTGTCTGTATTGTAATTATTAAATTTAGAGGGATTTAAAAAAAAAACTTTTTCCATTGATCTTGGGTGTGAAATTGTATTTGTTACAGAAAGAAGTGGGACGATAATAAAATCCGCTTAAAAATTTAAGTTTTGTAACTATATAAATGCACTCTACAGAAAAATCGATCTTGGTCACAAATAAATAACTCATTTTTATTATTATTTTTAATAAAAATATCAATCCAAACTTTAATCAAAGTTGTGTGAATATATAAAAAACACAGTCTTGTTTGTAGAGATGTGATTGCGAAGATCAAGGTAAACTGGTGTCTACTGATATGTATCCTTTTTTTTTTTTTTTTTTTATCGAAGTCGGTTGGGGTCCGTATTCCATACTTTGTCCAAAAAAAACAAACAAAAAAACAATTTCATTAAATATTTTTTATACATTTTATAAAATTTCTGGGTTCTTGTCCAGAATTCCCCCTATATTAAAAAAGAAGAAAAATCTGTGTAATGTATGTATCCATGAAAAAATGAAAATATCATATTCTAAAAACAATATAAATTGATCAAGTAGTTTGATTTTTTTTTTTTTTCTTTTATTTTTATTTTTATTTTTTTTGAGTAAGAGTCTCGGTCGCAATTTTGAATAAAAAAAACAAAAACAAAGGGACATAACTCGACAATAATTTATGTTGTGATGCCTACGAATTCCTATTTATTGTTTAAAAGTCGTTTTCTTTATAAAAAAAACTATTTGATCAATTTGTGATTTTTAGAATATGATATTTTCATGTTGTTATGCGTATGTACATAATATAGATTTTTCTTTATTTTTGTCTTTTTAATATAGGAGGAATTCTGGATAAGAGCCAATTTCTAGTTTGTTTCAACAAATTCATTCAATGCATAAAATAAATCTTTCTTTCTTTGATAAATGCTCGTTTTTAATTCTGTTTTCTTTTTTCTTCCAGAATCCTGATGGTTCCTTGTCACAAGCGGCCATGATGCAAACGGCTTTACAAAAAGAGCGAAGGGAATTAAAACAGGCCCAAAGGGAAGCGGAAATGGATAACATTCCAGCTGGATTAAACAACCATTGGATTGATCCAATGCCCGAAGGTAAGTACAAATTTCTGTGACTGTATTACTGTATAGCAGCCATCTTGGATGGATTTTGACAAAACAGAATAATATAATGAATAAATTCAAGTTTTAAGTACAATTAAAAAGAAATTATTTGGTTACAAAAACGGCAGACATTTCTGGATTTATTTATTGCGGACCATTATCCTCGTCTTTCTTAGCTGTTTCACGATGTTTCGGCCAACTGTTCCTTTGGCCTTTGTCAGTGGTTTCAATCCTACTCAAAGCTGGCCAGAGGCTTACTTGGCGTAAAAAGTGGTGAGACGACAACAATTATGGATGGCTGTGATTGCTGAGAATGCAGTTAGTAGATTTGGAGTTCCTATTCCATCGCAGTTAACACCTAACGAAGGCCAGAGGAATAGTTGGTCGAAATGTTGTGAAACAACAACTAAGAAAGATGAGGATAATAGTCCACAATAAATAAATTAATAAATAATACTCAATAACGAATTCCAATTAAATATGCATTTCTGGCTCTTAACTTCTATTTCACAATAAAATGTTTTTGGATTATTGGAGCTATTGTTTTCGTCTTGATTATTATTCTCAATATTTCAATTGGTGTAACCTCCAACCTTCTTGAGGTGTACCTTGTCAGACTGGGGAATCTTTCTGTCAAACTCTGGGAATCTTTCTGTCAAACTATATTTTTTATTATTGGAATCCTTTGAGATGAGTAATTTGTATATTTATTTATTTGTAGACTGTTATCCTCATTTTCATAGTTGTTGTAAAACATTGAGAAAAAATGCGGTAAATTTGTTAACTTAAGTGGAATGGCTCATCAAGATCTTGTTTACGTTGGACTTGAAGAAGTTGAGAAACAACAACTATGAAGATGAGGATAACAGTCCACAAACAAATAAACTTTCTATCAAACTTAGAGTCTGCATAGAATTTCCAACAGAATTCTTTATTGAATCCATGCATGTAACATGCTGTCGTTTTGTCAGCCATGACCTAGTAGAAATCTCAAGTCATTCACAGTTGTATTCTTAGTGTCGCCTGCACTGAGGATTGAACCATCAACTTCCAGAAGAGTTTCAATTAGTTTTACCAAATACTTTATCGGTTATGCCAATGGGTCGTTATAGAAATATCGCCTGAAATGAGGACAGTAATCTCAATAATCTAAATAATACAAAATTGTTTTGGTTTTTAATTTCAATAAATATTCGATTAATAGTAAATAAAAAAAAAACATTAATTGTATGTGTATTAATCAAAGTTACATTTAGGTGAGAAAAATATGCACATATTTTCTTTTATGCCAATTTAGTTATTTTTAACTAAAACAGAAAAATCCGGAACATTTTTATATCAATACAAAGTTTTTGTCTGACACCGTTTCTGGTTTTGTGCTACCAGATCAGGCTGTCTAAAGATATTGGCTTCCTGTGACGAAATGCACCTAAAATTAATGTTTTTTTTTTTTTTTCTATTCTCTCTTGCAAAAATTAATTATGTTCTGCAAAACCAAAAACAAAACAACAGCCCCCTCCCCACTTTTCATTTTTTTCCCTTTTCTCTCTATCCCTCCCCACTTCACGACTGGTTTAAAATGTACCAAACATTTATACCTTTTCCCTCTCCCATTGCAAGACTTATGTTCTGCAATGCAGGGAATAAAAACAACAAAATCCATAACAAGACAACCAAACCAAATACTACAATTAATTAAAGATACAAAGAGCTTGAAGAAAAAAAAACATTCTACAAAATAACTTAGTGCAACATGACAAACCCAAAGAGGTTGATGCACTATACTGGATTCAGCATTAAATAACCCGAAAAGGGCTGATATGCCGTAAAACAACCAAACCAAACCAAACCAAACCAAACCCGTTTCTGGTGGGCTTAGTCACTAATGATTTTCTCTTGTTGGCCAACATATCTATTTCTCTATCTTTTTATTTTAAATGCTGACTTCTTTTGCCTTTTTGTAGTTGAGGGCAGGAAGCTTGCTGCTAATATGCGAGGGATTGGTATGATGCCGAATGACGTCCCCGAATGGAAGAAGCATATCACGGGTGGACCGAAAGCTTCTTATGGTAAAAAGGAGAAGAAATCTATTCTCGAGCAGCGACAAAGTTTACCCATCTACAAATTGAAGGATGAATTAACAAAGGTGATTTTTATTTTGATTTATATTAAGCCTCTTTGGCGATCGTCCCTTGTTTTAATCAGTGCAATCTCTATCATAACAATAATTAGCAGAACCCGTGGAAATTCCACGGTAGTTGAAAATTTTTAAAACACATAAATAAAATGAATAAAAAAACAAATAATGATGAATTTAAAACGATTTTTTTAGCAAATACGTTTTTAACGTTTTAAATCTAAAAAGAATTAAAAAATTTAGATTTTTTTTTTTTCAATGAAAATTCAACACAACACTTTTTTTTTTTTTTTTTCTGAATAATTTTTTGGATATAAATTATAATGGAACAGATGTCAATTCACTTACACATTTTTTTTTCTTTTAATTTTAAAAAGAAACTTTAATAAAAAAAAATAATATTCTCTTCTCAACATGATTTTTTTTTATTATAAAATAAAATAGCCAATTTGAAACCGTAAACAGACAGCCATGTTTTTTTTTTTTTTTTTTTTTTTTTTGAAAATTGTGGCAGGCAGGCACGAACCCGTGACACAAAAGCAGAATAGAAAGTAGATGTGTGTGTAAGGGTGTTGGTTGAGCAAAAAAAAAAAAAAAAAAAAAAAAAAAAAATTGCAAGCACAAAACAAAAAAATTAGTAGTAAGCAGGCTCGAACCAGAAGAAAAAAAGGTGAAAAAAAACAAAACAAACTGTCTTAACGATATGCCCACCGTTGTTGTGATGTCATGGGCGGTCAAAATAATGCCTTTTATGCGACATCATAGAAGCGAGGGTTGGATGACTTTCAAAAAATGTCAGCGAATTCACACGCACAAGGTGCTTGTGCAGTATAGTGGGATTTCCAACAAATGCATTTCAGGTAAAAAAACACACAATCCTGCATTTACATGTCATGTTGAAATGAGTATAAATTGCAAAAATTATGAAAATGATCCAATAGATGTGCATTAAAAAAGTCATACGCATTTTCTATTTTTTTATGCACTTTTATAAATTTTTTTTTTTCTTTTATAAATTTTTTTTTTCTTTTATTTATTTTTTTTTTTTAAGGCTGTAAATGATAACCAAATTCTGATCGTCATTGGAGAAACTGGATCTGGAAAAACAACTCAAATCACTCAATATTTAGCGGAAGCCGGATACACAGTACGGGGGAAAATTGGTTGCACTCAACCCAGAAGAGTGGCCGCTATGTCTGTAGCAAAAAGAGTTGCTGAAGAATTTGGGTGTCGCCTAGGACAAGAGGTAAGACAGACTTTTCAGTATTATATTTTTCGTTCGCAATTTTTCTGATGATAATTTGATTGTATTTTTTTTTTATTTTCATCTTATATGTTCTTTGTCAATGTTTCGGTTAATGTAACCGCCGACCTTCTTCAAGTGTATCCTTTAAAACTCTGAAATCTATATAGAATATATAAAGCTGCTTTCAGGAACGCCAGCAACCACTGTAAAAGAGTAATAAAAACTGCAAGAGAGCTATATGCTCAGTACGTTAAATCTAAAGTAGCTGATCAGCGGCTTGGTTCCCATCAGTTTTGGCAAATAACAAATAGGATCCTGCACAGAAGTATGCGTTCTATCCCAACTATTATCAATGGACCAGAGGTCATCTCATCAGCATCAGACAAGGCCAAACTATTTGCCAAGAACTTTGCAGCAAATTCTACCCTATGCGACGAAGGGCATCAACTGGCCATATTTCCTCCTATAACACAGAACATGCAAGGTAACATACAAATATCTGTGCATGAGGTCGCCAAGCTAATCAAGAACCTTGATTCCAGTAAAGCAACTGACCCTGACGGCATCCCAATTATAGTGTTAAAAAAGCTTCAACCAGGACTTGCTCCTATACTTAGGAAACTGTTTAAGCGTTGCCTTATGGAGAAGTGCTTTCCAACACCCTGGAAAACCTCATCCATATGCCCTGTGTTTAAGAATTCAGGTGAAAAGTCATCTCTTCTCAGTACAGACCAATAAGTCTCTTGTGTGTCATGAGTAATTTGCTGGAATCCATATTAAATAGAGAAATAGTCAACCACCTCAACAAAAATAACCTTCTTAGTGAGACGCAATATGGTTTCCGTTCTGCAAGATCTACCGCAGATGTGCAAACGGTTATATCTCATAGGATTAGTGAATCTCTTGACAAAGGCTTCCTCTCTAGGGCAATTGCTCTTGACATATCAAAGGCCTTTGACAAAGTATGGCATAAACTTCACAAGATTTCCAGCTACGGTATAACTGGAAATGTTTTCTCAATCATTAAATCATTGCTCCCTGATAGGCTCATAAAACTAGTGGTCGATGGACAAAAATCAGAGGCCTGCAGTATTAATGCTGGAGTCCCTCAGGGGTTCATCCTGGGCTCAACTCTCTTCCTGATCTACATCAATGATCTCCCAAAACACATACTTAAATCATTTGTTGACATCTATGCTGATGACACGACCATCTATGGCAACACATCAAAGGCTGTAAATGACAAAGTTCTCTCTGATCTCTAGCGCGTGGTTCAGTGGGGGAAGACGTGGCTGGTTACCTTTAATGCATCGAAAACCAAACTCCTATCTTTACATCATCAATGCTCTGATCCCCATCTGGCATCAATTGAAATGGATGGCTCTCGTCTAGGAGAAGCCCCATGTTTTGACAAGCTTCTGGGCTTGACCTTTACTCCTGATCTGAAATGGAACACGTACATAAAGTCTGTTGCCAAGGTCGCTGGAAAGATGGTGGGATCCTTCTACCGCTCCAGAAGATATCTCACTACTGATGCAATTCTCTATCTATATAAAAGCCAAGTACGTCCAAGGATGGAATACTGCTTCCATATCTTGGCAGGAGCTGCTAAAAACAGCCTATCCTGCCTTGACAGAGTACAAAATAGACTTCGTGGCTTAGTGGGGGATGCCCTTTTCTCTTCCCTGCGACCTCTCTCCCACAGAAGAGATGTTGCAAGCCTATCTTTTTTTTTATCGTTATTTCCATGGCAGGTGCTCGTCTGAGCTCCAATCTCTGGTCCCCCCTCGCCAATCTTTTACGAAAAACACCCGTCTAGCTGAAACCACTGTCAAAAACTTTCCCCACTCTTTATCTGTGCCTAAATCAAAACGTAGATTCCATGAACAAAGCTTCTTTCTTAGAACTGCACGCCTGTAGAACTCTGTTCCGTCTGCCTGCTTCCTACCTGACTACAACCTGGATGTCTTCAAGTCCAACGTAAACAAATTCCTGATGAACCACCCCTTTAAGTAGACACTTTATTAAATCTCCACACTAACGTACTATATGTGCAATAACCCTTATCCCTGAGTGGCTTCCGGGCCTTGATAAGTGATGACCACCTTGTAAAAAAAAAAATTTCAAACAGAACCAATGCGGATAGCATGCTCTCGTTCCATTAGTCAAGACTGGGTAAAAGCCCTAAGTAATTAACAATTATATTTTGAGTGTTGCCTGCACTGAGGATTGAACCTTTAACCTCCAGAAGAGTGTAACTTACAACTGAATTTTTATCAAGTACTTTATCTACTATGCCAAAACTTCAAACTTCTATCCAGTCATGGCTAACAGAACGCGAGCATGCTAAACCTATTGATTAAATAAAGGGTTCTGTTTGAAATTCCATGCAGATTCCTGAGTTTGACAGAAATATTCCTGCATTTAAATAAGACGCATGAAACAGGTGAGACGTTACATCAATGGAAATAGAACAGTCGCGAGAAACACTCGTCTGGCTGAAAACACTATCAATAATTTCCCCCCACTCTTTATCTGTGCCTAAACCTAAACGTAGATCCATGAACAACGCTTCTTTCTAAGAACTGCACGCCTGTGGAGCTCTCTTCTGTTTGCCTGCTTTCCAGCTGACTACAATATGGCCGTCTTCAAGTTCAATGTAAACAAGTTCTTGATGAGCCGTTCCCCTTAAGTAATCCAATTTACCAAATTCACACTTCTAACAATTACTATATTGTCCTTTTGACCACTGTAAACTCTTTAACCCTTGTCCTCGAGTTGCCTCTGGGCCTTGATAATGATTCCTTTGTAAAAAAAAAAAAAAAAAAAAATTATATCTTTATATCATGTTGGGTATCTTTTGATAAAATAACCTTGCTAATCACACTGGCAATAACACAGACCTACCTTAAAAATGCTGCTGTGAAACCTGACATAGTTATATGGAGAGAGTTTCAACCTTGGTTGAAAGTGAGTGTCCCTAATGATGGAGGTCTGAACAGAGCTGAAA
The DNA here is from genome assembly GCF_053919585.1 of Euprymna scolopes. NCBI lineage: Eukaryota > Metazoa > Mollusca > Cephalopoda > Sepiida > Sepiolidae > Euprymna > Euprymna scolopes. The sequence goes on from NC_136519.1 coordinate 32,626,477, forward strand.
GAGAAAAACAAACCAAATATCAAGGTTTCATGTATGATATGAAAAGAAACTGGAATTTTAAGGAGGTATCAATCATACTAGTTATTATAAGTGCCACAGGGCTTATGAAGAACCTGAAGTCCTACCTAACTAATATTCCTGGTGAACCAAGTGTAAAAGAGATCCAGACAATTGCACTTAAGGGAACAACAAGGATACTAAAAAGAGCTCTCGGTTGGTTTCAATAAAAATCAAGGCAATGTTGGCAGCTGGTTTGGCTGCCTCATACCCAGCGTTACAATCTTCAAAGGAAGAAAATTAAAAAAAAATCTATATATATACATCCCGTGGCTGGCCAGATTCATCATCTTTGGTTTGACATCTGTTTTATCTGTTGGCATGTGTTGGATGGCTTTTAGAAATTGACTTCCAAATTAACCCATCTCTGGCCAGGTCTTTATTTATGTTTGTTTCTCTCAAATATATCCTTATCATTTGTTTGTATGGTTTCCTTGAGTTCCCCTGTTGTCTCAGCTGTTCTACATTTATTAACCCAAAAACTGTCAGCTTGTGCAGTATAATAGAATTTCTAACAAATGCATTTCAAGTAAAAAACACAATCCTGCATTTACGTGTCTTGTTGAAATGAGTATAAATTCCAAAAATTATGAAAAATGATCCAATAGATGTACTGAAAACACTATCTTTCAATGTGGTCAAGCTAACAGTCTCATGTTGTACGTACATCTTTGTATACTGTCCAGATTTAATCTTCCTCTGAAGTCATCAGATCTAATCCTGCCTTTTAGACTCTATAAAAATAAAATGGGTATTTTATTCAAGTCAAACAGAGTTGATATACATGGTGGAACGATAAAGTTGTCGCTCTAAAGAAAACAACACTACAGCTTTATTGTAAAACTTTTATTGAAAAAAATCAATTCAGGTAACTTGATTATGTAGTAGAGCTGACATCTATTCAATGTAGCCGTTTTCAGCCTCAATCACCGCCTTGATATGGGTTCGGAATTGGGAGCATGCTTTTTCTACAAGCGCCGGTGGAAACTTGACGTATATTGGGTGGATGGTGGTGATCAGGCTGGCTTTGGTGTTGTGGGGAGGTCATGTTGGTGATGTTCTCGACGTATGACCAAATGAAGTTATCCAGTGAGTTCAGGTCGGGGGAGAAGGGGAGGCCAGTGACAGTTGTAGTACTCCTTCTGAAGCCAAGCCTTGGTCTCTTTGGACTTGTAGGCAGGCACAGAGTCTTGCTGCCACACCCAGGGTTCACCAGCGGACACCTGACTGCACCAGGGGATCACCACATTCTTCAGCATATCCAGGTACACTTTGGTATTGACTTTCAAGCCGACTTCGAACATGTGAGGTGGCATGATGTGGCCCTCACTTCAAGCCACACCAAAGACCATAATTGTGGCCAGAAACTTTGTTTTCATCACCCTGGGCACATCCCTGTAATTCGTGGCAATCCAGCGATGCATTTTGATGCTGCTGGCAATGGTCCTGTTGTCATAATTTGCATCAGTAGAGAGCATAAGTTATACAGCAATGCATCTCTGATCTCGCTCATTGAACATTGTGTCACTTTCAGACGTGATAGAAGGCTCCTATCGCTCTTGGGATTTGTACACCACTGGCCAACTAGTAGTAGATGGTTTGCAACAAAAAAAAAAGAAAACCGGTTTTCATTAAACAGAAATGGAATCATGTCTTTTTTATCATTCCACTCTTTATCATAAAACAAGTTGAATTTTCTTTAAAAAAAAAAAAAAAAAATTTCTGAACTTTTGAGATGAGGATTATTTATATTATTTGGATTCTTTAGACTACTATTCTCATCTGGAGTTTATAGATTCAATCCTTAGTGCGGCCGACACTCAAAATACATTGCGAATTTCTTACAACTTCTACCCAGTCATGGCTGATGGACAGAACGAAAACATTCTACCTCCATGGTTCTACTAAAAATTTTGTACACATTTTCCAAGTTTGACAGTTCGACAAGATACACCTGAAGAAGGTTGGAGTTTGCATCGACCCAGAGTGTGAAAATAATACTCAAGATGAGAACAGTAATCTGAAGAATCGAAATAATACAAAAATGATTAAAAATAAAAACGTTAAAAAAAAAAAAACCAAAAAATTTTTCCTTCCTTAATTATTTTTTTGTTTCTTCTAGGTTGGTTACACAATCCGTTTTGAGGATTGTACTGGTCCGGAGACTAAGATCAAATACATGACAGATGGTATGTTGTTGCGAGAGTGCCTCATTGATCCTGACTTACTTCAGTATGCTGTCATCATGTTGGACGAGGCCCATGAAAGGACTATTCACACAGACGTCTTATTTGGATTGTTGAAAGCGGTTAGTAATTTTGTATTTTCTACCTTGATTCTAGTTTGAACAAATTTCCTCTCTTATTCTTCCGGTATTTGCTACGAGAAGTTATTCGCTTCCTACAAATAAAATCAAAATAAAACTTAGTTATTAAAGAAAATTGGTGTAGTGTCTGTCAATGCAGTAAGTGGTTGGTGTCGAGCAGTACACTCAACTCTTTTGACAGACACTACACCAATTTTCTTTAATAACTAAGTTTTATTTTATTTTTTATTTATTTTTATTTTTTATTTTATATTTTATTTTTATTTTATTTATTTCTATTTTATTTTTTTCATTTGTTACTTTTTCATTTGTTACTTTTTCATTTGTTACTTTTTCATTTTGTTAGTTTTTCATTTTGTTACTTTTTCATTTTGTTACTTTTTCATTTTGTTATTTTTTCATTTGTTTTTCGTTTTGTTACTTTTTCGTTTTGTTACTTTTTCGTTTTGTTACTTTTTCATTTGATACTTTTTCATTTGTTTTTCGTTTTGTTACTTTTTCGTTTTGTTACTTTTTCGTTTTGTTACTTTTTCGTTTTGTTACTTTTTCGTTTTGTTACTTTTTCATTTTGCTACTTTTTCAATTCGTATTTTTATTTTTAGGCCGTCAAGAAACGGGTCGAATTGAAACTAATTGTGACGTCTGCAACATTGGATGCCGTTAAATTTTCTCAGTATTTCTTTGAAGCTGTAAGTATTTCTGGAAAGTTTTAATTAAAAAATTTTTTTTTTTCCATCAATATGTACATTTACTATCACATAAAATAATGACATCTTGAAATATAGGAAGGGGAGTTAAAAAGAGTAAGATCATCAGGAGAAGAGGGTACAAGCTATTTTTAAAATTTTTTATTGTGATTGCAGACATTGTGGAATGCGTAGCAGAATTTGTTAAAATATGTATATTCATTTGATTAAAAAAAAAGATGGTGTTTGTGAATTATAATTTGATATTAAAAAATGCATTTTAAGTAAAATAACTATTACCTAATTACGCACAAGCACTGAAAATTCTTTCAAAATTTTACAAAATTACTGTCTTTGAGACATTTATATTAACTAGCAAGTATACCTAATGTTACCTTGAAATTAATGTGTACCCCTTGTATTCCTGCATTGAACCTGTTTCTGTATTACAATTTTTATTCTTATTTTTAAAAATTTCTTTTATTGATTTTTGTCAAGAATTCCCTTTTTATTAAAAAGCAAAAATAAAGAAAAATTTGTATGATGAAATGAAAATATCATTCCAAAAATCACGTAAATTGATCAAATAGTTTTATTTTTAAGTAAAGAAAATCAAATTTGATGAGTACCTGAAGGAAGACTATCTTGCCTACCATTTTACAATCAAAGTCAAGAAACAAAGAGAAATAACTCAACAATAATTAAAATTTGCGAGATTTATGTTGTAATGTCTATGAATTCTCATTAATCGCTTAAAAATGATTTTATTTATAAAAATAAAACTACTTGTTTGTGCTACGTGGTTTTTTGGAAAATATTTTTGTTTTGTTATTACTGATTTACAGATTTTGTTTTGTTTTTTTTTAACATAGGAGGAATGCTAGACAAAAACCAAAGTAAAAAAAAAAAAAAAAAAAAAAATACAAAATCTTTTTTTTTTTTTTTTTAAATTTTTTTGTGTATTTATTTTAAAGGATTTTATAAATTGATTTCATAATTGTTATATTAACATTCTTCGTTTTCAGCCTATTTTCACAATTCCTGGTCGTACATATCCAGTAGAAATTCTTTATACCAAAGAATCTGAGACTGACTACTTGGACGCTGCCATGATTACCGTTATGCAAATTCATTTAATGGAACCACCAGGTAAATAACTTTTTTCTTTTTATATATCATGCGGTCAACATAGACTTTAGGAGAATCTTCAAAAAGTCTTAGTATTATTTCAAAATCTTACATAAAGTATTACAAGTAATTATGGAAGGATTTTTGACAAAAATTTTAATAAACAGACAAAAAAGTAAAACTTTGATGCTTGTTTATATTAGTGATTTTTTTTTTTTTTTTTTAATTTTTTTTTTAAACCAACGCATTTCAGGTGAAAACATTATTACGTACTTATGTGTCATGACAAAATTAGTATAAATTTTAAAAAATTACGAAAAATGATCTAGAAAAAAAATAATGAAATTTTTTTTTTTCAGGTGACATTCTATTGTTTCTTACGGGTCAAGAAGAAATTGACACAGCCTGTGAAATCTTATATGAGCGAATGAAAGCCCTCGGCCCTGAGGTCCCCGAACTGATCATCCTTCCTGTGTACAGTGCATTGCCGAGTGAAATGCAAACGCGCATCTTTGAACCGGCTCCCCCAGGGTCACGTAAAGTAAGACAGCAACTTTTTTTTTTTATTTAACATTTAGCTGTACCCACCCAATGTTGCCTGGGAGTGTTTGTTTTTCTTTTTTTTCTTTTTTCTTTTTTCTTTTTTTTCTTTCTTTTCTTTTTTTCTTTTCTTTTTTCTTTCTTTTTTCTTTCTTTTCTTTTTTTCTTTCTTTTCTATTTTTCTTTTCTATTTTTCTTTTCTATTTTTCTTTTCTATTTTTCTTTTCTTTTTTTCTTTTCTTTTCTTCTTTTCTTTTTTTCTTTTCTTTTTTTCTTTTTTTCTTTTTCTTTTCTTTTTTCTTTTCTTTTTTTCTTTTCTTTTTTTTTACTTTTCTTTTCTTTTTTTCTTTTTTTTTTCCTTTTTTCTACATTTAGCTGTACCCACCTAATGTTGTCTGGGAGTGTTTTTTTTTTTTTTTTTTTAACACAAAAATATTTACAAGTTTCTATTTTTATTAGCTCTTAAATTTATGTCTTCTATTTTGCACACATCTCCTATGTGTCCAAATTTAATCTTTCTCTGTGATTATCAGATTTAAGCCTGTCGTTAAAACTCGCATTATCCATATGTACTTTACAAAATTTCAGCTTTTGAAAGAAGAAAAAAGAAAGCTTTGTCTGGTTAATAAAATTGGGTATTTCTTAAGAGCAAATAAAAAATATGTGAATAATAAAATTACGAAGGTCATTCCGAAAATAAAGCCTCCTATTTTTTTTTTTTTTTTCTATTTAACTCCAAAAGTTTAAGAGCTACAAAGACGGAGATAGTACCATTAAAACGAGCAACTTTTTGTGCTCCAGAACTTGTTTTTCTACATAGTCACCACCATTCTCAATGCATTTGCCAGGAATTCAATGGTGCATCTCTGCTTCTGATGCATGTCAATGGCAAGGGTTGCTTTCTTAGTCTCACACCATCAATATCTGCAACAGAGAGATGAAACTTTCAGATCATGAATGCAATGCATATGCTCAGTCATCATAACAATGCAATTTGCAATCTCCTCTGATCCAATTCGATTAAAAAAAAATATATTTGCGTCTTAACACGTTTCCAAAACAGTTTGTTTATTCAAAGTTTTTAAATTTTTAATTTTAAAGATGCTTTAAAGAGTTTACAAATTTAAATTTTATTTATTAAAAAAAAAATTTTTTTTATTCAGGTTGTCATTGCAACAAATATTGCTGAAACATCATTGACCATCAACGGGATCTACTACGTCGTTGATCCGGGATTTGTTAAACAGAAAGTTTATAATTCTAAAACGGGAATGGATCAGCTGATTGTGACTCCGATATCACAGGTAAATAAATCCGATTTTACCATTTTTGGTCTCTCGATGTTAATCGGAAAAAGTTTGTGTCACTGTACGTTATTTTGTACGTCTGGTTTTTTTTTCTTTTTTCAAAATGGGTTCATTTGTTTTTTGTCTGGTGCTACCAAATCAGGCTGTCTGAAGATACCTACTTCCTGACCTAAAGGTCCTGGATATGACCTTAAACTATATCCAGTGGTGAGGCCCCAGCTTGCGGACTTTGGGGAGTGTGGAGCCACCCTTTAATTACCATTGTTCCCAGGTCCACTCTGACCCGGAGTAGTAGTACCTGTTAGGGTCCCAACTATGGGTTAAATAGAAACCAACTTGAAAACAACAAATATATTCTATTAAAAATTTTTCTTCAAAATCTTTGGATTCGGCATTAAATAACCCGAAAAGAGTTGATATGCTGTAAAACAAAAACAACCAACCACCCAATCCTGATCTAAAATGCACCAAACATTGATGCTATTTTTTTTTTTTTTTCCCCATTCCCTTTGCAAAACTCAATCATTTTCTGGAAAGTCAAAAACGAAAACGGTTTTCTTCTACAAAACAACCAAACCAAACACCATAAATAAATATTTGATGATATAAAAAAACTTTAAGCATAAAAATCTTTTCCAAAATTACTGGATTCATCATTAAATAACCAGATATATGCCGTAAAATAACCAACCAAACAACAATCATTTTTTTTTTTCTTCATTTACTAATGAGTCGCCATTTATCAAAACCAAAAGCCATTTGAGGATAAGGGTTCATGAGATGGACGGATTGCCAGTTAAATGATGAAGAATATTATGAGAGGAATGAAACTGATGAATACAATGAACAAAGTTTGATTAATTATAGAAAAACAGTTTATGATAAAAATTTATTGATATTTTATTTGAAGACGACCATATTGTAGTCCGAAGGGAAGCATTTCTGTGATAATGTGCTTCACAAATTGGAAGTTCTTGGAATTAAATTCTACCTGTAGAAATTCTACCTGTAGAAATTCTACCAGACACTAAATGCATAGGGGAAGAAGGGAAAGTTCCTCTCGGTTATAATAGGAGACTAGTTCTTGTTAGACTCAGTCGGGCACTTTCCATGGAAATCATAGAATAGCAAAAGACTAGCAACATCTCTTCTTTAAGTAAAGGATTGCAGAGAACAGAAGAGATTTGTGTTTCCAAATTTTTGAGAGAAGGATTTATCATTTGGATCATTCAGACTATTATTCTCATCTTGAGTGTTATTTTCACAATATTTCATTCAATGTAACCTCCAGCATTCATCATACATGATTCTTGGCTTTTCGGGACAAGATCAAAGTGTAGCATCTGTTCCGACAGATGCTGCAAGCTATGACTAGCAAAGACCAGCTATGACTAGCAAAGACCAGATGTGGGGGCAACCCCACATGCCTGACCTTTAACCAGCTCCCATTTCCCACCTCTCGGGAGCTGGTCCCCTTTTTCCCTTTTCCTTCCCTTCACTCCTCACGTTAAAAATTGGCCTTGTGCCTAATTTGCTCGGTGGGGGAGCAAATAAATACCATCTGTTCTTCAGATGCTGCACTAAAATTTCTTGTTCTGTCAGTGGAGGAGAAATCCCTCACGACTGAGACAATTTTTATTTTGATCCCTTTCCTCCACATTAAAAAACGACCCTGGTGTCTAACTCTGTCCCGTGGGGAGGCATTGTAAATAGGAACCTCCAGCATTCTTCAAGTGTATTTTGTGAGCTCTGGAGTCTTTCTGTCAAACTCAGGAATACGCAAGGAATTTTGAATGGGACCCTTTATTTAATCCATGTGGGTTGCATGCTCTTGTTTTGTCAGCTATGACAGAGTAGAACTCCTAAGTAATTCTCAGTTGCATTTTTGAATATCGCCTGCACAGAGGATAGAACTGAGGACTGTCTGCAAAGACCCATGGCTCAGGGGATAAAATACTTGGTAAAGTTCAGTTGTAAGTTACACTCTTCCTGAAGTTCAATTCTCAGTGTGAGTGACACTCAAAATACAATTGTGAATTAATTAGGTCTATTACTCAGTTGTGGTTGTTGGAACAAGAGCATGCTACCCTTGTGGATTAAATAAAGGTTTCCATTCGAAATTTTGTGCAGATTTCTGAGTTTGACAAGTTACACCTGAAGAACATTGGAGATTACATTGACGGAAATGTGAACATAAGATGAGAACACTAGTCCAAATAATTCAAATAATCAATCCTCATCTCAAAAATTCAGAAACAAATTTATAATTTTGAAACATCTGTCTTACCTCTTGTCCTAAGCGACACCCAATTTCTTTCAACTTTTTTTTGCTACTGATATAGCGGCCACCCTTCTGGGTTGAGTGCAACCGATCTACTTTCGTGCTGTGTACCTGGCTTCCATTAAATATTGAGTGATTTGAGTTATTTGTCCAGATCCAGTTTCTCCAATCACAATCAGAATTTGATTATTATTTACGGCCTAAAAAGAAAATACATGCTAAATTTTAACAGATCTGTTTTACGACAAATGAACTTTGTGTTTGAGCCCAATCTTCCTCCTTCTCTGCAACCACTCTCTCTCACAGACGTGTTGTTGCTAGTCTCAATCTTTTTTATTGATATAGTTTGTGTTCTTCAGAATGTTCTGCTTCCTTTGTTCCAGCTCGTTTGTTTAGTGGTCTTCATCAATTCCATGTTTTGAAACCTCATTGTAATACAGTTTCATATTCCAGTAGCTGCTTTTTATGAACCACATACTTTTGGAACTCCTTCATGCTTACTGTTTTCCTTCTCACTTACAGCCCTTTTTTTTTTTTTTTTTTTTTTTTTTCAAGACTAAGGTCAATAAGTATCTTCTGTCTTTTCAATAATCATCTTTTGTTCTTGTCAGCTCCTTGCATCAAGTGGCTTCATGCCTTGTCTGGAGTGATTTCCATCAAAAAAAAATTTTTTTTTTTTTAAATGAGTGGATTTAATTGTAGTATATAGACTTAGAATATCTCAACTTTTTCTCCATCGATAATCAGAATTCAGTTATCCTTGATTAGATGACAGCATTCGTCCAAATAATCTAAATAATAGAAGAGATTTATATGAAGTTATATGACCTGTGAACACAGAAAGATGAGGATAACATTTTAGGAGTAAACTCTAGTTTATTCTCCGAGAAACAAAAAATATAATTTTTTTTTTTTTTTTTTTTTTTGCAAAGATCCAGAATTAACTTTGTTACTAGCAAGTTGCTCCATGGAATGAGTGAAAAATCATCATATTTAATTTCTCCATTCGAAGCTGTTATTTCTCAATGCTGTTTATATTCTTTTTAGCATCTTTCCATATTTGTAATATGAGCTTCATTTGTTAGTTTTCATTGTTTTTCATAGATTGATTTCAAAGGAATTTCGCATAGTCCTACTTTGCTACTTGGGATTTCCTCAATTTAACCTATATTCTGGCAAAAAAAATTGATTAATAAATCCCAAACATTAAACTGTTGCATCCAGTCTGTACCAAATAAATTGTTGACGTTTCTTAACACATACCTTTTAAATTTTTTTAAAAGTTTCTTTTAACATTATTTTGGCAATAATTTCATCCTTGAATTTAAGCATTTTTATCTGTCACTGACTTAGTTATTTTGTTGTTTTTAAGCATTACTCGTAGGTTAGCATTAATGTTTATTTGCATGAAACTGTCATAGTCGTGGCTTTCACCCTGGGTCAGTTGGGTCGGCTCTTTTCAACAAGTTCACCACGTCCCGAACACTGGCTAACTAGACACAGAGATCCAAGGCTGCTTTTGTTATGAGTGCAAGCCACTCTGGAAAGGTGAGGGTCCAGCATCAGTTTAGCATCCTGCTTTACTGTCCGTTTTAAATTCAACATCATGATGTTTCTTCTTGGTGGTGCTTGGTCGATGATTTCGACCAAGGCTGTGACTGAACCTATGAAGGCATCTGGCAAGGAGAGATTTTCTGAGGAAGATGTTGCAGCGAGTGTGAACTGTATATGAAGTACTCCAATAAGTCCACCACATGAGACGATATGAAAACTCTTGCTAGGATGACTGAAAAAAATCTTATTTATTTTAACATTTATTTTACTTGTTGGCATGTGTTGGACGGCTTTTAAAAATTGACTTCCAAACTGATCTATCTCTTGCCAGGTATTTATTTATCCCTCTTTCTTTAAATTGATTCTTGTCACTATATATTTTTTGCTTCCCCTTCCCCTTATTAACTGAACCTGCTACCTCAACTGTTCTATATCTACTAACTCAAGAACACTCATTCTTTCAACATGATCAGGCTGTTCTACATACGTTTCCTGAAATTGTTGAGATTTAATCTTCTGCTAAGATCGTCAGAATTAAGCCAATCTTTAAAACTCTTATTGCAAATTCATCATTCTCATATCATTTTGTTCAATGCAATGAGTGTTCCCCCCCCCCAAAAAAAATCTCAACAGATTTGTGATTATTAGTTATTAACATTATTCAAGTTGTAGTGATGGCAGGAGGTGATAACTCTTGCTTTGTTTTATTATTTTCTTTCTTTTTTTTTTTGTTCTTTCTAATTATTAAATTTTATTTTTATGGACTGTTCGTCTTAATAAAACATAATCTCTGATTTTCCTCTCGTATTGACTATGCATCAAAGTTCGTTAAAACATTTTTTCAATTAAAAAAAAGATGTGAATCCACAGTTAAACTTAAATAAATAATAAAAAAAAAACAACAAAAATACAGAAAGATCTTTATAATATACATACTCGTCACGGAATGAAAGTGCTATATTCCCTAAATCATGTAAATTAATCAAGTGGGTTTTAAAAAAAAAAAAATCACTTTTAAATGATTTTAAGTGATTAATGTGAAATCATTAACATTACAATTATATCATTAATCATTACATTACAAATTTAAATTGTGGAGTTATCTGCTCTTTTTTTTTCAAGATAGTGTCCTGAGACACCCCCTTTTTGTTTACTCATAAATTTGATTTTACTAGTTAAGAATAAAACTTGATCAATTTATGTGATTTTTGGAATATGATGTGTTCATTTTGTGATGGGTACATACATCATCAAAGGTTTTTCTGTGTTTTTTTTTTTTTGTTTTTTTTTCAGGTTAAACTCTATACTTGCATAAAAAAAATATTTGTTTCAATGTTTAAAACTGTATTCTTCATGCCTAATATAATGAACATAGTTCTGAATTTTTGAGATGAGGGCTAATTGTTTATATTGTTTTGATTGGACTATTGTTCTCATTTTGATGTTATTTGTGCAACGTTTTGGTCGTAGCCTTCGACCATCAGGCATGTTGGTTGTTATATTGGAAAAGAAAGGAAAAAAGTTACTGGCTCTATATATTTTTGTATTTTTGGAGTTGTTCTCTGTTTTTTGGCCATGTTTTCGTATGTATGAAAAAATTGGTTGAACAAAGGGAGGCAAGTCTAATAAAGATCGACAGGGGGTTATCTCCTTTCCATCACCAAATGTTATTACTTTCTAAGCTTGGTCTGCTTAGTAATTTTTTTTTTTTTTTTGAGCATATGTGCTGCCTCTTTTAGTCACCTGACTCTCCATCTTGCATCCCTGTCAATTATTTTGACCTCGTTCCACAAAGGGAAGTGTTCCTTTTTCTTTTCATATGTGATAAACTAGTCCTGACTTTTCGACCTATCCCTGTGTCATGGCGTTACAGTGTTCTAGCCTTACCTAAGCAAAAAACAGAACCACTCTAAGAATACAAAAATATCTATGGAGCCAATAACTTTTCTCCTTACTTTTCCAAGACAACAAACCGACATGCCTGATGACGATCAAAGGCTACACTAACTGAAATGTTGATAAACAGTTTGTTAATCTTGCTTATTTATTTTTTTTATCCCAATATACTTTAGGCTCAAGCCAAACAGCGAGCTGGTCGGGCCGGCCGCACAGGTCCAGGCAAATGTTACCGTTTGTACACGGAACGTGCATATCGGGATGAAATGTTGCCAACGAACGTTCCAGAAATTCAACGTACAAATCTTGCCAGCACCGTATTGTCATTAAAAGCAATGGGAATAAACGATCTGTTGTCATTCGACTTTATGGATGCTCCCCCGATGCAGACGTTGATCTCGGCCATGGAACAACTCCATGCTCTTAGCGCCCTTGATGATGAAGGACTTCTCACACGGCTTGGACGACGGGTAAGGATCTCAGCTCCTTTTTCTTAATATTTATAATTTTTATCTAACTCTTGCATCTCTATAAAACCACTGTTGCTACATCTGGGCTGGTGCATCTATTCTAATAGAAGATACTACTCACACAAGCACCAGTGGCTCTGTTTAGCCTGTCAGATGACTGGATTGGAGAAGGAAAAAGAAGAAAAGAAAAACTCAAGTTTATAGATGGATTCCTTATATACATGTGGCATTAATTTGCATATAAGGCGAATAGTGGCTATAAGAAGGACGAATTGGAGAGAATAGGGAGTCGAGTTTTTGACAACCAAGAGAGAGTATTGACATTAAGAGTTAGTATTGTGAATTATGGTTTAAGTTAAGAGGAGTTAGTATGAATGGCATTGCGAATTAGAAGAAGTTCTGATTTTTTTTCCATTACATCTGTCATTATTCTCTTATGGTATGGTTCAACAACATAAATTAATGAAAATAGATACCAAGTTTATATATACCACTATAGACTTTAATTAAAACAAGAAAGAATATTTATACATTTTTTCTTATGAATAATAGCTTTTGTGAAAAATGCATAAGACCGTTTGCATACATGCATGTTGTTGATCTTTGCCGATCTTGTATAAGATCAAATATTTTGTTTAATATTGTTACCAAGATAATTCATGCTTGTAGAGCTTGTTTGTTCATGAATTGCAATGTTTGGGCTTACCTCGATAAAGTTGGAATGTATGTGAAAGTTCATTTAAATACATCATTGGTTTGCGTGTGTAAAGCACACTTAGAGCGTTTGGCGCATGCATCCTGTCGTGTGTCATTCGAGGAAGAAAAGGGAGAAGAGGCGAGTTCAAAAGGGCAGTAATTACCTATTCTTTCCTTTTTACAAATTGTGTCTCTGTGTTCGCTTTGCACGAAGCTATTTGGTAGACTAGTTTTTAACCTGGTATATCTACATTTCTCTCCTTAGATTTAAAAAAAAAAAAGTCTCGAATCTAATAGGTCCTGCATGATCAATCAAGCTCCAATCCCTCTCTTATTGATACAATGTTGCATCCATGTGTCTGTTTTACAAATATTTTAATGGAATGTGCACTGTCAAATTCCTTCAAACCCATCCAGCAGCAAAATCCCACCCCTTCGGTGCTGAGGTCCTTAGATGTTGGAAAGCCTTCTGCTCTAATAGGTTCTTCTCTTGGACTTTGGAATTCCCTCCCTGTTTCTTGCTTCCATGACTATACTGACATGCAGAAGTTTAAATGTAATCTGAACAGACATCTCTCTCATCTCCTTGCATAGTCCCCAGTAGACATGGTTCCAAGTAGTAGCCTCTTACGTCCAAGTAGCAATATTCCTTATTTGTAGTAAACAAGAGTAAAATTAAAAAAAAATTTTTCTTAATCATATTAACCATTTTGCATGCGGGCATGTGTTGGACAGTTTTAAGAAATTGACTTCTAATTATTATTTTTTTTTTTTTTCATTTCTAAAAAAAAAAAAATGTCTTCACTATTTATAGATGTCCTGCATGAATATTGACCCCTATTCCTCATTATTACCTCCCCACTCCCAATACAAAATCACAACAACACCACCACTCTTAGATTCCTTATAGAATGTTGCTTGATAAAAAAAAAATGTTTGCCTTTGGTACAAGATTTTGCATTCCAGATTAGCAAGTCTTATATTATAGACTGGCAGGGAACCTGGCATTGCCTGGTTATAAAATACACTTAAATATGATATTTTAATTTATGCAGATTTCATATTTACGTATTATTATAATCAATTCTCTATTGATTATTATATTGTACCCAACATATAACAATGATTTCAAAAGTAAACAAAAATTGCTTAGGTGCCATCAGCTAGAATCGAACCCAAAACATTTAGCACTTCAGCCTTAGTCGTTGCTGTTTGAACTATTGTGAGATGGATATGAAATACTTAAAAATGAATGCCTGTATATTTCTGCATGCATGTAAAAGCACTTTAAGTTGACTTATGCCTGCGAAGTTCCAATTTTTTAAAAATTATGACCACCTTTAGCAGCTATTTTTACCAGCTTTTATATATATATATATATATATATATATATATATATATATATATATATATATATATATATAAGAACAGTCCACAAAAAATGCAATCACTTGACCCCGCCTCATGCCACTCTGCAGCCTTGTGTCTTGGAGTAAATACACTTTGAAAAAATGGAAGAAGATACACAGACATAATGAGTTTTATATATATATATATATATATAGTCTTTGAAGTTTTTAACATTTGAAACCATACAAAAATTTACTTTTTATCATTCGTTAAAAAAAAAAAAAAAATCTAGTCAGTAAGTCATTTAATCACCTGCAATCACTGCATCAACTCTCTCGAATTTACCAATTTTATTTTTTTATTTTTCAAGGGATCATCAGTTGTTTACCATGAAACACTGTTTTGGGGATTTAAAAACAAAGCAGTATATTACATCATGGCTCCCCAGCAGTGTTGATCAAACACCACAACCCTTAATCTTAGGAAGAAGACATGTTACAAAAATTTGATCCAATTTCCTATTAATTGCAATTGCTAACCTTTTCATAGTATAAAAATGAATTTCTTACCTGTGCGATTCATCAATTTCCACATTTAAAATGGATACATTTTTTAATTTATCAGTTTTGTATTTATAAGATTTGGATTAATCCATTTAACTACTTATCACCCCCACTATAATTAGTAGTTTGTATATTTACATTTTTATTTATTTAAAATTAGATATATAAAGGTTAAAAATATTTTATTTTTACATATATACATTTTTTTTTTTTTTTTTTTTTTTTTAATCTATAAATTTATTATATGTAATTATAAATACATTTTATACATTGCTAATATAGTTTTGGATTTCCTTTATTAATATAGTCTGGTTTATCTTAAACGATTCAAAAGCATCAGGATAACGAACAAATGCTTTATTTAACTGTTTAAATATTTTATTTTTATCTCCACCTTGTTTTATCATCCTTATTACTAACCTAGAAACTGGTGGTATAAAATCTGTTAATTTTAGAGTAACGCGAGCTATTCTCAAAAACTCTGACATAATGGTTCCATAAAACATAAAAACAGGGCAGGTGCTATCCTTATGGGGCATACATACTATTTTAAAGGGAATATATATATATATATATATATATATATATATAACGACATGAGGTTGGTCAAATGATTACATTGTGTGGATTTAATGCACACTCGAGGAGAAATATTTATGGTACTGATTTGTGGTTCGTTGGTGAGAGCTGCCGACTGTCAATGTGACGGTTGTAGGTTCGATCCGTGGCTGAGGAAAGGTGTATGTCTTGCCGCACTGATTTGTTGTGATACAACGAAACAGTGCTATATGTGGATGACTATCTACATATATATATACATACACACAGATTATAGATTATTTTAAATTTCTTTTCTTTTTCTCTTTAGATGGCGGAATTCCCCTTGGAACCAATGCTGTCAAAAATGTTGATCATGTCTGTTCACTTGGGTTGCAGCGATGAAATTCTAACGATTGTCTCAATGTTGTCGGTTCAAAATGTCTTCTATAGACCAAAGGTGAGGAATTCTTGATTCCTTTTATGATTGTTGTATTATTGTGTTAAGTCTAGATGTAAAACACAGTAATCATATGTATTCAAATAAAAAAAGGGGGTTAAAGAAAAAGAGAATGGAGAAAAAAGGAAATTGATTGAAAACGGAAAAGAAAATATAGTCAGAAAATATTTACAAGCACAAATCGTCAAAGGGAAATAATTCAGTTTTAGATTTTAGTCTTGCTTTGTGTATAATATTTATATTTAATAATATCTACCACTCCAGTAGATATCTCACTGCTGATGCAATTCTCTACAAAGCCAGGTACGGCCAACGATGGAGTACTGCTGCCACATCTGGGCAGGAGCTGCTAGAAACAGCTTATCCTACCTTGACAGAGTTCAAAATGTCTTTCGTAGCTTAGTGGAGGGTGCCCTTTTCTCTTCCCTGCAACCTCTTTCCTATAGAAGAGATGTTGCGAGCCTGTCTCTACTTTATTATTATTTTCATGGCAAGTGCTCATCTGAGCTTCAATCTATGGTCCTGCCTTGCCAAACTTTCACAAAAAATATGTGTCTAGCCAAAACCACTATCAATAATTTCCCCCACTCTTTATCTGTGCCTAAACCTAAACGTAGATTCCACGAACAAAGCTTCTTTCTTAGAACTGCACGCCTGTGGAACTGTCTTCCATTTGCCTGCTTTCCAGCTGACTACAATCTGATTGTTTTCAAGTCTAACATAAACAAGTTCTTGTTCTTGAGATTAATTGTCCCCCTAAGTAATCCAATCTACAAAATTCCCACTACTTATGATTACTACGCTATAATCACATTGACTAATGTATACCCAGTAACATCCACGAGTAACCTCCGGGCCTTGATACGTGGTGATTCCTGTGTAAAAAAAAAAAAAAAAAAAAAAGATATAATAATGCCTACGGTCAAACAAAGATTCAGAAAATCTATATTTACCATGAATTGTTTACTTGCTGAGGAAGGTTTTCTTAGGCTTGTTGATCAGATATCTCTTTTACGACCGAGAGTCTTTCATTTCTCTTGTGCCTCTGGTCGGAGTTACGACTGTTTTTAGAGGTCATCACAGTTGCATCCCTTTTTAGAGTGGATCTTGATCATAACTGAATAGCAGAAGCAGTTTACAACTATTTATACTTGTTGCTGAAGTAGGTCCCAGAAGTCTTCAGAAACGCTTAAAGACATTTTTATATTCTAATTGTAAAGTAATATTTTTACTATTATATTATGATATTTTATTATTTCAATTTATTTGATCATTAATAATTATTTTTATTATATTTTATATTGATATATAATATTTTAAATATTATTATATTATTTATATTATTTAATTATATAAATAAATATTTTTATTATATTTTATATGATTATTTTTGGAAGAAATTGTAATTTCTTCATGTTTTAAGAGGAAAATCTGTCCTCATCTGACACTGATCAAAACCTAATTTTAAGAAATTTTGTTTCTAAGTTGTTTTAATAGAAACAGTGATATAAGTAACACTTATCCTTGAGTGGCCTTGAGGCCTTGATAAGTAGTGCATTGTTAGAAAAAAAGATATTCATCTAGTATTATGTCATACAAATAATTGTAAGGAGTAAATAATTTAATGATTATTTTAGAGAAATATGACTTTATCTTGTAGTCAGAAACAATTCATGTAGGGATGTTTTTTTTTTTTTTTTATATATTAATGTGATGAGCAAACACAGCTTTTTAAACAATTATAGAAAATTGTTTCCATTGTAACAACCTTCCTAGCCAGAATAAGTATTTTCTGAAAGAAACTAAATGGTGGATGAGACGATCACTTCTTGGATACTTGGAAATAAACAGCAACTATATCATGACACCTCCTTGAAAACAGGGGAAATAACTCAAAATAATCCAAACTTGCGAAGTTTAGAAAAACAGCTTTAACAAGATGAGATGGGAAGAAGTTAAATTTGCTTAAAACTGATTTTCTTTGTAAAAATAAAACTGCTTGATTAATTTATGTGACTTTTGGAATACGATATTTTTTTTTCCGTCATGGGTACGTACATCTTGCAGACTTTTCTTTACATTTGTGTTTAATATAGGGGAAATTCTGAAGAAGAACCAAGATTTTATACTAAAATGACATTGATGAGTTCTGGACAAAATAACCTAGCAGCCAGTAGTAAATAGCAAAAAATTTCAATTGCCCAAGTAACGCTGACACGCGAAATACACACATGCATGAAGTCGTCTCATAATTGAATTAAAATCGAGGTTATTGTTATTAATTTCTTTTTTTTTTTTTTTTTTTTTTTTAAAAGGACAAACAATCTTTGGCTGATCAACGCAAAGCGAAATTCCATCAACCAGAAGGTGACCATTTAACGTTATTAGCCGTCTATAACTCTTGGAGAAATAACAAATTTTCCAGTCCATGGTGCTATGAAAACTTTGTCCAGATTCGAACGCTGAAACGAGCGCAGGATGTCCGCAAACAAATGTTGGGAATCATGGACAGGTAACTGACACGTTCTTCACCCTTACCTTAACCCTCGTCCTCACAGTCACGTGAGTTGTGGGTTATTATAATCATAATGTACATTATTTTTTTTTAATCTTTTAATGGTATAGCCGTGTTAAAACAATCGATGAGAAGATGTAGAACAGTTTCATAGTGAAACACCAAAGAAAATATGGGGGAAAATGATAAGGATGGAGTTGAGAGATAAAGACCTGATTAAATTTTTTTTTTTTTTTGTTTTTTTTTTTACAGCACTATATTAAAACTTTTATCACAAATATTTCACTCCCACCCCCCAAATATTTTCTTCCAAGTATATGGGTCCTGGATATGACCTTAAACTATATCCAGTGGTGAGGTCCCAGCTTGCGGGCTTTGGGGAGTGTAGAGCCACCCTTTGATTACCATTGCTCCCAGGTCCACTCTGACGCAGAGTGGTAATACCTGTTAGGGTCCCAACTATGGGTTAAATAGAAACCGACTTGAAAAAACAAATATATTCTATTAAAAAAATTTTCTTCAAAATCTTTGGATTCGGCATTAAATAACCCGAAAAGGGTTGATATGCCGTAAAACAAAAACAACCAACCAACCAATCCATGTATATGTGTGTGTTTGTATTATTTGGATATTTCGAACTACTGTTCTCATCTTGAATTTTATTTTCACGTCGTTTCGGTCAGTTATTAAGCTGTATCTTGCTCCACTTAGTATAGGCAACACTCAAAATACAACTGCGAATTGCTTAGGACTTCTAGCCAGTCATGGCTGATGGAACGAGAGCATGCTACCTCCATGGAGGATTCTGTTTGAAACTCTCTGCAGATTTCTGAGTCTGATGGAAAAATACACCTGAAGAAGTTCGGAGTTTACATCGACTGAAACGTTGTGAAAATAACATTCAAGATGAGAATTGTAGTCTGAAGAATCTAAATAAAACGAATAATCAATACTCATTTAAAAAATTCAGAAATGTGGGTGTTGTATATACAGGGTGGAATGATAACTGTTTACCTAAAAAAACAACACAACAGTTTACCTTAAAAAAAAACAAAAAAACTATAGATTTATTTAAAAACATTTATTGAAAAAAACAATTCAGGTAACTTGATTATGTAGTAGAGCTGACATCTATTCAATGTAGCCGCCTTCAACCTCAATACAGATCTGGAACTGGAGCATGCCTTTTCCATAAGTGCTGGTGGCAGCATGGCAAATGCTTGGCAGATGGTGGCGATCAGGCTGGCTTTGGTATTGTGGGAGGTCATGTTGGTGATGTTCTCGACGTATGACCAAACGAAGTAGTCCAGCGGGTTCAGGTCGGGGGAGGAGGGGTGCTAGTGAGAGAAGGGTACAAAGTCATAGCACTCCTTCTGAAGCCAAGCCTGTGTCTCTTTGGACTTGTGGGCTGGCGCTGAATCATGCTGCCACACCCAGGGTCTGCCAGCAGTCACCTGATTGCTCCAGGGGATCACCACACTCTTCAGCACATCCAGGTACACTTTGGTGTTGACTTTCAAACCGACTTGGAAGATGTGAAGTGGCATGATGTGACCCTCACTTGAAACTACATCAAAGACCATAACTGTGGCTTGAAACTTTGTTTTCATCACCTTGGGCATGTCTGTTATTCGTGGCTGTCCAGTATGCATTTTGAGAGTACTGGCAATTGTTCTGTTGTCATAACTTGGATAGGTAGAGAGCATGAGTTGTACAACGGTGCATCTCCGATCTCGCTCGTTGAACATTGTGTCACTTTCAGATATGATAGGAGTTGATGATGGTGATGTCTTGTTGTAACTCGGAACGGCTGCATAACTTAATTACAATTTATAATGCATGTACATGAACTCATACTAAATGTTATCAAGAAAGCTCAAACATATTTTTTATGTTTCATGGTTTATTGATGGTATATCTTTCAGATACTGTTAAAAATCCTAGTTAATCACTGACTCTAAGGACTTCCAATCTTTTCCACTCTCAAGCTGACTTTTTAAGAGAAAGACAAGTGCAAATAAAATAACCACAGCCTGAGATGCTTGTTGTTGGGAAATAGGTCTGTTATTTCTTCACCTTTTACCGTGACCTCACTTGTGTGAACTTGCCTCCACCTCCCTTCTGTCTATTTATATGGCACAAGTTTACACCCTCCATGTGAAAATGATGATAAAATAATTATCCTTTGCCAGCGATTGCACTAATATTTATATTCACATAACATGCCGTTTGAATCATTGATGAAGTTTTAAAAAAAAATAAAAAGAATAAAAGAAAATGTCTCAAACTTGAATGTTTATAAAGAGAAAAAAATAAAAAAATATCTGTATAGAAAAAAAATCTCGTCGTCTGATGAGTTAAGGGCCTAATAGATTTGCTGATTGAAATAATTGATTGATTTTGCGCTACGAAACAGATACTGTTAAGGATTGTAAATGTTAGCTGAATTAAAGGAATAAATTGCAAAAAATCAAATTTTTTTTTTCTTTATAAAAAAAAGAAACTACTTGATCAATTTACATGATTTTTGGAATATAGCACCATCATTTTGTGATGATTATAAAGATTTTTCTATATTTTTTTGTTTTTTTAATTAGGTGGAGTTCTAAATAAGCACCAAATATAATAACAGTTTTTTTTTTATTTCTAAAAGAGTCAATGCACAGGGACAAACAAGACCCATAGAGTATTAGTCAGATATAAATATTTATAATTTTTTTTTTGTAATTAAGGTATTTAGATTTTAATATCCAATAGTTTTTCGGCTCTCAAGGGAAATAACTGGATTGAGGAAATAGCTGATATACCATCCTCACTTCTTCATAAGATTTCATTTTCTTAGTAAAAAAAACAAAACTATCAATTTACGGGATTTTTGGAATATAACGTTTTCATTTCATGATGAGTATGTAGATTATAAAAATTTTTCTGCGTTCTTTTTTTTTTTTTAAATTAAGTCAAATTCCAAATAAGCACCTTATTTTAATATTTAATATTTGATTTTTGATTTTTTTTTTTTTTTTTTTTATTCAGACACAAACTGGATGTGGTCAGCTGCGGCAAACACACATCACACGTTCAGAAGGCAATCTGCAGTGGATTTTTCCGAAATGCTGCAAAGAAAGATCCGCAAGAAGGCTACCGAACTTTGGTCGACAGTCAAATGGTTTATATTCATCCGTCAAGTGCTTTGTTTAACCGACAACCAGATTGGTAAGATTTTTTTATAAACCCGTTTGATACATCCGTTTTTAAAATTGTTTTGATGAAATGATGCACCATAATTATGCATTAAAAATCTTAGTTATATATTATTATTATTTTATGTATCTATTTGCAATATTTCGATAGTGCTCGATATCTAAGTAGAGCTAGGTAGTTAGATTTGAAAATATATATATAGCGATTAAATTACACAGAATTTTCCGCATTTCAACATTCAATGGAAATTGCTTGGGCTAATGCTTGACTACTCCTCACAAGGATGGAAATTCTGTGTAGCTTGATTGCCATATATATTTTCAAACCTTACTATATATATATATATATATATTTTACTAATTATCCAAATAGAAAAAAAAAAATTTTTTTGTAGATATTAGTGATAAACAATTCCTAAATTTTTCCTTATTTCCCAGACAATTACAGAATTTTTACTAAATTTCCAACATTTCCGATACAATTGCTGATTCCGATTCTTTTTAAATCTCTTAATATTTAGCCACAGAGTTGTCATTATTTTTCAGATTACTGTAAAAGCTCTTGTAAATATACGAGAAACACCCGTCTGGCTGAAACTACTGTCAATAATTTCCCCCACTCTTTATCTGTGCCTAAATCCAAACGTAGATTCCATGAGCAAAGCTTCTTTCTTAGAACTGCACGCCAGTGGAACTCTCTGCCGCTTGCCTGTTTCCCACCTGACTACAACTTGGACGTCTTCAAGTCCAACATAAACAAACTCCTGACAAACCGCTCCCTTAAGTAAGACACTCTATCAAAACCCCCAATACTAATGATTACTACAATACTATCTCATTGATTACTGTACACGCAATAACCCTTATCCCTGAGTGGCCTTCGGGCTTTGATAAGTGGTGATCCCCATGTAAAAAAAAAAAAATTATGTCCCTGATAGTAGTCCCTACATCAAAGTGGCAATGTGCCTTGTTTGGGGTGAAAATGTAATGAAAAAAAAAAAGAAATTTGGGCAGAGATTATCTATATATTTTAGTTTTGCTGGTAGTTTAAAATTAAGTTATTTATAATTTTAACATTAATGCTAGCAATGGAAAATTGAAGTTTTGTAAATAAAAAAAATACAATTAGAAGAATCGTTTTTGGCATTGGAAAATAGACAATTTTTCTGGTTTCAATATGCCAAAAAGTTCTGATTTTTCCGATGCCGATTTAATCGCGCTATGAAATACATAATTTGATACTGCTAAACTGGAGTAATTTTTGTGTTGGTTAATTTGGGTTTTTTGTATTGCCTATCACTACAGTGTTAATTTTTGTTTACTTCAAAAAATTAAGATCAGGTTTTTTTTTTTTTTTACATTTGTAGATTAACATCCTCTGATGAAAAAAGAATTCTATTGTTTTAGACGATTATTTTTTTTTTGAATTTAGTGTGGGGGATGAATTTCGGTACTTGTACAG
Source organism: Euprymna scolopes (assembly GCF_053919585.1). Taxonomy (NCBI): domain Eukaryota; kingdom Metazoa; phylum Mollusca; class Cephalopoda; order Sepiida; family Sepiolidae; genus Euprymna; species Euprymna scolopes. Next base: position 32,649,505 of record NC_136519.1, read on the forward strand.
GTTAGTCAAGACATTAAAATATGAAAATATTGAAAAAAGGTTATATTACACGAAGTTCTCCGAAAAAAAATTTCACTTAATTTCATCAAGTAGTTTTTTTTTACAGCGAAAAAACGATTTGTTATGATACCGAGCAAAAGGTTCGATTTTTAGGAAGAAAAGCTAGAATTAAAGATGGGAAGGGAGTGTCGGCGCTTTACATGGAGTTATCTCCCCGTGTCATGTTGTTCAGCAAAATTTCACAATGGCTGACTTCAACGCGCTCTCATAAGAACGTGTTTTTCCGCTGTAAAAAAAACAAAACTACTCGATCAAATTAAATGAAATTTTTTTCGGAGATCTTCAATCTAAAACGGATACGTACAATATAACCTTTTTTTTTGATATTTTCATTTTTTAATGTCTTGATTAAACTGTACAAGTGCCATAAAAATAAATTAAAAAACTTAAGCTTCATAGCCAAACAAACTTTTAAAAAGTATAAAAAAAAACAAAAAAAACAAGGATTTTCTTTGTTTAATTTTTTTCGTACTTGCACAGTTTAATCAAAACATTAAATAATGAAAACTTCACTTAATTTGATCAAGTAGACATTTTTTTTTTTTTTTACAGAGGAAAAGCAAATTTTAATGAGATCAATCGTATCCCGCCATTTTGTTTATTTTTTGCATTTCATTTAATTTAATTTCATCAAGTAGTTTTTTTTTTTTTTTTACAGCAAAATAAACAATTTATGATACCGAGCAAAAGGTTCGATTTTTAGGAAAAAAAGCTAGAATTAAAGATGGGGAGTGTCGGCACTTTACATGGCGTTATCTCCCCGTGACATGTTTTTCAGCTTCGGCAAATTTCACAATGGCTGACTTCAACGCACTCTCATAAGAACGTGTTTTCCTGCTGTAAAAAAAAACTACTCGATCAAATTAAATTAAATTTTTTTTTCGGGGATCTTCAGTCCAAAATGGATACGTACGATATAACCTTTTTTTTTTTATATTTTCATTTTTGAATGTCTTGACTAAACTATACAAGTGCCTGAGTTTCATATATAAATTTATTATATAAAAGGCAAAATGTGTGTTTTTGTTTGTATGTCTGCCAAAAACTTTCGACAGTTGCGTCGGAATGTGACTAAATCGGTATCGTTTTAAAGCTTAGTTTTCTGGATGACAAATATTGAAAAGTTGATCCAAAACATTAATTCCTTCACCCTCGATGGGGCAGTTTTCTACAAGGAGGGTCGCTTTTTGTTAAGTGTTGTGACATTATGTTGAACAAAGATGGCGGCGTAGTTCAGATCAGATCTTTACTGTAATTGGCAGTAACCAAGATGGCGGGCAAGAATCAAATGCGGTCCGTGACGTATTTAACGGCGAATTGATTGAATCTGGAATTCGACAATTTTTATACTAACTTTGGAAGGTTTTCATTGGTTGTTTAGCACAGCCGGTGGTTATGAAAATGATTGGCAAATCCGCTGGTCTTGTACCCCCAAATAATAATCAAAAACAGTTTACACTTTTTTGTCAACATTTTCGCAAGTCATCGTCTCCGTTGGATTGACTCCCATCAATTCCTGTGATCGCGACTTCTGGTTTCACCATGGACGCATCAGCTAAGATATCATGTTGTTTTTTTCACTATCTTTTTCTCCTTCGTGTTACGGGTTCGCGCCTACCTGCCTACTACCACTTTTTCTTTTTACACCTCTTTCTACCAAGGCTGTTGTTTTGATTTCCCCACTCCTACCCACTACCTCCACTTTTTAACCCCCACCTCGGGGTCCTTACTACACCACCTCTCCACACCCAAGCAATATGCCAGGTATCCCTGCTAGTTTAATATAAAACTATTCTCCTTTCCAATTCATTGAAGCTTTTTGTGTCAGTTACTGAAATTTTTTTTACCTCTAATCCTACCTATTAGTGTAGTAATAAAGATTTTGAAAATGATATTTTATTGAAAAAACAAAAATGTTTTGAACAGTTCAGCATCACAAAATCACTCCAGACATGGCATGAAGCCATTCGATGTAAGGAGCTAAAAAAATACCATTACTAGGTCAAAAACTAGTCAATTGATAGATTCCAACCCAGAAAATAGCAATTTTTCCTCCTTTGTCAGAAACGACACTCATGAAATGTGAGGACTAAAAGACAAAATAAGGGAAGTGAGATTTATGAGATTATAGTTATTCCTATTTACAATGCCTCCCCACGGGACAGAGTTAGACACCAGGGTCGTTTTTTAATGTGGAGAAAAGGAACAAAAATAAAAATTGTCTCAGTCGTGAAGGATTTCTCCTCCACTGACAGAGAACAAGAAATTGAAGTGCAGCATCTGAAGAACAGATACTACACTTTGATCTTGTCTCGAAGGCCAACTGTCTTTCATTGAACCTGATGATGATCATGATTAAACAGAACGTGCTGTGCTGAAATAATGTTAATTAGAAACTGATTATTCGACAGTTCCAATATTTTTCTTGATTCCGATACAATTACTGATTCTGATTCTGTATAAATTTCTAAATATTTAACAATAGAGTCATTATTTTCCTTATTGCCGTAAAAAACCGTGTTAAAAGTGTAGATATTTTCTTAAACATAATAATACACTTGTGAGGGATTATATATCGATTTTAGTTTTATTGGTTGTTTAAAATCAATAAATATTTACTATTTTAACATTGTTTCCAACAGTGGAAGATTTTGTTTTAATCAAATTCAAATAAAAAAGGATTGTTTTTGGCATTGAAATATGGCCACAATTTTTTCGAAACTAATTCTAATCTGCTAAAAGTTCCGAGCTTTCTGATTCTTGATTCCGATTAATTGTCTCAACACTATTAGAAACCCATTCTTAACATGGGGAGGGGAAGGTTTTTTTTTGTTATTATTCACCTAACAATTTAATAAGCAAAAGATTCCGTAAAGTTCTAATTTAACCCGAAAATACTATATAAAAAAATATAGCATGGTACATTCTCTGAATAAGTACCAAACATTCTGATTTCAAAGTTATGCTCTACCCTGTATATTAATGCATTGAAGTAATAAGCTTATCTATATATTTTAGTTTTGCTGGTAGTTTAAAATTAATAGTTATTTATAATTTTAACACTAATGCTAGCAATGGAAAATTGAAGCTTTGTAAATAAAAAAAATACAATTAGAAGAATCGTTTTTGGCATTGGAAAATACACAATTTTTCTGGTTTCAATATGCCAAAAAGTTCTGATTTTTCCAATGCCGATTTAATCGCACTATGAAATACATAATTTGATACTGCTAAACTGGAGTAATTTTTGTGTTGGTTAATTTGGGTTTTTTGTATTGCCTATCACTACAGTGTTACCTAATTTTTGTTTACTTCAAAAAAATAAGATCAACAGGGTTTTTTTTTTTTTTTTTACATTTGTAGATTAAAATCCTCCGATGAAAAAAGAATTCTATTGTTTTAGACGATTTTTTTTTTTTTTTTAATTTAGTGTGGGGGATGAATTTCGGTACTTGAACAGTTTAGTCAAGACATTAAAATATGAAAATATTGAAAAAAGGTTATATTACACGTATCCGTTATGGAATGAAGTTCTCCAAAAAAAAAATTCACTTAATTTCAAGTAGTTTTTTTTTTTTTTTATAGCAAAAAAACAAAACAATTTCTGATACTGAGCAAATGGTTCAATTTTTAGGAAGAAAAGCTAGAATTAAAGATGGGAAGGGGGTGTCGGCGTTTTGCTGTAATAAAATTGTCGTTTTTTTTTTTTTTTTTTTTTTGTAAAAATTAAAATTGTCTTAGATTGTGACTTACATTTTGATTCTCATTGTATTTCTGTTTTTGTTTGCAGGGTCGTTTATCATGAATTAGTTTTGACCACGAAAGAATACATGCGGGAAGTGACGACCATCGATCCAAGATGGCTGGTTGAATTTGCCTGCAAATTTTTCAAATTCTCTGATCCAACCAAACTGAGCAAACAGAAGAAACAGCAAAAGATCGAACCGCTGTACAACAAATACGAGGAACCGAATGCGTGGAGAATCTCAAGAGCCTTCAAGAAAGTTCACACCAAAGTCACATTTTAAAAAGAGCAGGACGATCGTCATTTTTATTTTTCATTTTTGTGTCTTCTCAGTTTGTAACTACAAGAAGAAAAAACAAAATTAGGTGCTTATTTATAATTACACTTAATTAAAGAAACAAAAATGTAGAAAAGATGTACGTACCTGTGATGGAATGAAAATGCCGTATTCCAAAAATCATGTAAATTGATCAAGTAGTTTTTTCTTTTTATAACCAAGAAAACTGAATTTTAGTACAAAGTGAAGCACTATTTTCAGATTGGCCATTTCTTTGATTTACTATAAATAAGCGTGAGACAACTCAATTCGAACTACTGAGCCTTCAAATGGCTACAATTTACTCTTATAATCAGTAAAAATCCTAAAAGAAATGACTTTCTATTTTAAAAAAATACACTACTTGATCAATTTATGTGATTTTTGGAATATGATATCTTAGTTTTGTTACAAATATGTACAGCATAAAGATTTTTTTTTTTTTTTTTTAAATTAAATAAAATTCTAAAGAGATACCAAAATGTACCTTCATCCAAGAGTACTCTTGTCCTTTGTATCAAATTCATTTGGATTATCGATAATGGAAGAATATAAAAAAAAATTTGCAGAAGAATTTTAGGTGCTTCTAGCTTTGAATGAACTCTGGATAAAAAAAAAAAGTAAATTTGGCCCCATATGATAAAAACATTCCTCGTGCTTGGGTGATGCCTGGGTGTTGCCCACCCAATCGATGGTCGAACTGTGACATGTGTAGATGTACCGTCAAAGTCTCCTGTTTTGTACACATCTTCCTGTTCTGTTCAGATTTAATCTTCCTCTGAAGTCATCAGATCTAAATGTGTCTTCAAGACTCACATTACACATCCATTGTATCATTCTCATATCATTTTGCCTTCCTACTTCCTCTTTCTCATGGAAAAAATGTGAGTTTATCTCTGCGTTATCATTTTCATGGTAGGTGCTTGACGCTGCTTCAATTTATTTGCAAAAAAAAATACTTGCCTGTCTACAACAACTATCAACAATTTCTCTCTCTCTCTCTCTCTCTCTCTCTCTATGCCTAAAACTAAATAAAAATTTCATGAGCAAAGATTCTTTCTTAGAACTGTTTGTTTATGGAACAAAGTACCATGGGGCTGCTTCCCAGCTTATTATAACTGTAACCCAACCAATGGCATGTGTTAGCAGCAGCAGCCGAATGAGACATGCAAATGACCAAGCCGGTGCATGATGTGACATCACAGTGGAGAAAAAGAAGGGAAAGAAAATAATTTAAAAAATACCACGTGGCGAGGAGAACAAAGCAAATACTAGCATGAAATGGGTGTGGCCAGGTGGTGATGTGTTTGACATGACAGTTTGGTTAAGCATATGTCGGTGCAAAAGGAACTGAAAAAAACAAAAACAAGATCCAGACGTTGTTTGAAAGCACTGGTAATAAATGCCTTTTGCTAAAACTGCAAAAAAAAAAAAAAATGCCTTATCAAATTTCTTCCTTTTCATTGTTCCCTTGCCACTGTCCCAGACACGACGTGTTGGGTCCAAGGGTTAAAATGTAATGACACCGTTGGATAAGATTAACAACTATGTTACATAACATTGTTGTTTTCAAGTCTAATGTAAATAAATTCTGGTTGAGTCGTCCTCTTATATAATTGAACCTTACTCAAGTTCCACCATTACTGATCATCTAAGCATCTTAAAACTCATTAACCTTGATAAAGAGAGACTGCCAAGCAAGTAAAAAAAAAAAAAATGAAAATAATGGCACATCCTTTTTTATTGCAGCTACTTTCTAAAATTAGAGGTGGTTGTAAACGTGCTTTCACTGCTTGCTGTTGTCTTGCTTGAGGAAGATTCAGGAAACGGTTGCCATTCTTGACATCTAAACACATTTCCTAAATTCAGGATCCGGAGTATGACCTTAAGACATCCAATGATGAGACCCCATTTGCGAACTGTGGGGAACGTGGAGTTGTCCCTTAGTTACTATTGCCTCCAAGTCCACTTTGGCCTGGAGTCTTAAGGCATCTGTCACCAAACATTATTTTTTTTTTTTTTTACATAGGAGTCACCACTTATCAAGGCTCTAGTGTCACTCGAGGATAAGGGTTATGTACAATAGTCAATGGGATAACATTGTAGTAATCATTAGTAGTAGAAATTTGGTAAATTGGATTACTTAAGGGGACAGTTCATCAAGTATTTGTTTACGTTGGACTTGAAGACAACCATAATGTAGTCAGCTGGAAAGCAGACAAACGGATGAGTTTCACAGGCGTGCAGTTCTAAGAAAGAAGTTTTGTCCATGGAATCTACTTTTAGGTTTAAGCACAGATAAAGAGTGGGGGAAATTATTATCTTATTTATTTCCTATTTTCTTTCCTTTTGCTAAACTCAATCATGTTCTGCACAGTCAAAAACAAAAACTACAATTTTTATTCTAAAAATAATAGTAAAATAGTAAAAACAGCATAAATAAATATTTGAAAATATAAAGAACTTAAAGAATAAATTTTTTTTTTTTTTCAAAATTACTAGATTCAGCATTTAAAAAAAAAATATAACAAGTAACATGTGACCACAGCCGAGATTGAACTCACTACATGAGTTTGTAGTATAATTCAAATCTTGTCCCTAGCTGAATACTTGATGCTTCACTAGAGCTATCAAGGGTATTTTTTATTGTGACGCCATAAGAAAGAGAAAGAAAGAGCAAGCATACATGTCGTAAAATATGTGTCAGCAACGTGTGTGGGAATGAAAATAAATAACCTTTTTTTTTTTTTTCACCTAAAAAAGTTTGTGTCAAACTTTTATTTCCGTTGTGACTGATTTACGTAAGTGTTGGGTTGATTTTAAAAAGTAATCACAACGTTACAATCAGAAATTTGATATTGTTGGGATTATTGGTGTTTTATGAGCTTGGCATTTTAGGTGTTTCAACCATGTACAGTGTGCTACCTCTTGTATTAATTCCATAACATACTTGCATATCTCGGGAACTAGTTGGTATGGTAGACCAAGAAAGACCCGACCTGAATGTGAAAGAATTGATATGAATACAGCATAATTGATATCAATCTTTTCGATCAGACTGCATGAAGAGCTGGCGTAGTATGTTGCCTGATCTTGCCCACTCTGGAGTCCGGGATAATTGCATCACTTTAAATACCAAAACCTGATGATAGGGAAGGGAGTCATACCCTCCCAAATGGTATTAGTTTGAGGCAGGGGAGAGATGACAACATTTAGAGTGAATGTTTAATGTTATTATGCGGTCATCTGTTAACGATTTTTTTTTTTTTTTTATCCAAGTTTCCCAATGATATTACTTGATAATTAAATGTAACAGGTCTGACTGGATTTTAAACTCAGACTCCATTGTCGGCTTTTGATATCCATTAGTATCATTTGTGCCTAGCAAACGTTTATGAATGAGTAACCACATTATTTTTTTTTTATTATTATTGTTTTTAAAATCGATCAAAAAAATTAATCTACAATTTAAAATTTAAAATGACATTTTATCTGGTTTATATATTACGTCGACACACTGGTTATCATTAGATGACAGAAGTTAAGCAACGTTGATCCTCGTCAGTAGTAGATGGGTGACCATTTAGTAATATCAGTTGCTGTATGTAGGATGACATCGACAAGAACTGCAAAAACATAACATTATTTCTTCTGACCAGGATATACATGCAACTTGGCCACTTGTGAAATTGATATTCCCTAGACACTTCATCCTTCTTTTGAGGCCAGTTCTACCCGTCTAGGGTAAATGCTGCTGTTTTTTTTTTTTTTTTTTTTTTTTATCTAGATTTATTTTTTAATCTTTTTCATTTTTGCTTTTTTTTTTTTTTTTTTTTTCAAATAGTCAAACAAAAAGAAAAACAACTTCATTTCTCAATTCTTCTGAATTCCTTAACACAAAACAAAAATCATATTATAATTAAAAAAAAAAAAAAAAAAATAGGGATGATGTTTTTCCCAGCACTATGAATGTTTTTATCATATGTTATGTATAGATTCACTTTTTTTTTTTTTTTTTTTATCATCTTTGGTTTATTCAAAACCAGAAGAACCTGATTTTCTTTGTTCTAACTTTATTTTTTCAGAATTTCATCAAATTTAACACTAATTTCATTGAATACATTGTTTTTCTTTGGGCAACTAATAATTATAAAAAACCAAAAACAAAACTATAGCAAACACTTTCTAGAGAGTCTCGCCATATGACTAAGAAGCAAACTTCCGTCCAAGAGGAGGTTGTTTCATTGTATCAACACATAAGCATTTATTGCCCTCCCGCATACAGCACCTAGTTACCCATTTGATACTGGCTAGGCTCAATTTGTCTTAACTTCAATAATCTAACAAAAACTGGCATGTCAACATGATTATTCTGTATCATAATATCAGATCTGTGCAAAAATTTTTACTGATTTAAAATTTCATCTTGAAAATTAAGTGTTTCTGAAAACCTTTATTTGGTCTCTAATAACTTGATTAATCTGTCAACGAGCTTATAAATGCCTTGCTTGTAAAATTCTTTAAGTTTTGATGTGAATATGGATCTAACTGATCTTCAATCTCC
>NC_136519.1:32663189-32678189 GCF_053919585.1 Euprymna scolopes
GCCTTGATAGAGTTCAAAATAAACTTCGTAGCCTCATAGGAGATGTCCTTTTTTTTTCCCCAGCAACCTCTTTCTCACAGGAGAGATGTAGCGAGTTTGTCTTTGCTTTATCATTATTTTCATGGCAAGTGCTCGACTGAGCTTCAATCTATGGTCCCCCCTCGCCAAACTTTCACAAGAAAGACTCGTCTAGCTGAAAACACTATCAATAATTCCCCCCCACTCTGTATCTGTACCTAAACCTAAACGTAGATTCCATGAACAAAGCTTCTTTCTTAGAACTGCATGCCTGTGGAACTGTCTTCCGTTTTCCTGCTTTTCAGCTGACTATAATCTGATTGTCTTCAAGTCCAATGTAAACAAGTTCTTGATAAACCGTTCCCCTTAAGTTAACAAATTTACTGAATTTCCATTACTGACAATTACTACATTGTCCAATTAACTACTGTACACTCTTTAACCCTTATCCTCGAGTGGCCCCTGGGCCTTGATAAGTGGTGATGCCTATGTAAAAAAAAAAAAAAAAAAATTTCGAAGACTCTTAGTGCAAATGTGACGAATAGGGAAATGATGACTTTGTTTTAGCAGAAGTATACTTATTCAGCCTCAGGCAAGCCTGTGTTACGCAACCGATTAACTAAAGGCGAACAGGGAGGAAGATAGATATATATAAAAATGAAAATTGATGTGTTGTCTCTACAGCAAGAATATAATTATAAATGTAAATCTGGGCTGCAGAATTGGATAGTGCAGTCTGAATATTCAAAATCACATAGTATTTATGGCTCAAATAAGATATCCTCAGTATGGCTAATCAACACTGGCTTTTATGAGGAACTAGCCTGCGTGCCTGGTGTTTGGAGGTGTGTGTTGAAAAAAAATAAAAAATAAAAAATGTGACGTCTTTGCTGTTTCGCCCATTGCCAAACCAGAAGTGGCAAAGGTTTAAATTAAGGTTAGTCAATCGAAAAGAGGGGATGACTTTTGAAAATATCAGTGAAAAAAGTGGCCCATCCCTGTAGAAAAGTATCCAGTTGAGGGTGAAGGAATTAATGTTTTTAGCCAATTTTTTTATATTTGTCGTCTGAAGGGTCGAGCTTCAAAACGATACCGATCTTGTAAAAATTCATCGCCTCTATCAAAAGTTTTAGGGAGACATACAAACATGCATACATACATTTAAACAGACAGGTGAGATTTATATAATAGACTAGCGAGGGTACCCGGCGTTACCCAGGTGCTTCGAGGTGTGTCTGCTATTAAATCAAAAAGAAACACGGGAGGGGGTAAAAAAAAAAGTTCTGGTAATTTTTTTTTTTTTTTTTTTTTTTTTTACAAAGGCATCACCACATTATCAAGGCCCAGAGGCCACTCAAGGATAAGGGTTAAAGAGTGTACAGTAGAAATTGGTCAATATAGTAATCATTAGTAATGAAAATTTGGTAAATTTAATAACTTATATGGAACGGCTCATCAAGAACTTATTTACTTTAGACTTGAACACAACCATATTGTAGTCAGCCGGAAAGCAGGAAAACGGAAGACAATTCCACAGGCGTGCAGTTCTAAGAAAGAAGCTTTGTTCATGGAATCTACGTTTAGGTTTAGGCACAGATAAAGAGTGGGGGAAATTATTGATAGTGTTTACAGCTAGGCGAGTGTTTCTTGTGAAAGTTTGGCGAGGGGGGACCATAGATTGAAGCTCAGTTGAACACTTTCCATGAAAATAACGATACATCAGAGACAAACTCGCAACATCTCTTCTGTGAGATAGAGGTTGCAAGGAGGAGAAAAGGACATCTCCTACGAGGCTACGAAGTCTATTTTGAACTCTATCAAGGCAGGACAAGTCCTTTCTAGCAGCTCCTGCCCAGATGTGGCAACAGTATTCCATCCTTGGACGTACCTGGCTCTTATATAGATAGAGAATAGCATCAGCAGTGAGATATCTACTGGATCGATAGAAAGATCCCACCATTTTTCCAGTGGCCTTGGCAACAGATTTGATAGATGTGTTCCATTTAAGATCAGGAGTAATGGTCAAGCCCAGAAGCTTGTCAAAACTTGAGGCCTCCTGAAGACGAGAGCCATTCATTTCAATTGATGACAAATGTGGATTAGAATGTTGATGATGTAAAGAGAGAAGCTTGGTTTTAGATGGATTAAAAGTAACCAGCCACTCCTTTCCCCATTGTACTACGTGCTCAAGATCAGAAGAGAGAGAATTGGAGAGAACTTGGTCGTTTACTGTCTTAGATGTGGTACCATAAATGGTAGTGTCGTCAGCATAAATGTCTACAAATGATGTAAGGATATGATTTGGAAGATCATTAATGTAGATCAGGAAAAGAGTTGGGCCCAGGATGGATCCCTGAGGGACACCGGCATTAATACTGTGAGCTTCTGATTTTTGCCCCTCAACTACTACTCTTATGAACCTATCAGAAAGAAATGATTTAATAATTGAGAAGACTTTTCCAGCTATACCATAGCTAGCGATCTTATGAAGTAAACCTTTATGCCATACCCTATCAAAGGCTTTAGATATGTCAAGAGCAATTGCCCTAGAAAGATTGCCACCGTCGAGAGATTTGCTAATCCTATGCGATATAACTGTAAGGACATCTGCTGTAGATCTAGCAGAACGGAAACCATATTGAGGTAATTAGGTAGAATCGAACCCGAAGCCCTGAGGCGAAGTTGGAAAATAAAATGTGAAAAAAATATGACACGTTAACCGCTCGGTCAGCAAGAATGAGTTACTAAAAGAAGTTTGAATTTATTTAATTAAGAAGAGAATTGACAGGTGCCTGCACTAAATGACGTCAAGTGGAAGTTATAGAGTTAACATTTTGTGCGAGTGTTACGACGACGACGTAAGCAATAGCTATTCAGCAGTGAACATTTTATGTGGCACAGTTTTTAATGAGGTCAATAACTTGGTTTGTTTATTTGGACCTAACTTTGGGGGAAAACAACTTCCCCGTTTATTAGGGTAGTGGCTCGTCTTGAAATGAAAGCAACAGTCTGATATGACGACGGTAAGCCGACATTGACCAAACGTTACATCGCTTTCTAGAGACCACTGGCCATAGGCCAGGGTATTTATTTGGTGCCCCACTGAGCAAATTAGACACAAGGCCGATTTTTAATGTGAGGAATGAAGAGGAAATGAGGACCAATTTCCCGGGAAGTAGGGGAGCTGGATAGTGACAATTAGTATGAAGGGTTGCCCCTACATTGACCAAGGTCTTGTATGTGTGGTTGCCCCCACATATGGTCTTTGCTTGCAGTATCTGCCAGAACAGATACTACACTTTTTTTATACTGAAAAACGAAAGCAATATGCGGCGATCCCAAAATGTTGAATATTTAACGTTTCAAAGTCGGGCAAATTAAATAGACGGGCGACCCCCATTCGTAACTTGTAGAGATTCTGACTTTGATGTGATATAAAGTTTTAAAAATGAGCGACAGCCTCAAGAACCCGCCGGAAAAAAGCCTTTTGCGCACATACACAAAAAGCGAACATACATGCATGCACACATTTTTGCTTTTATATATATAGACTAGTGGGGGGGGGTGTACCCGGCGTTTCCCGGGTGTTTGTAGGTGTGTGTGTTTTTCGGTAAATGAAAAGAAAAATTGTTGGCCGGGTGTCCCGGGTGTTTGTTTAAAAAAAAAAAAACGAAGCATTGAAGCGCAGTTGGTAAATAATAAAGTGTGCAATATGCGACGATCGAAAAATTGTTGAATATTTATCTTTTGAAAGTCGGGCAAATTAAATAGACAGGTGACCCCGGTTGTTAACTCGTAGATATTATCATTTAGGCGCGATTATAAAAAGTTTTAAGAAGTTGTGAGACAACCGATTGGTTCTCGAAAAAAAGCCTTTCTTGGACATACACAAAAACGCACATAAACACACAAACATTTTCGCTTTTATATTTATAGAAGACTAGCGGGGGGGGGGTACCCGGCATTGCCTGGGTATTTGTAGGTGTGTGTGTTTGGGGAGGGGGTGAATCAGAACAAAAAGGACACTTAACGATAGCGATTTAAAAAAAAAAGATGGGTGGTTGGTGGCATGTTGGCTCGAACCCGGAGCCCTGAAGCCTATAGACTGAGCCTGAACACCTGCGCTACAGCGACAATGTTAATATAATAGCGATTAAAGTGAGTGTCAAGTCAAGGAGATTTGATTGACAGGTGGACGCTTAATGAAGTCATTGCGGGAGCGTTACGATGATGGGGCAGTTTTTTGGCGTTGTTTACTTTGTTTCACTGGGGGATCGTTTTTTCATTTACTGCGGAGCAGTTTGGGCTTCCCCAAGATGATGGGAAAGGGGGAGGGGGTAAACATTGAAAGGGATTGTCCAAATTGAATAGCAATTGTCTGATATAAGGAAAAAACTGCATTGATTGTTTTTCGGACGCTAGGAACGATGCAACAACCCTTGTATTAGTTTCGCTTTTATTACAGGGTGACCCAAAAAAAAAAACCAAAAGCTAAATGGAGGCCATCTAGAACATATGCTGTAGAATGGAGAAAAAAAGACCAAAGACCCTTGTGTTTTGATGTGATGTTTTGAATATAATAAACTAGTTATGACCAAGTTTCATTTCATTCGGACAAAACACTAAGAAACGGGACCTAATTAGAGTTGGGGCCCGTTTTTTTTTGGTCACCATGTATACGAAAAAGGCGAATCTCTATGCGCCGATCGAAAAATGTTGAATATTTAGCTTTTCAAAGTTGGGCAAATTAAATACACACGCGACCCCCGTTCGTAACTTGTAGATATTATGATTTCGATGTGATATAAAAAGTTTTTAAAATGAATGACGGCCTCGAGAAGCCGCCGAAAAAATCCTTTTGCGGACATACACAAAAAGCGAACATACATACATATACGCATTTTCACTTTTATATATATAGACTTAAGGGTGGGGGGGTACCCGGCGTTGCCCAGGTGTTTGTAGATGTGTATGTTTTTGGGTAAATGAAAACAAAAATCGTTGGTTGTTTTTTAAAAAAAACGAAGCCTTGATGCGCAGTTGGAAAATAATAAAATATGAAAAAAAAAACGTGCGACTTGGCAGGTGCTCGTTTTTGACGAGTTAATGACGTCAACTTTGAGTGTGGGGACAGTGTTTTATTTACCGCGAGTGTGTTCACTTCTTTTTTTTATACGAAAAAGCTTAATGCACATGCAGTGATCGAAAATTGTTGAATATTTATCTTTTGAAAGTCGGGCAAATTAAATAGACAGGTGACCCCGGTTGTTAACTCGTAGATATTATCATTTAGGCGCGATATAAAAAGTTTTAAGAAGTTGTGAGACAACCGATTGGTTCTCGGAAAAAAGCCTTTCTTGGACATACACAAAAACGCACATAAACACACAAACATTTTCGCTTTTATATTTATAGAAGACTACCGGGGGGTACCTGGCATTGCCCGGGTGTTTGGAGGTGTGTGTTTTTTTGATAAATGAAAACCCGAAGCCATGACGCACAGTTGGAAAACAATAAAGTATGAAAAAAAAAAGTGCGACGTTTAACAGCAGGTGCTCGTTTTTGACGACTTAATGACGTCAACTTTGAGTGCGGGACAGTGTTTTATTTATCACGAGTCTGCTCGCTTCTTTTTTTTTTATACAAAAAGCCTTAATGCACATGCAGCGATCGAAAAATCTTGAATATTTATCTTTTGAAAGTCGGGCAAATTAAATAGACAGGCGACCCCGGTTGTTAACTCGTAGATATTATCATTTAGGCGTGATATAAAACGTTTTAAGAAGAAATGAGTCGACCAATCGCTTCTCGGAAAAAGGCCTTTCTTGGACATACACAAAAAGCGAACATACATACACACATTTTCGCTTTTATATTTATAGAAGATGGTGCATGTTAAGTAACAGCACAAAGCTAGATATGCCATGAGGCAAGATGAATTCTTGTCCTAGAATCCATTAGAACCAAGAGACCACAAGAAAGGTACACTATAACATATTTAACTGGTTAATTGAAGGGAGGAAAATTATATTCTCAATTTCTTTACGAACTCAGTGTTTGAGAGATAAAGAAGAACTTAAATATAATGCAGAGAGATGAAAATATCTCTGGCTAGTCAGACCACCCAAAAGATATTCCTTTTGTTTAAAAAAAGTGTCTCATTTGAAGGAAAAGTTATATTGGGATCAGCTTTTTAAGAGAAACAATGTCCAGAGATCAGTAGGATGTCATCTTTAGTGAATGTCTCCTCTGGGCGGATGAACAATGACCATCAACAAAAGGCATGAGTCAATCAGACATTGGAAGAGGAGGAGCAAGTATGGGATTTGAAGTTGAACATCGGAGGATGGGCAGTTGGTTTTGAGGAGAGCTATCTAGCCAGTTCATGTAAATGTTCTTTTCTCGTTGGTTAGGTCCTCCTAAGTCTCTCAGAGATTTTGTTAATGAGGCTTGTGTTTCAGTCTGGTTAAATAAAGATTCAATGCTTTAAGGCTGTCATTCACCTAAGTATATGGGGACTATTTGTAAACGAAAAAAACATCTCTTTATCTATCTATCTATCTATCTATCTATCTATATATATATATATATATATATATATATATATATATATATATAATTATTTACTATAATAATTAAATATGCACATATTCTATGGGTTTTATAATTATTTTTTTACTATACTAATTAAATACCTACAGACACTAGTGTTTTATCCTTTCGGGAATCTTCGGTACAGATTCGAACCCGGCAAAACGAGCAATCTCTGGTTCGATTAGCAAAGACCATATCCAATCAGCTACCATTAACCGCGAGAAATAACGTTGAATTTAAACATTTTAAATTTAAATGTTCTTTACGTCAGTCAGACAGTGATCTAATTGTTATACGATGATCTATGCATAAGAGCTAAATTGACCGACTTAATTCAACTAAAAGTGCTCAACGATAAGAAACGAGTTTCTTACAGGGGCTGACATAATTATCTTTTTACTATAATAAATACCTACAGACACTAGTGTTTCATCCTTTCGGGAATCTTCAGTGCAGGTTCGAACCCAGCAACACAAGCCATCTCTGGCTTGATTAGCAAAGACCGTATCCATTCGGCTACCATGAACCACGTGAAATAACGTTGAAATTAAACATTTTATTTTTAAATGTTTTTTTTACATCAGTCACAGTGATTTAATCGTTATACGATGACCTATGCATAAGAGCTTAATTCAACTGAAGGTACTCAACGATAAAAAACGAGTTTCTTAAAGCGGCTGACATAATTATTTACTATAATAATTAAATTCCTACAGACTCTTGTGTTTCATTCTTTTGTGAATCTTCAGTGCAGAGTGTTATGATTAACATCAATCGATAGATTCGAACTCGGAAAAACAAGTGCTCAACGATAAAATACGAGTTTCTTAAAGGGGCTGAAGTGATTTTGTTTATCTTGTATGGCCTCTACCAAACTACTTTGTCAATTTTTGGTCTACAGACTTAAAACTTGAAATATAGGGAATTTGGACCTCTGGAACAAATTCGATTTGGTTTTTAGGGGGTAAAAATAGCTGTTAAGGAATCACAATTGATAAAATTGTAATTCGATTTAAAAGTGTTTCTCTACGCATGCATAAATATACATTCATATGTTAATGTTGATTAAATTTTAGCGTTTTGATAGGGATCTGTTGGTGGCTCAAATGGTAACGAATAATGCTGGAGTGCTAAATGTTTTGGTTTCGGTTCTAGCTGAGTGTAATATATTTTTAATGCTTTTGAAATCACTTCTATATATTGGGTACAACATAACAATTAATAGAGTGTTAGCTCTATAATAATAAATACGAAATCTGCATAAATTAAAATATATTTAAGCATATTTTATAACTGGGCCATGCTGGGCGGCCACTACTAACTATATATGTTATAAATTAACATATCATATTTAAGCACATTTTACGACTGGGCAGTTCTGGGCGGCCATTTAGTAAATATCTATTATTTTTTTTATAAACTGGACTTCTGATTTTGTTTGGTAGAAGGACTCTTCACTGCGGTGCTGATTGGATGAATTGATGGCTTTTGCCTGATAAAATGAAGGAGACGGTCACGTTCAGGAGAGTGCTTATGATGCATTATCACACACACACACACACACACACACACACACACACACACACACACACACACACACACACACACACACACACACGATCCTGTGACTCTTAATATATTTCTATAATAATGCTTGTTAATGTACATAGCAGTATTTTTATTTAGTATAAATTCTTATTTATACAAAAAAATGGCTTCATATTTGCATATTTGACGTGTGAGTGATGTTTTGAAACACAGTGTAATGCGTTGTTGGGAATTACTGAAATAAATGCTTTTTTTATTCACGTGTGGGTCTGAGTGATTAAAATGTAACAGAATGGTTAAAGCGTAATGGTCACATTACAACCGGAAGGTTTTTTTTTTTTTACATAGGCATCACCACTTATCAAGGCCAAGAGGTCACTCGAGGATAAGGGTTAAAGATTTGTGAAATTCGATATCTAAGTCCTAATCACTACTTAAAATCATTGAAACGAAATTACTTAAGACAGAACTGGTCTTTTGCTTATAATTTTTTTTATACATGATTTTTTTTTTTCATCAATTATTTTTTAAAATTAAGTCTGGCTCATGATAAAAACTTTGCATACATGACCACTACAATCATTTTTTTTTTGTAGACCATATGCTTAAAAAATAAATACAACAAATTTAGTAAATCTAATTCTTACAAAAGAATTATAGAAAACTCAACCTTAACAATAGTAACTGAATATAATCAACTATGATAGCAAAAGAATCATAGACAAACTAAATTTAAGTAATAGACTCCGTAAATTAAAAAAACAACAAAAAAAAAAAACAGCATGCCTATTACTTAAGGACTATAAACTGGACTTTAACTCCAAATCAACTAGATTGATGAATCTTACGAAAAAGGAAACTGGAAAGAGAGTACAAAAGAAATCAAGTGTGAAATAATGAATAAATAAACTGGCTTGGATTATCAACAAACAGTTTTAGAATAATGGCCCTCATCTCCATAGATAATATTTTGATTGCAGAAATTCTCCTCTGGACCAAAGTATTGTATGTTTGCAATAACAGATGCCACAAATTTATTATGTCTGACTGCTAGCCACTATCTTATGTAATGTAATTTTAGACACATTTAGTCATTATTATAAAATCCTACATTTCATCCTAGGAGTAACATCATCACAATCACATCCATCTTTTGACGAAGTAGTTCCTATTTTTCCTTCTAAATATCAAGTCCTCCTATCACGCCCAGTCATCACTGGCAAGAATTATGCCTTTTCAACAGATATGGGGTTTCACCCTTCATAACATAACAATCTTTCCTTTTTCTGATTCAAAAATAATAAAGTCTCCCAGACTAATTCTGCTCAATCTGATTGGCTGATCTCTGACCATTTCTATATTCTGGATTAATGGTATTCGCATGCTAAATGAACACTAATGTACCATTCAAATATGGCGTCACAATGATACCTACTTTTGCCCTCTGAGTAAATTGCTGCGTTCATTTTCTTACATTTAACGGTGTAAGTTTGCATTTCCTCTTTCTCTCTCCTTCCCTATCTCTTTCTGTATATATTCTTCCCAACTCTCACTCTCTCTCTCGCTCTCTTTCTTTCTCTCACTCGTTTTTTTTTAGATTTCTTCACAGTGATGCCAAAGAAAAAACAACAAACATTTATTTCCTCTTTCTCTCTCACTTGCTTTGTACATTTGTTCCAGTAATTAATTATATTTTTTTCAGTCATAGTTACATTTTTTATGTACTTTATTTAAATATACTTTATTTAGATATACTTTATTTAAACTGGCGCAAGCTATTACGATCATAGCTGGATTAAAAATAAATATTTCAGCAATATCATCTCCTGGATTCTCGACCTTGCGCACACGTTAACATTTTATTATCTGCGTGGGTGTGTGTGTACATTAGGTCCACCTCCACAATTTTCTTTAAAATGACGCCTTTATAGGTTTTACACTATGCTAATTAGGAAAATCTTATTCAAATCTTGCAGAGATAAGTACTTATAGAGATATAAATACCTCTATTCTGCAATGTAATTCACTGGCTGCTAGGTTTGTACACACACGCAATAAACAAATCTACTTCTCTCCTACCAACACTGCCCCTCCATTTTTTTTTTTTTGCATCTACGGGTAGTTATGCTGACAATGATTATCATGGTTAAATTTGGGGGAATTATCTCCCCCCCCCCAACCAAAACGGTGTTGTCTAATTCAAAAGCCGTTCTTTACATGAGGATGTTAGATGTGTCTGTTCCAAATGCCATTCTTAAGATGGGGAGGTTGGTGCTATCTATTCCGAAAGCTATTCTTAACATAGGGAGTTTGGGATGTCTATTTCAAACGCCGTTCTTAACACGACAAAGAAGTGAAGTGAAGTGAAAATGTCGTAATTGCTTTGTTAAAATTGCATGTTAAAAAAAGATGACATAAAACTGGAATTTACTTTAATACTATTAGTGGAAGAGTTGAAAAGAAGAGGAAGACTTGGACAACAAATGGAAACAGCTAGAACTGCTACCACTGATTTCGATCACTCTAAACAGTTCGTATACAGTGAGAATCCCTAACCTCTAAAACTTCTGTTTTTACTTTCTGCTATTTTTCACAATTTTATTAATTTCTATTGATTTACGCATTCCTTTAATTGCTTTTTTTTTTTAAAATTCAAACAGTACCTGCATATCATCACCCCAAACCAGCACTAATTGACAGTGAAAGCTAGATTATTTTGACCGCCAGTGTCTGCAATTATTTAGGGACGGCAGTAGCCAACAACAACAACAATCGTAGTTTACTTTTTTGCAAGCAATGCTGGTTAACGGTTAGTTAGCAGTAATAAAGAAGTGATCTATAATTATGCTTGACATCTCAGTAAGTTCATTAGACTCTGCAAAGCATCTGATTTGATGTGGCTTATTCATATTATATACTCTCATCACTTGGATTATCAACAAAAAAAGTGGGTGTTCATACAATTTCCCGTTATGGATTACGATTTATCAGTTTCTAAAAATCTATCTAAATTATCATGGTATTCACTAGGTTACTCATTGATATTTGCAAAGACAAAATAGATATAATTAGAAGTTTACAACAATGGCCCTCATTAGCTTAATAAACAAGGGAATGATAATTACGCTTGACATCTGAATGGGCCCATTAGACTCTGCGTAGATGTGGATTGCTCATATATACTTTCACCAAATACATTGATATACATCAATTTTACAAACATTTTCAGAATGAACATGCATTTGGCTTCCAAACAGATTCCTAGCGCCCTTCTCATACATAGAGGGATTAATATCTATCAATTTTTAAAAATCCATGTAAACTTACCATAGTATTCACTAGATCATTTTGAAATGACAAAGTACAGGATGGAACGATAAAATTGTCGCCCTAAAGAAAACAATATTGTAGTAGAGTTGACATCTATTCAATGTAGCCGCCTTTAGCCTCAATCACCGTCTCGATAGAGGTCCGGAACTTGGAGCATGCCTTTTCCACAAGCGCCAGCAGGAGCATGGTGAATATTCGGCGGATGGTGGAGATCAGGCTGGCTTTGATATTGTGGGAGGTCATGTTGGTGATGTTCTCGGCATATGACCAAACGAAGTAGTCCTGTGGGTTCAGGTCGGGGGAGTACGGGGCTCAGTGAAAGAAGGGTATAAAGTCGTAGCACTCCTTCTGAAACCAAACCTGGGTCTCTTTGAGTCCGACTGCAAGAAAATGACGATCCGATTATAAGAAACACAGTGAACGAAAAATACCACAGCACACACAACGTTGGGGGTCGGCAGTTTGTCGGGGCCACACACGTCTGGTCACAAACATATCAGTATGACAACACATGTGTGGCCCCGACAGATGGCTGACCCCCAACGTCGTGTGTCATGGGCTTTTTGTCAACTATTCTTCTAATCGCCGGTTTGTCATCTTTATCACTGGCAACTGTCCATGGGAACATACGTGGGTGCACACAGTAGAAATATTAAAATAAAACAAACACGAAAAACACAAACGCCAATGTTTTACATATATTTGACGGTTGGACTAGTTAGTGTGTGTCTTCTCTGTATTCTATAGATGTTGCATTTGTTATTCGCAATTTTTCTCAATCTCTGTTTCACTGTCAGCTTTAAAAACTGTCCATCCGTTGTCCGATGTTGTCCACTATCAAGTCCATCCTTCGTAAATGGCAGCTAGCTGTCAACTACTGTTCTAGGCGTCGCTATCTAAAGTCCCCTCACCTCGGATACTCGGAATTTGTCCTTTCCTCTCTAAGCATCTCAGCATCTCATTGATAACCCCAAGTGTCGTTGGACCTCTTTATTATCTGTAGGTTTCTATTGTCATTGTCAAATCTAAAAGGCTCGATCTAAAAATACCTACAGATTGATTGTTTGCTATTTCCCATCTCTTTGTTTATTATAGGACATTTCCTATCTGTCTATGTCCCCTTTCAACACTTAGTGACTCAGATCTTTATAATATCACATCGGCAGAATGCATGCTGCTTTTGTGCAATGGCAGCTGCACAAGTTGAAGTGAACCGTTGGAGATAGTAGGATTTACTATAATACTTCTGTATTAGAAACATGTGCTTCAATATCTGCTTTGCACTACTTGGTTGTCTCATTTGCATACTGTTCAGCAGGAAGAGAAAAGATATTAGTCTATGTGGCATCATGTCTTCGCAACCAGTTATTCTGAAGCAGCTTGTCATTTTGAGCAATGGTTCTTCATTTCAGACCTTGTCAAAGGCTTTGAACATATCAAGGGCTACTACTCTAGTTTCCCATGCTTTGTCTAGTGCATGGTATATAAACTCCAAAAATGATCATTAGGCCATCTAAGTAGAACGAGTTTGCTTAAATCCATACTGTCAGCTAGAAAGAGGTTTAGCATTTGGTTGATTAAAGACTCAAAGTTTTTAGCAAAGAGAGGAAGGAAACTAATGAGGCAATAATTGGGCAGTTCAGTTATTTCATCAAAAGCAGTTTCCCAGTTATCAAAGAATCAAGATTCAGCCAGGCATTTTTTTATAGAGTAAAGAAAATAAAGGCGAGCTCAGCAGAGCATTTCCTTATTATGATAGCAGGGATGAGATCAGGCTCATACGTCTTAGTGGTGTCTAGGTGCTTTACGATATCACAGACATGAGAAGGGATGATTATCTACTGTCTGCAAAGAGAAATTTAGGAAAAAGTCGTTTATGTGGTGTAAGATTGAGTTGGATACAAACTGCCAGGAAAGCAGTCCAGCTTTCTCAGTTGCAATGGCATCATGGTTTTCGGATGTTAGGGGAATTGTTGATTGCCCACTATTAATCACACTCTTATAAATTTTCCAGAAATTGTGAGTTCTTAGTTTCTGCGACTCAATTTGTTTTCTTCACATTTAAGTACGCCCTCTCTTGGCTGCAGCTATTTTATTCTTATAATAATTTTCAGCTTCTAGAAATTTTTGCTTATTTGTATTTGATTTATAACAGCTACTTTTGCGACCCTCAAGAAAGAAAGTTGATTGGTTTTGCTTAGGTGAGTGTCTAGTTTGATCATATTTTTTGTTTCAGTTTTAGTATAGAGCAATTTGGGCAAAATCCGTGTCTGTAGTCTATTAGCTGAGTCTTCGTCTATAGGGGTTTTATAGATTGATCACATATTTTCTAGTCAAAAGTGTTTACTGATAAATTCTTAAAATTGAATTGATGTATCCAGTCTGTGCCGAATAAATTGTTGGCGTTTCTTAACACAGACATTTTCAATTTCTTTTGTATTTCTTTTTAACATTGGCAATAATTTTACCCTGGCATTTCATTTTCGTACTAATCACTGGTTTGGCGATTTTGTTAGTTTTTAGCATGGTTTGTTTATTCGACCTTTTCCATAAATGTAAATTGATTATGGGAAAATCAGACTCAGAGTCTAAAAATTTAACATTTTTATTCAGGATTTTTACTTGTACGTACTTTCGTATATTTGTGCTGCCTAGTTTATCAATTTTTGTAGATTTAACCCGAGTTTTATTTCCATTTATTCGTTCTGCAATGTGACTTTTTATGTCCAACATTATTACAAGCTAGACAGGTTTTAAAATCAATGAAGGGCTCTGCAATGAAAACAAGTTTTTTCCTCCTGATTCTTATTGGGGGGGACCTGTTTTGTAGAGGAGTGAAAAAAATCTTTATTTTTGATCTGACTTTAAAGGAAGTTAAAAGGTGCTTTCTGATAAATTTTCGTTATGTGAGCAACGCCCGTTTTTTTTTTTTTAATATTTTTGTTTGGTTTGATATTTATTGTTAGATATTGGCAGACAACCCTGGGAACAAAAAACATTTGATGAATTGCACACACGCAAATAGATTCAATGTGAAAGATTTTGGGACTTTCCACCATTATCTAGCGGATGAGAAGATATCAGTCAAAGGTTGAAACAATAGACAAAGGAAATATTAAACATTCCAATAGGAAAAGAATGTTTTTATAAATAAAATCATCACAGAGAAAACGTCAGTCAGACAGTCAGTTGGTCAGAGAGAGCGAGGCTGCGTCACCATTTCTTCACCACCCAACATCTGACACAACCATGCACTCCATCCCATGCCCCATACAGAAACAGCAAAACAAAGAGTAATAATTTATCATCAAGAGCTGATTTGTTGGTGTAAGATAAAAGCAAAATATTTTGCTGTCTTTCTTTGTTTTTCTATTGTTACGACTTTGGAATTTTTTGTAATTTTTCTTTTGCTCTGTGGATTCAAACTCGAGAACTGTCTTGTAGCTAGAGTTGTATGACATGTTTTAAAGAAAGAAAAAAAAAGAACAAATGGTCATTCGAATAAGCCAA
>NC_136519.1:32680689-32798189 GCF_053919585.1 Euprymna scolopes
TATATAATATAACATATATAATATTATATATAATATATATATAATATATATAATATAATATATATAATGTAATATATATTATATAATATATATTATATATAATAAAATGTAATATATATAATCTATGTATATATTATATATAATATATATATGATATGTAATATATATATAATCTAATATATATTTAATATATATGGAATATATATATATAAATATATTTTTAAGGATATAGGTTTCGGATCCTTATTGTCAGTATTGTGGCCTTGAAAGGCCGATAATCATTAAAAAATAACTCGGTGATATTTTTACAAGAGTGTATTCATAATATATATATATATATATATGTATATATATATATATAATTATATATATAATATATATATAACATATATATAATATATATGATATATATATAATATAATATATATATAATAAAAAAAATATACATATAATATATATACATATATATAATATATATATAATATAATATATATAATATAATATATATAATATATATAATATATATATATAATATATATATAATAAAAAAATATACATAAGATATATGAAATATATATAATATATATATAATATATATGACATATATATATATATACGTATATGAATAATGTATATATAAAATATATATATACATATATATAATATATATATAATATAACATATATAATATTATATATAATATATATATATAATATATATATATAATATAATATATATAATGTAATATATATATAATATAGATTATATATATATATATATATATATATATATATATATATATATATATATATATATATATAATCAGTGAAACTACACAGATTTTTCCACGTTTTATATTCGTATATATTTAATTGCTATATTACATATTAATTACCAGCTTACTACTCACATATTGTGCACTGTTTAAGTAAATGCTATAAATTGATACATAACATATATCTCCTTATAAAATTTGTGTGCATACACATAATAATAATAATAATAATAATTATGTATATATATATATAATGTTTCCATTACGTCATTTTGAATTCAAAATGGCGTAATGGAAACATTAGTAGGTATTTACAGCTTCTCTTCCAATTTTCAGATTATAATCATGTCAAAGCGCCTTTTTACGGATTGATTGTTGCTATTTCATCTGATGAATTAAGGGCAAAATAGATTCAATAATGTATATAATAACTAAGTGATTGATTTGGCGTTACGAAACAGTTACTGTCAAGAATTGTAAATGTCAACCGAATTAAAGAATAAATTATAAGATGGTCAACATCATGAACTTCGGAATATATTCTTTTGTCATTTATTCACTATATATATATATATATATATATATATTTATATATAAATATATATATATACATATATATATGTGTGTGTGTATATATACGTATGTTTATGAGAAAATATACTTATTCAATTATATTTCACCTTTTATACTTATTCAATTATATTTTTATACTTATTCAATTATATTTAACATTTTATGTATACCAATATATATATATATATATATATATATATATACATATATATATATATATATATATTGGTATATATATTCTGCTCCTCAAAATGTTATAAAGGTTATCACATTTTTACCTGAAAACATAGCCATTTCGATATATATATATATATATATATATATATATATATATATATATATATATATATATATATATATATATATAAAATCTTGGATTTACATTTTTGGATTTTACCGTCATTGGATACTTTACCTTTCACTAGACTATCCATTCACGTGAAATCATCTTTTTCTTCAATATATTTCCTCTGCTTCACTTTTTCTTATCAAGTATGATCGTTGACTTACTTGCATCAAATACTTTTGTATGCAAAATCCGATCCTGCATTTTTCTAATTCCTACCCTCTGATGAGAAGGAAAGTATTTCTTTGAGACTCCGCGGATTAAGGACTATCCACTTATTAAGTGTTTCCTTTTCAAATTAAATGTTTTTAACTCTTTTTCAAACTGTTTTTTATAATGTTTTATTAACTATTTCCTCTCATATATATATATATATATATATATATATATATATATATATATATATACATATATATATATATATATATATATATATATATATATATATATATATATATATAATTTCTTTTATTGGAAAAAAATCCAGCAGGGTGCTCAATTATAAGGAAAATCCGAAAATAAGTGCGTATTTATATTTTGTGTACAGAAATGAGATGAGACAAGCTCTCTTCAGCCAATACTTATCTGAATATTGGCTACTCAGATGAGTATTGGTTAACGAGAGCTTGATATGGGTATCTAAAACGGTCCTAATTATCGGGTTTGAGATCGACGGTAGCAATGACTTGGATATATATATATATATATTTACTATAATATACTGCAGACACCAGTGTTTCATCCTTTTGAGAATCATCAGTGCAGGGTGTCACGAACCCGGCGACAGAGGCCATCTCTGGCTTCATTAGCAAGATCTAATCAATTCGGCTACCGTTAACAGCGAGAAATGTTGAATTTGAAACATTTATTTTTTAAATGCTTTTAAACGTCTGTCAGAGTGATCTAATCATTATATGATGATCTGCGCATAAGAGCTAAATTAACCGACTTTAATCAAGACCGTCTTAAAAGACAAGATGGCCGGTGGGCAAAAATAATTTAATCTGCTGACGTCATCACGGGTAGTCCCTTTACCGGTGTCAAGCATTGCTTGACTCAAGCAACCAACTGTTGTCACCGGTAGATATCGTAACGTATTGTAATATTTCTTTTTTTATTAAAATGCCTTCACGGTGCATCGTTCCGAATTGCAGAGGAAATTATCGTAAAGGACCGAAAGTTACAGTATTTTCATTTCCGAAAAATAAAGAGTTATCTTGTCTATGGATTAATGCAGTAAAAAGAAAAGATTTTACACCATCTCCATTCAGCAAAGTAAGTTTTAACGTGCTCCCCCCTGTATTTAACACGATGTAACTATAATTTAATTCAAGATTATCATCCTAAGTTTTTTACCATTCAAAAGAAGAAGCTTCAAATAAAATTGCTAATATTAAAAAAATTTTTTTTACAGCATACAAAACTAAGGAAAATGCGAGACATACCACGTTCTTTTGAAGAGACGATTTTTTTAAGCTGTTGACACACGTTTTAAAATTCTAGCAAAAATTAATTTTCCTGAAATTTTTCAATATTTAAAAATAAATTATGCCGGCTGATAAAATTTTACAACTTTTTTTAAAGCTAGAAAGATAAAATTTAAAAAATACTTATATATATATATATATATATATATATATATATATATATATATATATATATATATATATATATATATATATATAATATGAAACTAAACAAAAAAAAAAAAAACGCGTTCACTCGTGGTGTTACAATTTATATTATTAACGTATTTTAACAAACTGAAAATATGGATATAAAAAAATGATTTTGCATGTTATTTTTGTTATGTGGTGAAATAATCTTAAATAAGAAACATTATTTTTTCTTTAGGTTAATTATTTTTTTACTGAGCAATACTTCATGAATTTATTAATGTTTTTAAAAAATGGTTAAATATGAAGAATAACTCCACCTTCGAGAATTCCTTTAAAATTACCACTTTTATAAGTTTTCGGGTGCGCTGAAAACGCAAATAACATTTAAAATTAAGGCAAACGAGTATTTTCTAATATATTTTTAAAAAGAAAAAAAACTACTTGTTTCCTGGAATTTTAAAGGATTTTCCGAGGGTAAATAGTGGCCACAAAGTGGATGGTCAGTTTACGTTAAATTATTATAGAAAAGTGATCCCCCACTTTTTTTAACTAACATTTCTTGGAAACTACTCGTTTGCCTTAATTTTAAATGTTATTTTCGTTTACAGCGACCTCAAAAATCTATAAAATTAGGAATTATAAAGGAATTTTCCAAGGTGAAGTAATTCTTCATATTTACCAAAAACTGTTAATGACTATTTTAGTCAACAACAACAAAAAAAAGTTCATTAATAATTATTTTTCTATCTTATCGTTTTTTTGTCATGTAATTTTGGGTTTGTATTACTGTACACATAGATTCGAAAAAGTTATCAAAAAACAAATATATAACAAATAAATGTTATCAAAGGCAAGATAAGTTACTTTTCTACCTAACTGGATATATTTTTTGCGTTTTTATTCAATGTAACATGTTTATTCAGCTCGAAAAACATGCAGTGTTTACCGATGTATTCGAAAATTCAAAATGGCGCCCAACACTCTCTTTAACATGGTAAGTTTGGGAAAAGGTGTTATAAATAAAATACTATACAAAATACTATTAAAAAAACACCGAATATATGTCAACTTATGTCACGGTAACATATAACGAGCGAATTTCTAACAGTATTTTGTCTAGTTTATTATTTATAACACCTTTTCCCGAACTTGCCGTGCTTAAGAGTCGGCCGCCATTTTGAATTTTCCAATACATCGGTAAACACTGCATGTTTTTCGAGCTGAATAAACATGTTACACTGAATAAAAACACCAAAATTATATCCAGTTTGGTAGAAAAGTAACTTATCTTGCCTTTGATAACATTTATTTGTTATATATTTGTTTTTTGACAACTTTTTCGAATCTATGTGTACAATAATACAAACCCGTAATTTTTGTAAAAGTCAAACATATGGTACGGTTTTCTTTTAAATTATTTCTTTAGGTATGTGAACTTCATTTTCGACCTGAAGACATACGGCGAGAGACTACAGTATTTGATGAAAAAACCGGAAAGTCAATCACTGCTAAATTAAAAAATCCATGTCTTAGAGATGGTGCTATTCCTAGAATACTACCAAACTGTCCCTCCTATTTATCATCATCAACCACTTTTAGAGAGTCCCCTAACGCAAAGAAAATGCGTTTAGAAAACTCTGCCCTTAAGCGTGCCTTATGTGAAAGTGTTGCTGACGAGTTAGAGTTACAAAAACGTAACACTTTCCATAGCATCGATGATTTGGAAACAAAATTGAACTTCCTAAATAAAAATTATTGGACTTTTATTAGGCAGGAAAATACTATTATGATATATCATATATACAGATGCCCATGCCCAAAGATAAAAATGTCCCTTGTAATTGAATCGGACTTGGCCGTTGCAGTATTCTGCAATGATGTTAAAATGAGTTCTATAGGAGAGTATAAGGTTCCTAAACATGTAACCGATAAAAATATTCTACAGATTTTGATGGAAAACATGAAAAAAATGGACATCGAAGAACAGCAAACCAAAACGTCAAATACAATTACTTTATTAAAATTAATCTTGTCATTTTTGTTATTAGTACAAGATGAGTCATTCAAATATGTCAATTCAATTAAATTCATTTATGAACAAATAAATATAATGACAATGAATAAGGTTAATTATTCAAGTGAAATGATGATATTATCTTCTTTATTATATAACTGCTCCCCTGGAGGTTACAGACTGTTAAGAGACACTAAAAATGTGATTTTACCATGTTATTCAACTATCAGGAGATTAACCTTATCAATGTCTATGAATCCTGTAATTGAACAACATAACAATTTCCTCATGTATATTAAAAATAAATTCAAGTTACTAATGCCGAAAGACACCACAGTATCTTTACTTATTGATGAAATACATCTCAAACCTTATCTTGATTATAAAGGTGGTAATATTGTTGGTTTAGCTAACAACAGCAATGAACCTGCCACAAGTGCATTTGCTTTTATGCTTAGCAGTGTATTCTCACAATATAAGGATGTTGTGCATGTTATGCCAACTTAATGTCTTCGAGCTGAGAACTTATTTGACATAATCAAACGTTTAATAATTGGCTTAGAGGAGATAGGCTTTATAGTATTATGTGTTATAACAGATAATAATGCAATAAATAAAAAAGCCATGGCTTTCTTTTGTAGCCCAGCAAAGCTTTCAATTGTCTATCCACATCCATTTATAACGTCTAGACCTCTTTTTTTCTTATTCGACTCAGTACATATACTAAAATGCATTAGAAACAATTGGCTTGGCCAAAAAGATGAAAGTAAATGCATGATGTTCCCAAAGTTTTGTTATAATGGAAATCATGAATTGGATAACATCCAAAATGCTCCATTTTCTAGTTTGCATAAACTTTATGCGATAGAATCTCAATCGCTTTTAAAATATTGTTATAAGTTGACTGCAAAGGCCCTTTCTCCCACTACTTTTGAAAGGCAAAATGTTAATTTGGTTTTGCAAATTTTCAACGAATATACTATTCAAGGTTTGCTAACCTTAGGCAAACAGGAATGCTTGCCAAATTATGCAGAAATCGCAGAATACATACAAATATTTTATATTTGGTGGACAATACTGAATGTGAAAACACCAAATAAGGGTTTTCAGCTTCGTAATAAATATGCAAATCCACTTACATTAAATGGTGATAATTACAGATTTCTCTCTATGTTCTGTGACTGGTTAGAAACTTGGAATAGCATACCTGGAAGAACTGGTAAGTTAACAAAGGAAACATATACTGCTTTGCACCATACAACTTACGCAATTTTAGAATTAGCTAAATATTGCATTAGAGAACTGAAATAAACAGCTACTTTCAGGGTATTAACAGAGGTTCTCTGTTATACCCAAATGATACAACTAATAATTTTGTGTTATATAATTATATAGTCATAAATAAACTTACCAAATGCGATTCTTTCTTTCATTCTATTCATCAAAGAAAATTAGCCATGTATATAACCTTAAATATTTTGGCTGATCAACATCTTTTATTTAATGTTGACTCGTGTGATGAGGGTCACCCTATACAATAAATTGAAAAAATGCTCATATGGAGTTCTTCGAATTCCCTCATAAATAATTTTTGTCGCAAGGAGAATGACAACATTAATAAAAAAAAAAAAATTTCAGAAAAATTCAAACTTTTAATTAAATTCCACAACGGATTTTTATAATGTCTGATGTATTTAATATTTGAAATATTTCTGCATTAGTAACTTTGTTTATACTAACATTATTTGTTTGATTTTAATTTTAACTTATCGTTTGTTCTTCAGTTAAACTAATTTATTGTTCGTTTTTCAGTTAAACTAATTCATCGTTCGTTTTTCAGTTAAACTAATTCATCGTTCGTTTTTCAGTTAAACTAATTCATCGTTCGTTTTTCAGTTAAACTAATTCATCGTTCGTTTTTCAGTTAAACTAATTCATCGTTCGTTTTTCAGTTAAACTAATTCATCGTTCGTTTTTCAGTTTTGATTTAAAAAATATTGTTCAAATGATTTAAAAAATATTCATTTCGATTTTTAAAAAAATTCATTTCGATTTTTAAAAATATTGTTTTTTTGATTGTGGTTCATTTTGATTAAAAAAAAATTCATTTTGATTAAAAAAAAATTCATTTTGATTAAAAAAAAATTCATTTTGATTAAAAAAAATTCATTTTGATTAAAAAAATAGTTTAATTCTAATATTTGTTTATTGTCTTAACTCATATCAAATATTTTGCTTGTGTTCTGCTTCAAATATTCATAATCTTACATGCATAATTTTCATTTAATTATATCAAATAAACTTCAAGTTTACTACAAATCAAATCGTGTTCCTTCATTTTTTTAAAATGTAATTTATAAGTAGTTAAAGAACGCATTCTAATCTTTAAAATCTATAATACAACGAAATATTCAATTGCTTATAATACTTAAACAAACAACTTGTTTTTTTTATTATTTTTTTATTATTAATATTAGATGAGTTTCAGTATAACTCATCGTGTTCTTTCTTTATTTCTTTATTTTAATCCAATTTTGAAGTTTTGTAACGCTGTCTGTAAAAATTACTGTTCATTATTGACAGTCAAGAGTTCCACATATCTTGCTTGTTGGGACCTCGGCGATGACGTCATTTTTTCAGCTGGCCGGCCATCTTTATAACGAAGGCCACGCTTTAATCCAACTGAAAGTGCTCAACAATAAGAAACGAGTTTCTTAAAGGGGATATATATATATACATATATGCATATATATATATATATATATATATATATATATATATATATATATATATATATATATACACACACACACATATGTATGTATGTATGTATGTATGTACATAAAAATGTATGCAGGTATCCCTACTCGTGGTGACTTAACAAAAGTTGGCCGTTCCTGTTTTCTGGTTGGTCACTTGCTACCTGCTCGCAAAAAAGGTTGCTGCTCTGATGAAAACCGTAGATGTCGAAAGGTCCATCTTTATCAAATTATCAAATTATCCCCACGTTGTGAAAGGTCAGGGCAATCATCCGGCATTGACCAATCAGAGTTGTACCGCTGAGAAGCAAAGATCACTTTCAAAAATAAAAAATAAATAACAATTCGGCAGTTATTCTTTTTCTTGTATAATCATTCTGAGTAAAAATCACAATGTTCCATTTGTGTAACCCCTTCCCTAAAAATCCCCTTCCAAATGCACTCTCTACTTTGAGTGTTTTTTGACTGGCTCTATTTATCAAGTTATGGGAGATTTTAGTTTGGCAATATCAACCCCAAACCCCGTGGTTTGTCTTTTTTTTTTTTTTTTTTTTTACATAGGCGTCACCACATTATCAAGGCCAAGAGGCCACTCAAGGATAAGGGTTAAAGAGTGTACAGTAGAAATTGGACAATATAGTAATCATTAGTAATGAAAATTTGGTAAATTTGATAACTTATATGGAACGGCTCATCAAGAACTTATTTACGTTAGACTTGAAGACAACCATATTGTAGTCAGCCGGAAAGCAGGAAAACGGAAGACAATTCCACAGGCGTGCAGTTCTAAGAAAGAAGCTTTGTTCATGGAATCTACGTTTAGGTTTAGGCACAGATACAGAGTGGGGGGAATTATTGATAGTGTTTTCAGCTAGACGAGTGTTTCTTGTGAAAGTTTGGCGAGGGGGGACCATAGATTGGAGCTCAGTCAAACACTTTCCATGAAAATAACGATACATCAGAGACAGACTCGCAACATCTCTTCTGTGAGATAGAGGTTGCAGGGAAGAGAAAAGGACATCTCCTACGAGGCTACGAAGTCTATTTTGAACTCTATCAAGGCAGGACAAGTCCTTTCTAGCAGCTCCTGCCCAGATGTGGCAACAGTACTCCATCCTTGGACGTACCTGGCTCTTATATAGATAGAGAATAGCATCAGCAGTGAGATATCTAACAATATGGATTTGGTGGGCAAGCATTTTGTTTGCCCACCAAATCCATGTTATTAAGACACACACACACACACACACACACACACACACACACACACACACACACACACACACACACACACACACACACACACACACATATCTATACACACATATCCCTAGTCGTAGTGACGTCATGATGAAAACAACTTACAGTCTCCTCTCAACATGACTTTTTAAATTATAAAATAAAATAGCCAAGTTGAAACCGTAAATAGGCAAACATATTTTTAAATTCCTGTAGAGGAATTGGTTTCAATGATTTTTAACCGATAAAGAGCGACTATAAAGGGAGGTAATTAGTTTCTCGATGATGATGATTTTTCTTTGTGAAACTGGACGTACGGACAAGTAAATTAATATTTTAATAATAATAATAATAATAATAATAATAATAATAATAATAATAATCCTGTCAAATCGTGGACTTTGCAGTCTCAGCTGATCACAGGGTGAGTATGAAAGAAAAGGAGAAACGAAGCAAATACACAGAGCTAGCCAGAGAGTTAAAAGGGATTTGGATGATGAAGAAAGTCCAAATAGTACCGATAATAGTAGGAGCACTAGGAACAATCCCGAAAAACTTCGAAAAAAGAATGTCAGAAATTGGAATCAGAGGAATAACTGCAAAAGTACAACGACTAACGATAATGAAAACGACTGAAATATTAAGGAAAACCCTTGAATGCGGAGAATAATACAAGATAATATAACGAATAAGCGTTACAGGGAATGAAGAACACCGAAGCTGCATATTTACAAATTCTACACCCCGCGTCATGCATTCCCCCATTGTTTCATCACCGACCCCCCCTCCCAAAAAAATGATACCAAAGGGCCGAGAAGGGTCAATAAGGACTGAAAGACCGAGGAGCGAGCGCCAACCAGACCTCGGCTGGACAAGCGCAAA
Organism: Euprymna scolopes; assembly: GCF_053919585.1. Taxonomy (NCBI): domain Eukaryota; kingdom Metazoa; phylum Mollusca; class Cephalopoda; order Sepiida; family Sepiolidae; genus Euprymna; species Euprymna scolopes. Next base: position 32,690,897 of record NC_136519.1, read on the forward strand.
GAGAACTGGGACCTTGGGGAGGCTGAGTTCCACTCAAATTCCAGCATAAACCAATGGCCACTACCAGCGAGAGGTCAATGGTAAGCGGCTGTTGCGATGATGCACATTCATTTGCAAATGCTATCGAAGGAGGTGGAGAGGTCTGGACGTCTGGGGAGACTTGTTGTCACTCAGCTTCCAGAGAATATCACAGGTTTCCAATCAGATCGTTTGTTGACTTGTGTGAAAGCTCCATGTGAGCCAATAATAATAATAATAATAATAATAATAATAATAATAATAATAATAATAATAATAATTTTGCTTGCCCACCAAATTCAGAAACAAACTACGGAACTTGTTACACTTTAACTTGTATTAAAGGCCATAACCCCGTCTCTCTTCCAATAGAATTTAATTAAAAAAGTATCACATTATTTTATCATTTTAATTTTTCGGTAATATTTACATTTTTTTAATCTGCGGAGATCCGTCTTTCTTACTTTGGAATTAGTCAACAGATTTTCTATCTCGTCCTCCTTTCTTTCATTTTAATCTATTTCCTATCTCTTATTGTTACATTGACTTCCGGTCTGTGGGAAGGTTTCCCTCTTTCTCCACAGACCCACCGTCACATAATAATTGCACTTTTCCGAAATGGAATTTATTCCATCATTCCCAAACTCTGGGATACGAGAGTCATTCCAAAAGTAAGACTTCCTATTTCTTTTTTTTTTTTTTTACTCAAAAACTAAAACGTTAAAAAGATACGAAGACGCGAGTGGTACCGTTAAAATGAGCGACCTTTTTGTGTTTCAGAATTTAATTTTCTAACATAGTCACCATCATTCTCGATATATTTTTGACAATCTCTTTTGATGCTTCAGTCGTAAACGACAAGAGCGCGCGTTGTCACTCATATCTCTGTCGCCACTTTGAAATCGACGAACCCAACTCCTAACTCCGCTGACATCTCATAGATCGGTTTCCTAAACGGTCAATAGGTGCCGGGGAATGGTGATCGGTTCAATTTGTTTCTGCATGGAGTAAGCTAATGACACATCTCTACTTTTGACAGACGCGTGTCCATGATAGTGTAGCTTTCTTAGAGTCTCACACCGTCAATATCTGCAACAGAGAGATGGAACTTTCAGGTCATAAATGCATAAATTCAGTCATCATAACAATGCATTTTGCAATTCCCTTTGATCAATTCGGGTGGAATAAAAAATAGGAGGCATTCTTTTTGGAACGCCCTTCGTATATCTCTCGACAGCCAATCAGCCCCACCACTGTTCTTTCATCTTAAATGACTTGCGCCGATGACCAACGTTAAATGGCCAATTTATCATCAGAGTTTTCTGTTCAGACGACGAGAAAAACAATTCCTTTCTTTCTCGCAAACCTTGACCTTGGGGTCCAAAGCTAAGATCACGTGAAACGGAACGAACTGAGTGGGTGCAAATAAATTATACGAAATCCTTTGTTGCATCGCGTCCATTTATTCTACACTAGCAGGGCGACCCGACGTTACTCGGGATTTAAAAAGAATTAACAAATATTCCACACTTCTAATACTTTTATTGTCACCGAAATCTGTGAAATCGCTAATTCGTCAATTAAATCAATTGATTATCTGCTCTAGTCAGCAACTCACCGCTGTGCACTAGGAGGAAGCTTCACATGCCTCCTCGTATTGACTTAGTTCACAATTCATTGTAGTCTACATTGCACTGTAGAGAACCTACTGTTGATTTTATGAAATTATTTTTAATTTTATATAATGACTTGAATTAAGTTAAAAATGCAAAAGTCAAGTACAATGATCCAGTTATACTCTAAACAGAAGCGTTCATTTTGAACGTGGCTCCGTCTTATCAAAGAACCTACTGTTGATTTTATAGGTGGAACCATTCTGCTTGTGTGGTAATAAAACTTTTTGAATACAATTATGTTGGCAGGCTGCATAAAAGTTTTAACTTTGACCAAAATTGGACTGTTTCTTCTTTAATCAGATTTCTTCGATTATCGATTTTTGATACTTATCGGAGGTATTCCGGGACAAAAACCTACCTAAAAACACTCCCAGGCACATAAGGTACATGTGTATGAAATAAAAAAACAATCGTCCCAGTCGTTTTGGAGTCTATAGTGAACGAACTCACACACAGACAAAGTGCCTTATATATATATATATATATATATATATATATATATATATATATATATATTGATAGATAGATAGATAAATTATTTTCTATTTTAAATTATAAAAAATTAACTTAAAAATAAAAAGTTTTTGAATTATTTTTAATTTTAAATAAAAAAGATATGTTAAAAATAAATGTCGTTTAAATTGTCTGTAATTTTAAATAAAAAAGATATGTTAAAAAGAAATGTCCTTTAAATTATTTTTAATTCAAAATAAAAAATATATGTTAAAAATAAATGTCGTTTAAATTGTCTGTAATTTTAAATAAAAAAGATATGTTAAAAATAAATGTCGTTTAAATTGTCTGTAATTTTAAATAAAAAAGATATGTTAAAAATAAATGTCGTTTAAATTGTCTGTAATTTTAAATAAAAAAATATGTTAAAAATAAATGTCGTATAAATTATTTGTAATTTAAAAAAAATATGTTAAAAATAAACGTCGTTTAAATTATTTGTAATTTTAAATAAAAAATATGTTAAAAATAAACGTCGTTTAAATTATTTGTAATTTTAAATAAAAAATATGTTAAAAATAAATGTCGTTTAAATTGTCTGCAATTTTAAATAAAAATATGTTAAAAATAAATGTCGTTTAAATTATTTGTAATTTTAAATAAAAAATATGTTAAAAATAAATGTCGTTTAAATTATTTGTAATTTTAAATAAAAAAAAATATGTAAAAAATAAATGTCGTTTAAATTGTCTGTAATTTTAAATAAAAAATATGTTAAAAATAAATGTCGTTTAAATTATTTGTAATTTAAAAAAATATGTTAAAAATAAATGTCGTTTAAATTGTCTGTAATTTTAAATAAAAAAGATATGTTAAAAATAAATGTCGTTTAAATTGTCTGTAATTTTAAATAAAAAAGATATGTTATAAACAAACGTCGTTTAAATTATTTGCCTTTTAATTTCTTTTTACCTATACAAATATTAATAACAGTTGTTTCATTATCATTTTCCGATTTGTCAGTTTTGCTTTTATTCGTTTCCGTTTCACTTGATCTTTGTTTTTGATCGCTGAGCCAAGGCTGCTACTTGTTCTACAGAATTGCGGTTGGCAGCCATCTTGATTTTTACTCATTCAGTGTTAGCACATTTTAATCGTGCATTTCTCGACTTTAGATGGGTAAAATAAATTAACTTTTGTTTCGAAATGACTCCTCATGTAATCAATGCCACCGTTCAGACAAAGGATACCCCCTATAGGGAAGCTGCGCATGTAATTGTGAGGCAAGGGTTGCGTAATCCTCAACCACATTTCTTCTGAATTTGCAGGGTTTGCGTCCAGTGGCAAGAAGTCCAGGACGACTGGAAACAATGCCGAGAGTAGCAGAGAGCACATACAACACCTGGAAGTCCAAAATGATCCCCCATTTAGTAGTGACTACGTTCAACGTTGCTTAACTTCGGTGATTCAGTGGAAACTAGTGTGTCAACGTGATTATGCCGTATTCCTCATGTAATAATATTTAAGATAAGAAACATTTTTAATGCCTGCACTAACCCTATTTTCTTATATCACCCACCAACCCTATTTAGTGACATGACCCTAAAAACACCGCTGGAATTTCATTTTGATTCCAACTGGGATAACTAGAGGCAGTTAATGATTTGGTCCATTAAATAAGTGCAATATATTAAAATGTAAAGAAACAGAATTCATTAAAAATATATTAATAAAATACAATAATACAAAAAAAATATCTTAGTGAAAAATGCAGCGAAAAAGAGTTTGAATACGTAAATAATTATTTTTATTGCTATTTTTTTAGATTAAAAATAATTCACATTCGTTTCATTTCGTTAACATTGCGCCCGAAAACGATTAATTAAAATAATTTATGAGTCTAGCACGTTTGTAATTGAAATGTTGATATATACCTACAAGAAATATTATCGTAAAGCTGCGTTACATTAAAATACCAACCACATACGATAACTAAGCACTCTAAGAACTCTAAGAACGGAATACTCCACAAATATAGATAAATACATACTATTATGCACATGTTTGCATGTGTATGGTCTACAGGACCTATCTCTAAAACGAAGAATATAAACCTATCAAATATATGCATATTCTAGCATTGCGAAAAGGATAAATAACCCAGATGAAAAAATGACAACCATCGAAATTAAATTTATATATGGATATAAAAACGTTTGCCATGAAAATTACCTCAGACATCGCGGTAGAGGAGAAAATATAACTACCAGTATACCACCTTTATTTAAATCATATAAACAAGTTAATATATCTACTCAACTAGATGTTAATTGAACCACATGGACATATATCTTATAAATAAATAAATAAATAAATAAATAAATAAATAAATAAAGAATTTGGAAACTAGAAACAAATGTACGGATAAAAAAGTGAGAAATAAAATGCATCCCAAATAAATGAAATAAATAAATAAAAAGAAATTAATAAATAAAACTTGTCAATAGGAATATGAAGTCGCCTCCAGAAAAGAAAAACAACCATAAAAACCTAAGATAGAGTAAGTAACGACAATAAGGAGAGTACAATATTACGTCAGATCTAAGTGAAAGCTTAGGCCAATAAATAACCTCCAAGTTAAAAGAATACCAACACCTCTCCATTGACAACTTAACCACATGAAATCTCACTTTTTCCATTTTCTCTTACCCCTACTCCTTTCCTTCACCAAACCTCCTTCCATAACCCCTACTGCTCACATTCACAAAGTCTACATCCCACTTTCTTCCAGAACGTTAACCACACCCAAATATCTTATAAAACTAATGTAACTTTGACTCCCGTTTCAATATCGATTCGTTTTTGGTCTGATGAGGTGTTATCCTTGAATTAGGATTCCACTAAAACATGTATGCACATATGCAACCAATACTATTTGTATAATAAACAGACATATATATATATATATATATATATATATACATACATACATACATACATACATACACACATATATATACATATATATACATACATGCATATATATATATATAAATATATATATATATATATATATATATATATATATATATATATATATATATATACATACGTACCTTATTTTTTTCAACAGCTCGACCTCCCGCCATTAATCGAAGAAGTCAGCAAAGCCATTCAGCAGTCAACCAGTGGAAAAGCTCCAGGTCAAGATGCCATCCCAGCTGAGGTTTACATGTCCGGTGGTGCAGCCTTGCGGGAGCAGCTGACCTGCTTGTATCAGATCATGTGGACGAAGGGACAACTACCCCAAGAGTTTAAAGACACCACACTCTTTCACATCTATAAGCAAAAAGGAAATAGCCAATCCTGTGATAGCCACCGAGGTATTTCTCTCCTGTCCATAGCAGGAAAGATCTTGGCTCGCATCCTGCCAAACCGCTTACTTGGTCACCTGGAACAGGGACTCCTACCGGAGAGTCAATGTGGTTTCCGCGCCAGTCGGGGGACCACTGACATGATCTTTGCCGCCCGTCATCTTCAAGAGAAATGCACCGAACAGCACCGAGACATTTACACAACCTTTATCGACTTGACCAAGGCATTTGATACAGTCAGTCGGGATGGTCTGTGGAAAATAATGAAGAAATTCGATTGCCAAGTACTTTCATCACAGGAGTTCGTCAATTCCATGAAGGCATGATGGGACGCGTCCTTGACGACGGTGAACCCTCGGAGGGTTTTCCAGTAACAAATGGAGTTAAACAGGGCTGTGTCCTTGCCCCTACACTGTTCAGCTTGATGTTTTCTGCAATGCTATTTGACGCTTTCAGCGACCAGTCACCAGGCATCAACATTAAATTCAGAACAGATGGAAAGCTGTTTAATCCAAGGAGACTGCAGGCTGTGACAAAGATGAAGGGAGCAGTGCTGAGTGACTTTCTTTTTGCTGATGACTGTGCCCTCAATGCCAGCAATGAGCGAGAAATGCAAGACCAGATGAACAAATTATCTGCAGCCTGTGACAACTTCGGCCTCACAATTAGCACCAAGAAGACCGAAGTTATGTTCCAACCAGCTCCCAGAAATCTGTATCATGAGCCAAGTATCTCAGTCAAGGGACAGAACCTTCAAGCGGTTGAGACCTTCACCTATTTGGGTAGCACTCTATCTCGGACAGCCACAATCAATCTCGAAATAAACAACAGAATCGCCAAGGCAAGCAGCGCATTCGGGAGACTCAGAAGCAAAGTCTGGGAAAGGAGAGGAATCAGTATTGACACCAAGTTGAAGGTTTATAGAGCAATTGTCCTCACCACACTACTCTATGGCTCAGAAACCTGAACTACCTACAGAAGGCACGAAAAAACGTTGAACCACTTCCACCTGAGATGTCTCCGAAATCTCTTCCATATCAGATGGCAAGACAAATTCCCTGATACAGAGGTCCTGAAAAGTGCTAATCTTCCCAGCATAACTACTACCCTTTGAAAGACCCAACTGAGATGAGCAGGTCATGTCTCCCGCATGCCAGATGAAAGAATCCCAAAACAATTCCTGCATGGCGAGCTGTGCCAAGACAAGTGTTCAGTTGGAGCACCAAGAAAACGCTTCAAGGACAACCTCAAAGTCTCCCTCAAAGACTTCAACATCAGTACAGAGTCCTGGGAATCGCTTGCATCAGACAGATCTCACTGGCGTCACCTCATCAACAAAGGAGCTGAAACAGCTGAAGAGAGAAGAACCCTTAAAGTAGAACAAAAGCGTGCAACCCGCAAAGCCAGAGCAACAAACCCTGTCTCCACAACACCAGCTCATCACTGTCCAACTTGTGGGAGAGCCTTCCATGCCCGGATCGGCCTTACAAGTCATCTCCGGAAGCACAAAAACAATACTTCTACTCACTGATGTCATGGTCATCTTCGACTTCGAAGGACAAACACACACATTTTTTTTACATATGCATTTATATGCCGCTACACATTCATAAGCATGTTTCGGTCAGCCAGTTACAAGTAACTACAGACCTCTTCAGGCGATACAAAAGTAGATTACGGACGCTACTTTTGTATAAACATTATCGCTTGAAGAGGTCTCCAGTTACTGGCTGACCGAAATATGCCATGAAAATGTAGCGACATATACATATAATGTCAAACAAATAAAAAGTATATCCTTCCCTCCTTCGGTATTGATAGCTCGTGTATGAACCTCGTTATTAATTCATTGCTTGATTCACTTCTGGAAATTACTAACCTGTACAATCCTGTTTCGTTGTACCACAACACATCAGTGCCGCTAGACTAGCACCTCTCCCAAGCCAAAGATCGAACCTAGAACTGTCATGTTGACAGTCGGCAGCTCTACCTACCTACCACGGAAGCGACGCCTGCAAATAACTGATCCGAATGTCTATTTAAACAAACATCCGTCCGCTACTTGTACAGTACTCAAACCGCCTGTTTGTAAGCAAACCGTGATCTTAAATATATATATATATATATATATATATATATATATATATATATATATATATATATATATATATATATATATATATATATATTTATATATAAATATATATGTATAAATATATATATATAAATATATATATATTTAAATATATATATATAAATATATATATATTTAAATATATATGCATATAAATATATATATAAATACTTATATATATATATAAATATATATATAAATACTTATATATATTTAAAACTGTATTTAAATTCTGTACCTCTAAACATTTATTTAAATATATATATATATATATATATATATATATATATATATATATATATATTTAAATAAATGTTTAGAGGTACAGAATTTAAATACAGTTTTAAATATAATCGGCGGAAGTCTCTCGAGAGCTCTTTCAGCTATCATCTCATCAGGAGAAAATCGATAGCGTAAAAATAATAATACTATGTCGAAAGTAAAGAGTTCTATGGGGAACTATTGAATGTGCCAAAAATTACGGGGACACTAAAATAAAGTTTATTAACGTTTAAAAAACGATTAAAATATTGGCACAACGAGGAAAAAAAAACGGTAGAAAAGATTCACATTTCCCCAAAGAGAAACAATGCGTTCTGGCCAATAGCAGAATCCAAGGCTGCAGAAGGAGGGAGACTACCAGACCCCATCCTCCCTTGTCTGATCTTCGATGGAACATGCTAGTTTATCCGAGTCAAAAGATGCAAGGATGTTCGCCCAACATAACCAGCATGCCAGTGCGATGCTGGTTATGTTGGGCGAACATTCTCGCATCTTTTGACTCGTATAAACCAGCATGTTCCATCGAAGATCAGACAAGGGAGGATGGGGTCTGGTAGTCTCCCTCCTTCTGCAGCCTTGGACTCTGCTATTGCTATCAAAAACACTTGTAAACGATTTTTTTTTAAATTTTTAATTTTTTTATTCCCATACTTTTCTGTAAGGTTTGACGAAAACACACACACACACACACACACACACACACACACACACACACACACACACACACACACACACACACACACACACACACACACACATATATATATATATATATATATATATATATATATATACACATTAATCAAGGCAATATGAATGAAATGTTTACCCAATAAAGCAAGTGTAAACTTCAACCTAATATAAATAATAATACTTATATATTTATGTAGTAATCCCAACCAAATAGAAAAGAGCTCAATACAGACACAATAGAGCTTGTAATAAGGAAAAAAAAATCAAGACTATAATTTAAAATTTATAAGTAAATTTATTGTTCGACAGAATACTTCAAAAACAATTTTCAGAAAATCCTTATTCCGAGGAATTTCAAAGAATGCTATTCATTCTCAGCACGCATCGCATCATGCCTCTCCCGCTGTCTAGACGACTTCCGATGTCTGAGTTAACACCTACACATTTGCAATTCTAACCTAAATTGGCCTTATTTTCAAATATAAAGTCTGCTCTTACCATTTGATGCCTGACCAATTAGGGAAGAAGATCAGTTAGTTACATTTAAGTGACTGAATTTTAACCTTGCGATTTTTTTTGGCATTCTCGGCAATTGCAAGTGGATTTGTTATATTCCATTATGATACCTTTTTTCTCATTCTGCAATTACTTTTCCAATAAGATTATTTCTCACTCTACAACTCAATTGCGCGTTCCACTGACTTTGAACTTCTGATTATTTAAAAAAAAGCAAAAACAAACAAACATTTTCTTCGCTTTGTCGATCTACCATTGAGTGAATCTTAATGTAATTCGGATCTTCTATACACGGCTTGTCCCCCCCCCCACATTTTCCCCCTATTATCACATGTTTTAATTTACATAAACTTCTATTTTTTTTTCTTTTTTTTTTTTTGGCAATTTATGACAAACCATTATAAATTTAATGCCCATAACCAGCAAAGTTAATATAATAATAATTTGCTTATTTCTTTCTTTCCTCAGAAAAGAAGAATAGCATTATTTTAAATTCCGCGGTATAAGGATTTTCTGAAAATTGTTTTTGGAGTATTTTCTTTTTTTTTTTTTTTACATGGGAGTCACCACTTATCAAGGTCCGGAGGCCACTCAGGGATAAGGGTTATTGCATGTACAGTAATCAATGAGGTAGTATTGTAGTAATCATTAGTATTGGGGGTTTTGATAGAGTGTCTAGCTTAAGGGGGCGGTTTGTCAGGAGTTTGTTTATGTTGAACTTGAAGACGTCCAAGTTGTAGTCAGGTGGGAAACAGGCAAGCGGCAGAGAGTTCCATTGGCGTGCAGTTCTAAGAAAGAAGCTTTGCTAATGGAATCTACGTTTTGATTTAGGCACATATAAAGAGTAGGGAAAATTATTGACAGTAGTTTCAGCCAGACGGGTGTTTCTCGTGAAAGATTGGCGAGGGGGGGACGAGGGATTGGTGCTCACATGAGCACTTGCCATGGGAATAACGACAAAACAAAGACAGGCTCGCAAGGTCTCTTCTGTGGGAGAGAGGTTGCAGGAAAGAGAAAAGGGCATTTATAGTCTTGATTTCTTTCCCTTATATATAGATATACAAATATGTATTGATATGCTTATATATATATATATATACTAGCATGGGTGCCCGGCGTTGCCCGGGTGTTTGGAGGTGTATGCTGAGCAAAAAACAACGACAAAAAACAAACAAAAAAAACAAAAAACGGGCAATTTTTTAAAAAGATTTGACCCCTATTATGGCCCCTTAAAAATTACTGTTTTGGTTTGAAATTACATTATTAAGTTAGACCCATGTCCAAGGAACCTATATCTAAAATTTCAAGTGTTTAGACCTAAAATTGTTCGAGGAGTTAGGTAGAGTTCTCAAAGGTCAACTCGTTGAACTTTTGACCCCTTAATCGCCAGATTTCTGGCCGAAAACCGATCACATCGATTTTCCCAAATCTCAGTACTCTGTATATCAAATTTGGAGTCTGTAGACTGAAAATTGACAGAGTTATTGCGAAGGGAAATGTACACAGACACACAGGCAGACAGACAGACGCACACACACACACAAACGCACACACACACACAGACACGTTCACTTTTATATATATATATATATATATATATATATATATATATATATATATATATATATATATATATATATATATATATATACTAGCAATGGGTGCCCAGCGTTGCTCGGGTGTTTTTAGGTGTATGCTGAGCAAAAAAGAAAAAAAAAGGTCAATTTTTTCAACTTTGACCCCTGTTATGACCCCTTAAAATTTATTATTTAGGGCTCAAATAAAGTTAGTAAGTTAGATCCATGTCCAAGGAATCTGTATCTAAAATTTTAAATGTTTAGACCTAAAATTGTGGGAGGGGTTTGATAGAGTTCTAAAAGGTCAAATCGTTGAAATTTGACTTCTTAATCGCCATATTTCTGTCCGAAAACCAATCACATCGATTTTCCCAAATCTCAGTACCCTGTATATCAAATTTCGAATCTGTAGGCTTAAAATTGACAGAGTAGGGAAATGTACACAGACACACAGACACACAGACACTTTCACTTTTATATATATACTAGCATTTCGGCCCGACGTTGCCCGGGTGTTTGGAGGTGTACACTGAGCAAAAAAAAAAAAAAAAAAATACAAAAAAGGTAAATTTTTTAAACTTTGACCCCTATTATGACCCCTTAACTTTTATTGTTTTGGACTCAAATAAAGTTATAAAGTTACATCCATGTCCAAGGAACCTATATCTAAAATTTCAAGTATTTAGACCCCAAATTGTGGGAGGAGTTTGGTAGAGTATTAAAGGTCAAATCGTTGAACTTTGACCCCTTAATAGCCACATTTCTGGCCGAAAACCAATCAGATCGATTTTCCCAAATGTCAGTACTCTGTATATCAAATTTCGAATCTGTAGGCTTAAAATTGACAGAGTTATTGCGTAGGGAAATGTACACAAACACACAGACACACACTCAGGAGAGAACTTGAATGCCCACTAGACACTGTCCTCGAGTGCCTAAGGTCTCTCTGTACAGGTCTTTGTCAGAACAATCTGGCATGAGGATACATAGTATTCGCAGCCCAAATAAGATCTCCTCACTACTGCTACCCAGTACCTTTTCCGAGGAATGGTGCACCTTCTCCAAGTGATATTACCTCAAGTAATAGCACGAAGCTGGATACTCCACCAGACTAGATAAATTCTTGTCCTGGAATCCAGTAAGACCAAGAGACCAAAATAAAAGATATAATACAATATATGAAAATGGTTAATTGGGGAGAGGAAAATTATATTCTCAACTTCTTTACTAACTCAGTGTTTGAGAAATAAAGAACTTAAATGGAACATTCGAATATCTATGTATCTCATATAGACTTCAAGTGTTAGCCCCAGGTTGTGGGCCGCTTGATTTCTGAGAACTTCGACTGAAGTAAAATAAAACTGAAAAAACACTTTCACTTTTATATATATATATATATATATATATATATATATATATATATATATATATATATATATATATATATATATATATATGTATGTGTGCATGTGTATGTGTGTGTGTGTGTTAGAGAAAAAAATGAACGTTTACTGTACTAGCATGGGCTCCCGGCGTTTCCCGGATGTTTGGATGTGTATGTTGAACGAAAAAAAAAAAGAAAAAAAAAGTGGTAGTAGGAAGGCAGGATCGACCCCGTACCGCAAAGGAGGAAAAAAAACGGAGTAAAACCTAACGTTTATGCTATTACGACCACCGCCAAACCGGAAGCGATATTTTTTTAAATTAAGGCTAGACAATCTAAAGGAGAGGAAAACTTTGAAAAATATCGGCAAAAAAGTGCCCCCCCCCCTGTAGAAAAGTGCCTAGTTAAAGGGGAATATATTAATGATTTTAGCCAATTCTTCGATAGTTGTCGTATGAAAGATAAAACTTTAAAACAATACTGATCTTGGTAAAATCCGTCGCCTCTATTGAAAGTTTAAGGCAGACATGCAAACAGACATACATACATACATTTATATATTGGTAACTAAACTTTTTTGACTCAAACTGATGAAAAAGCTTGCCCTATCTCTGAATACCCTTTATGTAAAATTTCAAATATTTATACCAGAAATTGTCTGAGTAATTTGGAAGAAACCGCAGAGGTAAATTTTTTTTTAACTTTGACCCCTATTATGACTCCTTAAAATTTATTGTTTTTGGCTCAAATCAAGTTATAAAGTTAGATCCATGTCCAAGGAACCTATATCTAAAATTTCAAGTGCGTAGACCCAAACTTGTTGGAAGAGTTTGGTAGCGTTCTCAAAGGTCAAATTGTTGAACTTTGACCCGTTAATCGCCAAATTTCTGGCTCAAAACGAATCACATCAATTTTCCCAAATCTCAGTAACCTGTATATCAAATTTCGAGTCTGTAGACTAAAAATTGACAGAGTTATTGCGTAGGGAAATGTACACAGATACACAGATACTTTTACTTATATATATATATATATATATATATATATATATATACACACACACTTCATTCTGAACCGGTACCTATTTTCTCTTACTCTACAATTTAAAAAATTTAAAAACTTATACTTATGATTTTCTATGTGTATTGCATTTAGCCAATTAGGTATAAACCAATTATAATATTTGCTAAAATTTGTTCCTCTGAGGAGATGGTTAACATCGAAAACCTGTAGGTTAAGGAAATATACTTATTGAAATGTAATAAAACTCTAGATTTGAAATTTAACCGTTTCGCATCATAAAATTTAAATTACTAAATTATGATATATATATATATATATATATATATATATATATATATATATATATGTGTGTGTGTGTGTGTGTGCGTGTGTGTGTGTGTGATAGAGAGAGAGACAGAGAGATGAGGGGGTAAAATTAATGAATAATTATGTAAACACGAAATAAGACGAAAAAATTATTTGCTCTGGGCTATAAAGATTTTCTAGTATTTCTCTCTAGAATTCTTCTTTTTGTCTTGAGAGTAGAAATGAGAAAGAATGCTACAAGACACGTGACATGCAGCGTACAATTTGATTGGCAACCATTGTTCAACACGTACGTGGTTCGCCTGATTCGCAATTGATTTAAAAAAAATGGCGTTCGATCGCTTCTTTTGCTCCGACGCAACCATTTTTGTTGTTTGTTTGTCGCATTGAATCTTTGATTCGACGTTGACAAGTGAAATAATCCACGAATACATAAAAGACACAAAGAATACGGAAACTCTGAAAGAAAATGGATGAAATGATAGATTGAGAGAAAGATAAGGCACACACGTATCTAACATATAAAGTTATCTTGCGGATGTTTAAAGTTACACCCAAATAGCAATCCTTCTGAGAAATACATACTTGATTCGGACGTTTATTTTTTCGTTTTTTTCTTTCTCTCATTGTCTTATTGGCACTTATTTATTTTATATAGTCTCAGTTAATTTCTGACAATATTTATTCCAACCAAGCAAACTGTTGAAATGGAGATATTTTCATTCGTACTTCAAAACAGATTGAAGGAAAGTTGTGTGTAATTTATTGAGTTCTCTTCCTTGACTTCTTAAATAGATTGAGAGAAAGATAAAACATACACGTAACTAACATATATACTTGATTCAGATTAGTCTATATTCTTCGTTTTTCCTTCCACTGTTTTACGAACCTACCCTCGCCTGAATTATCCATAAACTGACTGATTCGTTCAGTTACAACAGTTAATAGATCAGCCGTTGGACGAAAAGCACGAAATCCAAATTGAACATCACTGAAAAGGTCAAGACTTTTCAGAAAATGAACAAACCTGCTATTGATCAACCTCTCAAAAACTTTGCTAATTACAGAGAGAAGACTAACAGGACATTTTGTTTAGTCACCAGCGTTTTTAAGATCGGAACAACAGAAGACTGCTTCCAGCAAGAAGGTAAAAACCGAGACAAACAGAAATTGATTAATTTCGAGAGGGTAGAAGAAAGTTCAAGCACACAATGTTTGAGAACAACAACAGGAATCAAATCAGGACCGGAAGTTTTAGATTGATAAAGACCAGCAAGAATTCTAGCAACCATCTTTGGAGTGATGATTATAGAATCAAGAGCCTGATCAGTTTTCGAAGAAAAATTTGTAAATAACAGCCCCAGAATCATCGATAGAAGAATTGTCAGCAAAATGACAAGCACAGAGATCATCCTTATCCTTTTAAAAAAATTAATTGAAGCTTTATGGCCTCAGTTAATTTCTGAAAATACCTATTCCGGACAAGAAAACTGTTAAAGTGGAGATATTTTCATTTATACTTCCAAACAGATTGAAGGAAAGTTGTGTGCAATTTACTGAGTTCTCTTCCTTGACTTCTTAAAAAATTAATAAAATTATTTGGACGAAATTTTTATTAAATACTTTACAGAGGTTATGTATTTTCAGCATTTTTTTTGCATTTTTTCCTCCATATTCTTTTGGGTTTTCATTGTTTTTTTGGGTTTCAACAAAATTGATGTCAGTTCGATGCCAGAAACAAAGTTCACCAAAGCAGACTATTATTCGAATTTGTATCTATAGGATTGTGGCTACAGAAAATATCATCGGAGATAAGTGCAGGGTCCCTTTCATTGCGTGACATGACACTTCCGTTACTCTGGCATTATACAACTGTTGATAAAGTAGCTGCTCTTTATATTATGGAAATCGCCCCAGACTAGACATGAAGCCACTTGATATAAATAGCTAAAAATAAGAGAAAACACCACTTCAAAGTCAAAATCTAGCTAACGATACATTTTATATTGATCCAACACAAAGCAACAATTCATTCTTCTTTGTCAGAAACATGGCTCGTGACATGTGAGGATTATAGGACTAAATTAGGGAAGAAAGATTTACACAGCTGCTGAAAGTAAACCCAATGTCCACTTTTTACTCTTCATTATCGCTATCTAAGAGTTAGAACCCCTGTACTACCAGTCAGAAACAGCAAGCAGGCAAGCTGTTAAACCTGTATCCTCAACGTGTCAGTGCAAGCTGCCTGTGAATGTAAGTGCCAAGATAAAAAAGAAAGAGAGATAGTGAAACGGCATTTATTATTTTAACCTGGAAACAAGGTCTAGCTCTTGGAGTCTTTGAAATTTCCTTGTAATGGTACCTTTGCAGTTGGTACCAAAATAAAGTATATTCAGGGAAATAGGCGAAACCTAAACGTAAGCATGACAAATCAGTTCATAAATTTAAGTTTTGAAAATCGATGTATACACTATTTAAAACTTAAGCTTAACAAAGTGACTAAATCATTTTTAAAACTCAAGCATGAAGACACAAAAATCTTTATTTCCAACTTAACCCTAACAAGTTCACAAAATGTAAGCTTAGTATGGGCTCTCTACGAGCACAAATTCAAGTATATCTTAATTTTTAAAACGTTTTTAAAGTCATCATGCAGTTAAAGCAAAATAAATTGTTTTGGACTATTAAAATTTTTTATTATGGAAATCGCTCGAGACAAGGCATGAAGCCACTTGATGTAAGGAGCTAACAAGAACAAAAATGATTATTTCAAAGACAAGAGATGCCTATTGACCTTAGTTTTGAAAAGACAAAGGCTGTAGGTAGAAAGAAAAATAGTGGGTAGAAAGAGAGTTTCACAACCTTGCGGTTTTTGGAGAAAAAACTACTGGAATAGAAAGCTGTATTACAATGAGGTATTAAAACAGCGAATTGATTGAGACCACCTGACCAACGAATCAAATGAGCTGGAACAAATGAAGCAGGGAATAGATCAGACAATTCTACGATGCCATATAATGGTATCTATAGAAAAGACTGAGACTAGCGACATCATGTCTGTGGGAGAAAATTGCAGTGAAGAAGAAAGTGTGGGGCCAATCAAATTACAGATACGTTTCTACAATTTATCAAAAACCTTCTAATGGGATAGAGATTCAACAGCCAAAATATGACAACAGTACTTCAAACATGATTTGAGATTTTTAGATATAGAAATGGAGAATAGCCTCGGGCGTGAGAAAGTATTTAGAGCGATAGATAATCCTTATCCCCGAGTGGCTTACGGGCCTTGATAAGTGGTGATCTCCATGTAAAAAAAAAGCACCAACTTTAGAGAAGCAGAAAGAACAATGAAAGGAAGATTTGATGAGAAAGAAAGACCAAGAAGTTTTAGAGCAGAGCAGAACCATCTATAAGAATCCCAGGGGAAAAGGGACACGTCTACGATTGAAGTACAATAGCTGAGTCTTAACAAGATTAGATAAATAAAAATATTTCTTACCCCAATCTACAACCGAACCCAGATCAACTTCTAGATCAACCGCATCGAGGAAGATGGGCGAGAAGCAATACCAGAATAGAAGGTGGTGTCATCAGCATAAAGGTTAATTTTCTGAATAATATTCTTTGGAAAGTCATTTATATGGAGAAGAAACAGTTGGACCTAGAATACCGTCTTGAGTAACGCCGGAATTAAAAGGAAAAGAAAATGAAGACACTTCATCAAAAGTTAGTTGCAAGCTTCGATTAAAACTCAATGATGTTAAGAACTTTACCACTAATACTATAACCTCAAAGTTTATATTGAAGACCAGGATGCAAAACTCTATCTAACGCAATGAACCTAATTTCACCTGAATTATCCATAAACTGACAGATTTATTCAGTTACAACAGTTAATAGATCAGCTGTTGAACAAAAATCATGAAAACCGTATTGAACATCAGTAAAAAGGTCCAGACTTTCCAGAAAATGAACAACCTCTCAAAATCTTTGCTAATAACAGAGAGAAGACTATCAGGAGGACATTTAGTTGATTCACCATAGAGGACTGCTTCCAACTAGAAGGGAAAGGACCGAGACAAACAGAGATTGATTAATTTCGAGATGATAGAAGAAAGTTCGGGCACACAATGTTTGAGAACAACAAGAAGAATCAAATCAGGACCGGAAGCCTTAGATTGATAACAACCAGCAGGAATTCTACCAACCATAATTGAAATGATACTTACAGAATCAAGAGTCTGAAATTACAGCACCAGAATCATCGATAGAAGAATTGTCAGCAAAATGATAAGCAAAGCGATCATCCTTATCCTTAACAGATGAAATCAGATGGAGACCATTCAAAAGATGCGGAATAGCAGAGTGCCACTAGTAATACCACTATTATAGGTTCTCACAAAAATTACAAGAGCGGACCCTTTGAGATGAGATAGAGTCATGAATTCTTTGAGATTAGCTAGACTTCGTCGCAAAAATTGCTCGCCTGCTGGCATTGCTAACTCTTCTGTAGGATTGTCTAGAAGCCTTAGAACGATCCCAACAATACTGATTAAAATAATGATAACGATGGGCAATGGAAGTAGCAGAAACAGACGAAAACCAAGGAAGAGAATGGGGTTTGGTTTGAAACCGATGATGAGAAATGAAGGTGTCAATTCCAACAAGAAACCATTCAGCAACCTTAGCAGCAGCATTCGGAGACATACCAAAAATAGGTTCCCATGAAACGTCACATATGAAGCTGCGAATCCCATCCCAATCAGTTTTCCTGTAATTAAATGTTTGCCTGCCTTTGGAATTCCCACCCCTTTTCTCATTTTTGCAACCGTACCAATATACAAAAATTTAAAGCAGCGAACGGCAACCTCACCCGAACTTTTGATACACTGTCATTCGACCAAAATTTCCGTAGATTTTTATCATCGCCGACGTTAAAACACCTATTCTTGGCGCTGATTTTTTTTCCAGCTTTCCGTCAACCGGATGAACCATCGCTTATCTGACACGAGGACATCTCTTTACGTCCACTAGGGTATGCTTTCTTGCGACACATCCAGCATACGCACCGCAACTCCATCAAACTCAGTTTTTGCAGAACTATTGAGCTAGTTTCCTGAACTTACCCAACCCTTCTCCCACACCACGAATATTCAAAAACCATGTGCGACATCACATCACAACCCGTGGTGCTCCTATGCACACGAAGCGTCGACCATTGTATCCGGAAAAGCTAGCATTGGCCCGCTCAGAATTTCAACATGTGATGGATCTTGGCATAATACGACCCTTAAGCAGCCATTGGCCATCTCCACTTCACATGATACCCAAGAAACCGGAGACCTTGCGGTGACTATCGTGCACTTAACGACACAACTGTCCCTGACAGGTATCCCATTCCACACCTGCACGATTTTTCTGCTTCCTCATCCGGATCGACAGTTTTTTCTCGGATTAACCTAGTCCGTGCATACAACCAAATTCCTGTCGCCGAGAAAGACATTCCTTAGACGGCGATATGCACACCTTTTGGACAATTTGAATTCACCCGCTTACCTAACTTAGAAGTAATGCCGCACAGGCATTCCAAGGATTTATCGACGTCCTTCGTCTTTACGTACATCAACAATATTCTAATCGCAAGTTCGTCACAGAAAGAACATTTGACACACGTAACTGAAGTTTTGTACGGCACAATCACGTTGACACACCGGCTCTCGATAGATCTCTGAAGTTAAGCAACGTTGAGCTTGGCCAGTACCAGATGGGTGACAATTTGGGAAGGCTAGGCACTGTGTGTACCTTCTGGGAAGGTTGGGCGTGGGGCCAGCACCCTCACTCTGTAAAAAGAAACTTCCCGCTACAAAAACATCTACAAAAGTTGTAGACGGCCCTTTAGCCCCTGGAGGGGTATACCCCTTCAGGGGCTAAAGGGCTATGGAACCGAAGTCTTCCAATGTTCACAATCCTGTGTATTCATTCTTGGTTAAGAAGACCAAGCAACCCTTTCTGATCTATCCTCTACAAATTTGATACTACTTTTATTTCAAAGCAAGTAAACGCTTTAAAATAAATTAAAACACAAAAATCTTATCCGGATAAGTAGAAGAGTAACTTATATTGCCTTTGGTAATATTTATTTGTTGTATATGTTTTTTTTTTCATTTTTTTTATTTTGTTGGTTATTATAAAAAAATTGTCCGAAAATGCTATTTCAAACCAAATCATTCTCGACCAACTACTAGACCAGCATTGCTCAATTGGGGGCCCATGGCCCGCTAAGAGAACTACAGTTCTTTGATAGGAAAAATGTAATTAAAAATGCAAAATCTTGTAATAAGGTACAAAACTCCAGCCATCAAAAAAGTAATTTATTTTTTTATATACAGTGGAACCTCTAGATACGTAATTAATTGTAAATAAAGGTATATTCTGAAAATTTCGTATTCTGAAAGGTGTGTAGGGGACTAAGATATATAAATCCTAATCCCATTACAAAAGAATAATGAAACGAATGGAATTGAAGGAAACAAAAACTCAATTGATAGATAGGATCAACGTCGTTTATTTACTGTTGAAAGAATGAATGTTTTAGATATAACATGTGTTCATGTCCGCGCGGGTGTAACCATCGTTCGTTGGGGGGACTGGTGTTGTAGAAAGAAAAGAAAATGTGTGTTCATTTGTTCGCGCGTGGGAAGAGAAGTGAGTAATGTAATGGAACGAGAAATGGCAGTCCAGCGTGTAGACAAAGAAAAGGATAGAGGTTAAGCTGTACGCCATGTTAGCAGTCAGCTACGCGAAGGTATTCTCAGGGACCAGTAGTAGATAGAGAGAAAGAGTGAGAATGTGTACATAAGGTCTGTTGGCCTTTTGTCCCACATAGTAGTAAATGGCGTGAGGTACGAAAGCTCGAAAGCTGGGCCTAAAAAAGGGTTAGAAACAGCTTGTCTCTTCCTTTTATACTCGTTTCCGGTGGTCTTTTGCGCATGTGTGGATTTCCTTTGAAAGCGGAAGTGACGTTGTCCATGCGTGCGTGTATGTGAGTACATGTGTGTACGTTAGCGTGTGTGTATATACACGTGAATGTGAGTGTATGTACGCGAACGTGAATATATGTACGTGTGTGAACGTGGGCGCGTATGTTTGTGTGTGCGTATGTATATGACAAGTAATATAGCTTGAAATGTGAACGCGTGTTTTTGTGTGAGACTTGAAAAGGCTCGCGCAGGTGTTTTACACGCAAATCGCCTAATCCGTTCCAAGCCCCATGGAAACACTCATTACATTTTATAAATGTAAAACCCAGAATGAAATAAGAGCCAAACAGTGCCGAACCGAACCGTTAATACATGTAAATAAAATAGATATTAAAATATACTGCAATGAAAATATTAAAAAAAATAATACAAAAATGTGGAACCGTTTCGAACTTTACGAAACGCTTAAAATTATTTTTATTTTTTCAGTTTTTAATTTCTAAGATGTTGAAGGTTCGAAAATAAAATAAGAGTTGCCTCAAGTTTGGATTCATAAATATAAAGGTATACCACACGAAACTGTTTGAAGGGACGAAGAGACTATTCTCGAGCTTACCGAACGAAACTGAAAACGTAAACACAAATGGGAGAGGCAGACGACAACTGAAAATAACACTGTCATGCTGAGTTATCTCCCTTGATGGATATGCGATCATAATTTAATACTGGCGCAATGTATGCATTACTCAGTGGTGATATCAAATGCATCACTACGTCCTTCCAAACTTTCAAACTATCGTGATAAGATGTATCCCTGAAGAAAGAAAAATAGCGTTGATGCTCTGGCTTCAAAACGTGCGCAATACGGCAATGAAGCGACACTTACCGAATTTGGATTTCGTCTAGAAGAAAAACCTGCTCTACAATGCAAAAAAACAAAAAACAAAAACAAACAAACAAAAAACAAAAAACAAAACAAAACAAAACAAAAAACAAACAAACAAACAAAAAACAAACAAACAAACAAACAAAAAACCGCATACCATTGCTGAGGAACATATCAGGTCATGTAAAGAGAAAATGGTGAAACTAATGATCAGACCAAAGGTACAAAAAGAAGATCCATGACATTTCATTTTCTAATAACACAATCAGTCGAAGGATTGACTACTGATGTATACCGCCAAGTTTCCTCTGAAATCAAGCAAAGCTCGCTTTAGGCTAGCTTACAATTAAACGAGTCTACAAACACCGCTCAGTAGAGTCAGTTGATCGTCTTCGCACGCTACGAGAAATAGGGGAAAATGAAGGAAGAACTTTTGTTTTGCAATACCCTACCAACCACAACCTTTTTAAAAAAAGATTAATAGACTTGGCTGGTAGAATTGCAAGCACATTTGTACTTATGATGCCCCAACGATGATTGGCTTCAGACGGATGTTCATCACGCTTTTCAAGAATGAATGGTCATACGTGACGCCTTCTCACTGTTCGCTATCTCGTTCTTGCGTCGAAAATTCTACTGCCACATTTGTTGGAAGTCATGGACATTGCGGTCAAAACTTCTTTCGAGCAAAGGTAAAAAATGATCGGCTTTTCCAATGTTTAGCCAACGAAGTGGGACCCCAACATATGGGGCTTTTGTTCTCCACTAAAGTTCGTTGGCTATCGAGGGGTGAATGCCCCTCCTGGCTATATGAACTCCGCATGGAAGTGGGAAAACAACCCCCATGTCCACTTTGACAGTAAAGAGATTGTCATGATGCTCGGCAAACTCGCCGATATTTTTTTACCTACTCAACGAAACGAACCAATCCTTGCTAGTTACGTTCAAACAAGCTTGCCGGACTGTCTGCTCAAATCAAGGCTGGGTCCACAGTTTCGTTTCCTTTCTTGGACGAGTATTGACAAATGAAAAGGCTTGAACAATAGTTTCATCACTGGACATCTCGAAATTCTCTCTGCTGAGTTCAAATCTTATTTCGACGAAGCACCACTGGATGTTCCATGGCACAAATAATCTTATTAACATTGAAATTGAACCTACTGAAGATGAAGCAGAAGAGCTGGCAGAGTTGAAGGTTTCAAAAGCAATGAAGCTGATCTTCAGTAAAAAAAAAAAAAAAAAAAATCTCTCCAGTTTTTGGTTGTCTGTGCAAGATGCGTATCCCCTACTCAGCAAGAAGGCATCCGTAATTTTCATACAATTCGCTACAACATACCTTTGCGAATGTGAATTTTCTAACCTGGCGACTATTAAAACAAAGTCCGGAAACCGTCTTGATGTTAGGAGCTATGTTCGCCTTGCTGCTGTTTCCAAAACGAAGCCGGATATAAGAAGCCTCGTCTCACGAGCTCAACAAGTGTGTAATTTTCAGCAAAATTTTCATTTTGATTTATAATTTTAGAGTAACTAAATAAACGACATAAAACAAAACCTGATTTTTTTTTTGTTGAAGTGCAAGGAGACATGAGTGGTGAGATACTCAGTAAGGGGGCCATGAGTTGTCAAAGGTTGAGAAACACTATACTAAACGGACAGTGTTTCTTTTAGAGATAAGAGAAAAACTTCTAACAAATTTCAAAAGAGAATTCCATTCATTGTTTACTATCTTTAAATTTTTTAATTTTTTTACTTGGACTTCTACGCAGGAAGGGCGACGACTATATTAGTATCGGTTTTTGTAAAATGAGAAGACTCCGAAAATACCGTAAAGATGGCGACAGGGAAAAACAAGACACAAAAGTTGCCCCCTCCCCTCCAACAAACCAACATGCACCAAACTCATCTTATCAACGTTTTCGTTAGGAAGCCCCCGAGAGATTTTCAAGAAATATCTATATTCACAATAGTGCTAAGATGTTTTTTTCTTTGTGAATAGCGACGATATTTTCAGTTCCGCGATTGACAAAATCAGAAGACGCCATTGGAAAACTCTTAGCAGCAGCAGCAGCAGCAGCAGCAGCAGCAGCAACGACGATGAAGACGAAACAAGACGAGCGGCCATTTTCTAAGATGCGTTAATTCGATTTGCGCTTTTAACGATTATAATTTTCAGTGCTTCTATATAATAATAAAGCAAAAATATTGAATTTCAAGTAAAACAAATTATATCTACGTAACTGTCATGTCGCAAATAGTAACATATCCAAAAATTACGAAAAACGATAATGTAGAAAAATAATTATTCATGAAAAACGGTTCCGATAAGGATACAAACAGTTCTGATAAAATAACATGCTAGGTTGGAAATATTGGATCATGTGACGTCAAAAGGGGAAGTAACTCAGTTGAAACAATGAGAAGCAGACAATTTTATTTTCAGAAAAACAAAAATAAACATAACATATATACATAATCTGTGATTTAAAAAAAAAGAAAATTTTTTTAACTGTTTGAATTTTTGAATTTTTTATTTAAGGAATAACCGATTAAATTTGTGAGGAATTGAAAACTTAATTACCTCCCTTGTTAACTCTTCAATTAAAATCGGTGGGGTTTAAAACCAAATTTGCTAGATTTTAACAATTTCCTTTTTCATGAACTTACTTTTTCTTTTGAATTTATTTTTCTATTTTATCGTTTCCCGTAATTTTTTGAAATGCTACTATTTATGACATGATAATTACGTAGATATCGTTCGTTTTACTTCAGATGGAATATTTTTTTCGTTATTATAATATAGAAGCGCCGATTTTTATTTTAAACACAAATCTGATAGACAAACGAACCGAGCAAAGGGTGTACAAAATTATTATCTATATACAAAACCCAATGTCTGTCCGTCTTTTTCTCTCCCCTTCTTTCTCTTTATCTCTTGCTTTTTCAAATTTCTTGTATTTTTTAAAAAATTTTTTGTATTTTTAAAAATTTTTGTTGGCGATTGGGTATTCATGCATTGTTAGATATTAATAGGATCAGTGTTTGATACAAAAAAATAAACAAAAACTTCAATTTGAATTACAACTTAGCTATCTCTGCTCTATCGTTATTTTTATTATAGGTGTTCGACAGAGCTCCAATCTATGCCTGTCACACCGTAAAATACTCACAACGAATACTTGTCTAGCTGCAACAACTGACAACTATTTCCCCCACTCTTTACCTGAATCTAAAACTAAACAAAAAATCCATGAGCGGAGTTTCTTTCCAAGAAATGTCCGTCTGTGGAACGCACTATCGGGGAGCTGCTTTCCGGCTGACTATGGAATAACTTCTTGTTGAGCCGTCCTTTTAAATAATAAAGCCCTAACCAAGTTCCACCATTACTGATCATCATAGCGTTGTCTCACCATCTACCTTACATTTATTAATCATTATCCTGGAGTGGCCTTCGGACCGTGTTAAGCAGTGAACACAAAGGAAAACAAAATCAAAACAAACAAAAAACAAAAAACAAAAACAAAAACAAAACCAAAACCAAAACAAAACAAAACACAGCATGCTATAAATGTTGCTATTTTTTTCAGGTTTAGTAAAGCTATATTTCCCTTTCTTTATCGTATACTGTCTCAGTGGACTCTGGGGCAGAAATATCAGATAGAAGTCATAGATTACTTCAGTCAGGCGTTCAAATCTTGTGACCGATTGATAGCTTGGTTAAGATGAAACATCTGTACTTATATATATATATATATATATATATATATATATATATATATATATATATATATATGTGTGTGTGTGTGTGTGTGTGTGTATATATATATGTATATATATATGTGTGTGTCTATATATATATATATATATATATATATATATAGACTTGTATGTAATATACTGAGTTTTAATGGGTTCGTGTAATTCATCAAATTATTAATAATTAAATTATCAATAAAATATTAACCCTAAAATTGTCTTAAATCTTAGTAATAAAATAATCGATAAATTGTAAACAATGCTTGCCGCAAATGAGCGAATACGAAACTAAAAATTAACCGTAACGTAATTGCAAGGTTATTATTGGCCATATTATAAATATAGAAATAAAATTAGAAAAAAACTCTTTTTAAAAAATTAATTATGTTAAATAAAGAAATAGAGAAATCTAATTCAGGAATTCAATAAATGGGATATATAAAAAAAATTTTTTTAATGGCTACCAGTTTTTTGTGGAAACTTCTTGTAAATAAGGATACGAAAATTAGGTGATATATTAATATTTGAATGAGTTTTGTTTTTCACGGAGGATGCCTCCAGGGTAAATGTTTTATTTTCACATGCCACTTTTCTGTTAAGGGAATATTCTTTAAAAAATGTTCTTTTGTCAAAAGTGTTTTTATTCAAGAAGTCTAAAGAAATGCTGGTTGGGAATAATTGTAACTTAGCATGAAATACATTTTCTGTTGCTACCAACACCTTTTTTGAAGTCTTGGTTTTGTTTATACAGTATATATATATATATATATATATATATATATATATATATATATATATATATATATATATATATATATATATATATATATACATACGTCTGCTAACTTAACAAATACAATAATTGGCTCAAATAACACAAATTAAACAAATTTTTGAAAAACAGAAATAGGACAGAAACTGAATCTAACAATGTAAAAGAATGTAACTGCCGGGACCCTAATGAATGTCCAATGAGGGGGAACTGTTTAACTTCAAACCTACTATACAAATGTGACATTATAACAAATAATGAAACTAAAGTATATCTGGGGAGTACCGGAACTTGCTTTAAGGACAGATATCGTAATCACCTAGCATCGTTTAAAAATTAAACTGAGAAAGAAAAGAACACCACAAATAACGAAAACAACAACAATGTAAATAAAAATAAAAACAACGGTAGAAAGGATCATAATGATAGTGACAACCGCAACTACTATAACGAAAATAGCAAACAACCGAAAAAAACAAAACAAAGAAAAACTCAACCACTTTAGTATGGATTAAGGAATTAATGGAAAATAAAACTGAATATAAATTAACATGGTCAATAATTGATAAGGGGGAAAATATAAACCTAGCAAATCGAAAAGATGCAACCTATGTATATTAGAATCTTACTATATATTAATATCAAAAGAAAAATTATTAAACAAAAGACTAGATGTAATCCACGGGTGTTTGAACAGAAACAAATATTTAATTTCACGCACTAGAGCAGATTAGGAAAAAAAATGCACGGGAGGTAATCCTAGATAAAAAAATAATACCACGAGAGTGACCTTCCCTGCACCGGGTAATATAATACGAATTCAAACACTAAGCAAAAAAACAAAAAAAACAAAAACAAAACAAAACAAAAACAATATCAAAATAAACACACATAAATATAGGATGGTTGGTTGGTTGGTTGTTTTTGTTTTACGGCATATCAACCTTTTTCGGGTTATTTAATGCCGAATCCAAAGAATTTGAAGAAATTTTTTTAAATAGAATATATTTGTTTTTTCAAGTCGGTTTCTATTTAACCCATAGTTGGAACCCTAACAGGTACTACCACTCTGGGTCAGAGTGGACCTGGGAGCAATGGTAATTAAAGGGTGGCTCCACACTCCCTACCGCCCATAAGCTGGGGCCTCACCACTGGATATAGTTTAAGGTCATATCCAGGACCCCCATTGAGGGACTTTTACCCTCTGCAGGGGGGGGGCAGTCGGTGTATTCTAATGCCCCACCGACAGGGCCCATAAATATAGGAATAAAATTATATGATAATTAAAAAAAAACAAATAAGAAAAACAGGGAAAATTAAAACAAAAATAAATAATTAATAAATAAAAAATAAAAATACGAAAGTACGGATTAAAACGGAAAACTATCTTTACATAACAGCAAAAGATAGAGGAAATGAGGAAGCATGGCTGTGGAAAGCTTTTTACCCGAATACGATATCCAGCATGTTAAAAATATACCATTTGTTGTAAAAATCAAATGGATAAACATCTGAAGAAGTTGGTGAGGACAGAATATTTTTACGGAAGCATAAATCGTAAAATTGCCACTCATTAATGAAACAGCTGTAATGGAAAAATTCAGGAAATAAACGAAGGTTATAAAAAGAAAACGTGAGTCTTTGAATTTTCAACAAAACTCTGCACTATATATATATATATATATATATAAAATAAAAATTACAATTAAATTTACCAAAATGATCCAAGATGGTAAAACTAAAGTATATTATAAATATTAAAGAATTAATATTTATAAAGTAATCTCAACCAGATGTAAAAGCTCGATAAAACCAAATAGGAGATAGAGCTTATAATAAATCACCCTTGAAATCACCTTTTTCTTCACCATATTCCCTCTGCTTCAGGTTTTGTTATCAAGTAAGATCTTTGACTTACTTGCAGTTTCATCAAATACTTTTGTATGCAAAATCCGATCCCGCATTTTGCTAATTCCTACCCCCTGATGAGAAGGAAAGTATTTCTTCGAAACTCCGCGGATTAATGACTATCCACATATCTGTTTCCTTTCCAGATTAAATATGTTTTAAACTCTTTTTCAAAGTGTTTTTTAACATGTTTTATTAATTATTTTCTCTCATATATATATATATATATATATATATATATATATATATATATATTACGAAGAAGTTACCACTTATTTAGACCGAGAGGCCACTCGAGGATAAGGGTAAATGAGTGGACAATGGTGTAGTAGTCGTTAGTAGTGGAAAGTTGGTATAATTTGATTATTAAAGGGGACGGTTTAACAAAAACTTGTTTGCGTTGGACTTGATCATATTGTCGTCAACTAGAAAGCAGACCAGAGTTCCACAAGCGGGTGGTTCTACGAAAGAAGATTTGTTCATAGCATTCACGTTTAGGTTTAGGCACAGATGAAGAATAAGGAAAAGTGTTAATAGTGGTTTTACTCAGACTAGTATTTTTTTGCGGAAATTTGGCAAGGTTGGACCATAGATTGGAGCTTAGACGAGCATTTGCCATGAAAATAACGATAGAACAGAGACATGCTAGCAACGTCTCTTCTGTACGAAAGAAGTTGCAGACAAGAGAAAAGGGTATCACCTACTAGATTACGAAGTCGGTTTTGAACTCTGTCAAGGCAGGATAGAATGCTCCGAGCAGCTCATGCCCAGATGTGCCAATAGTGCTCGATCTTAGGACGTACTTGGTTCTTATACATGTAGAGGAATGTATCGGCAGTGAGATATCTATCGGAGTAGTAGAATGATCCAACTATTTATCCAGCTACATTGATAACAGATTTGATGTATATGTTCCATTTCGGATCAGTAGTAAAGGCCCGATCCAGAAGCCTCACCAAAACGAGAGCCATTCATTTCAACGTGAGCCAAACAAGGGTCAGAGCGTTGATGATGGAAAGAGAAACGGTTGATTTGAGATGCATTAAAATAAATCAGCTATCTATCTCCCCATTGCATCACGTGCTCAAAATCAGAGGAGAGAGAATAAAAGAGATCTTGGTCATTTTCGGACTTTGAAGTGTTGCCATAGATAATAGCATCATCAGCATAAATGTCTACAAATGATCTAAGAAAGTCATTTAGGAGATCATTGATGAAGATCAGGAAAAAATTAGGCCCAGGATGGAACCCCGAGGAATGCCAGCATTAATACTGTGAATTTCTAATTTCTGCCTATCAACCACTACACTTATAAACCTACCAGAAAGAAATGATTTAATAATTGAGAAGACATTTCCAGCTATTCCGTAGTTGGAGATCTTATGAAGTAGGCCATACCGATCAAAAGCCTTTGATATATCAAGAGTAATTGCCCTAAAAACGGAGCCCTCTCCAAGAGATTCGTTAATCCTATGAGACACTACAGGTAGCACATCAGCTTTAGATCTAACAGAACAGAAACCATTTCATATGTCGCTGTATATATTATATAAATATATGTATTTCTAACATCATAGATAATCTCTATCTCTCTCTCTCTCTCTCTCTCTCTCTCTCTCTGTATATATATATATATATATATATATATATATATATATATATATATATATATATATATATATATATACAGGGTGTCTCAGAAGTTTCACACCATATACTGATCTTCGTTTTATGACTACTCCGCTCACCAGATCTGTCCCTCGTTACATTTTTGTCTTCGGGAACATCTCAAATGTGTACTAGAATTATCCATCTGTTGAGCTAATGAACAAGAAAATAGATATTAGATTTATTTTAATAAAAACCTAGATGATGTGCGACTTTTGGGATACCCTGCTAATATATATATATATATATATATATATATATATATATATATATATATATATATATATATATATATATCTTATTAATATTTTTTATCAATTATAATTCAAAATATAAAATAAGAACATCATATGGTGTATTTCTTTATGTGTTACATATTTAAACATTTTATTAGTTAAAGATATCTCCAAAATAGCTACTCTGTATGTATGTATATATATATATATATATATACATCAACATACATTTATCATATATATATATATATATATATATATATATATATATATATATATATATATACTAGCAAAAGTACCCGTTGTTGATTGGGTTCAAAAACAGCCTACAGAAAATAGACTTTGATTTATGAAAGTATGATAGGTTATGAAAAAGAAGGGTTGTAAAGAGATAGCTTCGAATTTGGGGGTATCAAAACCAAAGCAAAATATGATGAACGTAAAAATAAAATAGATAAACCCCATAATTTATTATACCATACCTGTTCACACTGAAACACTTATCACAATATTCTGTGGATCTATATTAAAAAACCTTGTTTAACTTTGTGACATATTTTCATTCTATGGAGGTCAGCTGCGAACGGACACCCCATAATTTTATTATACCATATTTCTTCAAACTGAAACATAATTATCAAAGTATACTTACGCAGATAGATATGAAATGTCTTTATTAAAGTTTGTGCCTATTTCCATTCTATGGAGGCCAGGCGCGAACACAGACCCCACAATTTTATTATATCATCCCTATTTAAGTTAAAACATACTTATCAAAGTATTCTTATGTACATCTATATCAAAAACACTTGTAAACTTTTTTTTTTTTAATTTTTAATTTTTTTTATTTCCATACTTTGTGGACCAGGCGCGTACGCAGACCCCACAATTTTAATGAATCATCATTATGCCAGATCAAACATACCCATTCCTGTGTCTCGATACATCTTCTATCATTATATGTGATCAGTTTTCTTTAATAGTCAATCATATAGGAGCCTATTCGTGACCAGACACACACAGACGTTCAGCTTTATATATATATATAATTCATAATAATATATTTATATAATATATTCATAATTCCTATTTTAAAGGAACAGGCAGTTCTTCCTCATTGTATTTTTTTCATTCTTTATTTTTTCGACTCCCTTTGAATTGTGTAAGCATTCGACTTTCGTATTTTTTATTTTTAGATGATATTTTTACAATTTTTCATTTTTATATTTATTTAATCTTTTAATGTTTTTTTTTCTATTTTTATAATTATTTTTCATCATTTATTTATTTATTTATTTATTTATTTACTCCCAAACTTCTAAACTACACCTTCCAGATTTTAGTTTCTATTAATATGTCAAGCTATTCATTTCGTAATTTGCCTTAGTTTAAAAAAGATTAAATGGATATAAAAATGAAAAATTGTAAAAAAAATATCATCTAAAAGTAAGAAATACGAAAGTGGGATACTTACTAGATTCGAAGGGAATCGAAAATAATAATGAGGAAGAACGAGGGGAATCCAAACTGCTTGTTAAATGTAGGGATTATGAATATATTCATGTAAACATGGCAAATGTATTTTGTTATCTGAAGAGTAGCTATTTTGGAATATTTGTAAATAATATAATATGTCCAAATGATTATGAAACAAATGTAACACCTAAGGAAATACAACATATGATTTTCGTATTTTATATTTTGTTGTCTTGATTTTTGCAAAAATATTATATATCTATATCTATATCTATATCTATATCTATATATATATATATATATATATATATATATATATATATATATATAACTACTTAATTTACTCATAAAATTAATATACGAAAGTATAGATTTATGCGTAAACTTTAAGTATTTACTTCAAAAGTGCTCAATACGTAGGTAGAGCTAGTTAGTAATTTATAAAATATATATGGTGATTAAGCTACACTGAATATTCGGCGTTTCATCCACTCTAGGACTCCTCAGGCTTATGCGCATAAGCCTGAGGAGTCCTAGAGTGGATGAAACGTCCAATATTCAGTATAGCTTAATCACCATATATATTTTATAAATTACTATATATATATATATATATATATATATATATATATATATATATATATATATATATATATATATGATTTATTATATAATGCACAGTTGTTTTTATTTTCTTAGCATTTTTGTTTTTACTGGAAGTGAGTTCTGCTTCCGGATGCCAGACATTCACTCTTTATTTCAGCTACTCTGACCGAGAGATCTTTTTAAAGATTTTAACCGTTCCGTTCAGTGCAATCGTTTGTATTTTTTTGCACGTGGTTCACCGGGTATATTTGTCAGATAATTTTTTATATTCTTTTTCGTGAGACCGATTGCTCCTATAATTACTGAAATTATGACGATCTTTTGATATCGTACATAAAGACTTGGTATTTTGTTATTATATTCTCTCTCAGCTTCGTTAAGTTGTGAGCATGTCCAGCTGAAAAAACAAAACAAAACAAAAAACCACGAAACAAACACCCACAAAGGTCATATATTCTGGATGGGTATTTCTCAGGATGAGTAATTTCTAAAATTTATAAGAAATAATTTATTCTTTGAGGATTAACTGGACCAGATTTTTCGTGTTTATGTGTTTATCTGAAATTAGCCGACTCCCCAGACACGATTTCGGAACAACCTTATTTGTTGAGGGACATCACGTCCCTACGAAGGATGACCCGCCTTTTCTACAAACATATTAAACATCAAGAGGAGATTATAGATATATAAATACCTGTTCACATAACCCTTTTACGATAAAGCTAGAACCCAGAATTAGATAGAATCGAGCAATTGCATCGACAACGGACAACGCCAGACCCAAAGTGGGGTTCGATGTACTGCATCTCATCAGTGACGTGCTCCGATATAGGCGCGAACCCAGGTCGTCGCACTCATGAAGTGTGCAATACTGACAACCTAATCATATGGGCCATCTCCTTAATTCAGTTCATGTTTGTAGATGTGATATATACCGCCTGCATACCAGCAGTAACTATCTTAGTTGTGTATATGACGCGTTGCTTGTCACATCGTAGAATGTAGAACTGGATAAAAATATAAGAATTTAAAAAATCGATGGATAGCCAATAGATTGCGCCGTGGCCCATATGGTTAGGTCGTCAGTATTGCACACTTCGTGAGTGCGACGACCTGGGTTCGCGCCTATGTCGGATCACGGCACTGATGAGATGCAGTACATCGAAACCCACTTTGGGTCTGGCGTTGTCCGTTGTCGATGCAATTACTCGATTCTATCTAATTCTGGGTCCTAGCTGTATCGTAAAAAGGTGTATATGAACGTGTATTTATATATCTATAATCTCCTTTTAATGTCTAATATATATATATATATATATATATATATATATATATATATATATATATATGTATGTATATATATATATATATTAATAGAACTTTAAAAAACTCTAAGGATGACAAGTGAATTTATAAACATATTTTTTTCCTTCCTAGAGGCACACACACACACATATATATATACACACACGCACACACACACACACATACACATATCCAATATATATATATATGTGTGTGTGTGTGTGTGTGTGTGTGTGTGTTCCTCTTTAGGAAGGGAAAGCTTCATAATAGTCACATAAAAAATCTAGATATTTCATCATGTTTATTTTAAGCCAAGGAGAAAGAGATGACCGCAGAGAAAAACGAATAATCTATCAGAAGTAAAACAATATGTTTTTCACTTATTTTGGTCAAGCGTTAAGTTTTTCTAATTTGCGAAGCGATTTAAACAATTCTACGCACACACGCACACGCCCACACATGCCCACTCACGCCCACACACAGACACGCACACGGCCACACACGCACACGCATACACAAGCACACACGAACATACATGTGTGTGTACACATATATGCACGCACGCGAGCGAGCGCGCGCGCGTGCGTGCGCGCACACACACACACACACACACACACACAAACACACACACACACACATGCCATTCCAGGTAGAAGATATT
The DNA here is from genome assembly GCF_053919585.1 of Euprymna scolopes. Taxonomy (NCBI): domain Eukaryota; kingdom Metazoa; phylum Mollusca; class Cephalopoda; order Sepiida; family Sepiolidae; genus Euprymna; species Euprymna scolopes. The sequence goes on from NC_136519.1 coordinate 32,724,587, forward strand.
CAAAGATGAAAAAGAAAGATTGAATTTAATAGTGCTCAAAAAAAAAAAAAAAAAAAAAAAGAAGGAGCGAGACGTACTTTTATTTTTAGTCAGAGAAAAATTTTACAAGGCCACAACATAATTATGACAATGTTTCGGTCAGTCAGTTACAAATAACCGATGACCTCGTCAAGTTACACGTTCCTTATTTCTGAAAGATTTAAACCTAATGACTAAATCCTTCAAACAGAAGAAACTGGTCTTCTAAGGAAAATTAGATCATATGGTATCATTGGAAGAATTCATCATGTTATTAACTCCTTTTTAAGTAAGAGAAAATCCAGGTTGTCCTCGACGGTCGTACATCTAAACAATATGATATAAATGCGGGAGTACTTCAGAGGTCTATCCTTTGGACCTTTATTATTTCCTGATATTCATAAATGACCTCACTGATAAAATTGTTTCGGAGATGGGTATATTTGCTGATGACACCACTCTCTATAACAGGCACAAGGATAAAACAAATGAACACATATCTAAGGAAATGGCAAAAACACTAAGGCGTGACCTCAAATCTGTAGTGGAATGGGGACAAAAATGGATGGTCACATTCAGTGCTGCCAAGACTAAGTTTGTTTCCTTTAATAATTACAAGAAACCTTCTCTACCACCAATAGCAATGGCCAAAAACACATTACGCGAAAGTACTTCCTTTAAACTCCTCGGCCTAACGTTCACAAGGAACATGAACTGGAATAGATACATTGAGAGCATTGCCAAGGTTGCTACGAAAAAAGGTGGGCTCTCTTTACCGTGCTAGAAAACTACTTGCGCTTTAAAGTATCCTGTACCTCTATAAAGCTAACATTCGCCCATGTATGGAGTACTGTTGTCACATTTGGGCTGGTGCAGCTGCTACTTCTCTCTCACTCCTGGACAGGGTTCAAAAGAGAGTCGCCAACCTGATAGGTCCTGAACTGTCATCGAGGCTTCAGCCTCTTTCCCATCGACGAAATGTTGCATCCCTCTGCCTGTTCTACAAATACTTTAATGGTGAATGCTCTGACGAACTACAAACCCTTGCAACCCCCTCGACGTGAATACCCCCGACAAACCCGACAAGCAGCTAAATCCCACCCCTTCACAGTAGAGATCCCTAGGTGTAAGAAGGCCTTATACTCCGATAGTTTCTTCCCCAGAACTGCTAGACTTTGGAACTCCCTTCCGGAATTCTGCTTTCCCAACTGTACTGACACGCAAAAGTTCAAGTGTAATGTGAACAGACATCTTGTCACTCATCTCCTTTCATAATACCCCTGCAACTTATGTCCCGATGGTAGGCCCCTACTTCAAAGCGGCACTTTACCTTGTTTGGGGTAAAAAATTGATTAATAAACATCAGTTATTTATAATTGACTGACCGCCGAAACATTGTCATGATTGTGTAGTGATATTGTAAAATGTTTTTCTGAATACAAATAAAAGTATAGATATTATCAATCTATCTATCTATCTATCTATCTATCTATCTATCTATATAATTAAATATATAATTGTTGTGGAGACGCCCACTAATTAGCATACGTGGGTGAAAAGATATAGATAAAGGTAACAAGTCAGCAAGACCAGGGAGCTGTGTTCGAACGCCGGATAGGCAAGACGCATGAGCCGGTTGCTCCATGAAAGACTTTAACACGCCCTCTACCGGACAATCTTCCAACTGCAGTACAACTGCACCTTTGTAAATATGTATTATCTTTTCGTCTTAATATATTTGTTTTACCTTTACTTTCTGCGTTCGTGTTGTTATTGATACAGACACAACAGTAATATATATATAATTAAATATATATATATGTACATATATATATATATATATATATATATATAATTAAATATATATATAATATATATAATTAAATATATAATATATATAATTAAATATATATACACATATATATAATTAAATATATAATTAATATATATATATAATGAAATATATAATTAATATATATATAATGAAATATATATAGAATATATATATATATAATTAAATATATATAATATATAATTATATATAGTATATATAATTAAATATATATGATTAAATATATATAATTAAATATATATATATATACATATATATAATTAAATATACATATATGTAATCAAATATATATATAATTAAATATATATATATATAATTAAATATATATGATTAAATATATATAATTAAATATACATATATATAATTAAATATATATAATTAAATATACATATATATAATTAAATATATATATAATTAAATATACATATATATAATTAAATATGTATATAATATATATAATTAAATATATATATAATATATGTATAATTAAATATATATATGTATAATATATAATTAAATAGATATATAATTAAATATGTAAATGCGAGACAAAAATCGTTCCTATGTACTGACGTTTTTGAAGCCGTAGACATACCCATGTTTAAGAAATCTAGAAACAAATATGCATCCTCTACATTGGTTATGCATTTTTGGTACCGCGCTATTTGTAAATAGTGTTTTCAGGTTAAAATCAAGTTTCACGCTATTTTTTTTTTAATATTGACAAAACGCCCTCCCCTCCCGAAGGTTAAAATGGTTTTGTAAATAAAAAAAAAAAACAATATTATTTCAGCACGGTACCAAAATACATAAGTACCCAGAATTGTACTTCGTATTGTTCAACGCTTTTAATATTAAACAAAAAAAAAGAGAACATGTACTCATTGTCAAACTTCGGTACGTCTGCAGTTTTAAGTCGGTTTTTCCGTGATTATCGGTGGACAATGCCCGGCGAACGACGGAAACCGCCGGATTATACCGAATGAGGAAAAAGAAACGCGAGCGAACAGACGTTAAAAATTGGAAGAAAAATAAAGTAAAGGAATGATTTTAATAGGAAAAATGAAAGAAACAGCAAAGTATCATTATGCCAACGTATTATAAACAACTCCAATATTCACATGTTAAGAACGGCTTTCGGAAGAAACACCCTCAACATCGGAAGCCGTTATAACACAGGAGGTTGGAATGTTTATTTCAAAAGCCGTTCTTCACATGGGGATGTTGGGGGTGTTTATACTACGCTTGGGCAGGTCGTAAGAAAAATACACAATTAACTTTGCGTACACAAACAAAACAAAAATGAATCACAACCTCACATGTGAAATAATGACGTGATTAAATTATACTCATGTAAAGTTAGTGAAACTTGTTTATGAAAAAAAAAACCCCAAACCAAAACAAAAAGAAACGAATATTTTATCTCCTGTAAATTAATAAATAAATAAGTAAAAGAAAACCCCGATAAATAAGTCCACGCGCTAAATTTCATTCCGTCATAAAACAACTTTCTACAGAAAAAAAGCAAGTAAACTTGTTTTTACATTTTTATCTAGCGATTAAACATATAATTATATTTGAAAAACCACGTTTAGTATTTTTATAATCCAACAACGGAGCTGAAGTCGATGTTTTCGATTGTAAAACAAAACTAATTTTTTGATAAATCTCCGTGTGACGTACCGCTGACTTATTTTTCCTAAAGAATTAAATATAGCAGCTAAACATAAAGTTATATCTGAAAAAAAAAACAAAACAAAACAAAACAAAACAAAAAACAAAACAAAACAACAACAACAACAACAACAACAACAACAACAACAACAACAAATTTATGTAAAAATCAAAATTATGCAACGAGGATGAAGTTGGCTTTTTTTATTAAACGAAACTTCATCCCCGTCCCATAAATTTGATTTTTAAAAAATGCTTTTTTCATATATATTTCCATGTTTAATCGCTTGACAAATGCATAAACATTCTTGTAAAAATAAACTTTATACAATTTTATTATTTAGAAAAAAATAATTCAGCTGTACGCCCAACACAATTTTATCAAAGGAAAGTCAGTTTCGTTTAAGAAAATAAAAATAAAACGCCAACTTCACCCACCCCCGTTGCATAATTTTGATTTTTAACGCTAGATAAATGTATAAACATTCTTGTGAAAATAAACTTTATTCAATTTTATTTTTTAGAAAAAAAAACAATGCAGCGGTACGCCACAGAGATTTATCAAAACAATTATTTTTGTTTTACAATCGAAAACATTGACTTCAGCTCCGTTAAAAATTAAAACAGCTTATTTCTCTCTGTCTCTTTCACCCCCACTCTCTGTATCTCTCTATCTGCAACTTTTCCTCCCTCCGAGTGACTACAAACAGGAGTTGTATCGCTTAGCTGATCATGACGTGTCTTCAATCATTTATGCTTTGTGAGTAATATTTTCACAAATAAATAATATAAGTTCAAATCCGTGAATAATAAATAAAACGTAAGATTATTGTGCACGTACAGAAAATGGCGGCGTGTTTAATAGTTGATTACTGTTCGTTTATTTGGTGGAATAACCGAATGTTGGAAGTGTATAATGTATACTTCACATCCAATCAACGGCGTCGGATATTTAAAAGGGAGAAACTATTATTTGTGTCGAATGTAAGGAGTAAGAGTATGTGTTTGTGTAAGAAATCTGTAGTCAGTTAATGACAGTTTACACCCAGGAAAAATAGGAAAAAGTATCAAAGAAGTTGATGTAGAATTGTGTCGTAAGAGTAGTCAGTAAAGTGAGGGACTAAATGTAATTTTTTTTATATAACGAAATAATGTGTATGTAATTATGGTCTATAGCTAGATAACATAATGGCTAATGACATAAACATAGTATTTTTTTATGTGCTATCTGTTGTTGTCAACCTAAGGTAGCAGGGAGACTCGACGTTGCCCGGGATTGAATGATGATCAACGAATTTTTCACACTTCCATATTTTTATTGTCATCGAAATCGATAGCCAATTTTTTTTTTCAATCAAATCGATTGATTGCTTGCTCTATTTGGGGATCTATTTCAGAGCATCATGAGGAAACTTCACACCCCCTCACCAAGTGACTTAATCCACAATACATTGTAGTCTACATTGCGCTGTAGAGAACCCACTGTTGGTTTTATAAAATTATTTCTTATATATAATGGTTTGAATTAAAGTTTAAAATGCAAAAGTCAAGTATCATGCTTTAACTGTGCTTTAAACAGAAACTCTCATTTCGAAGGCGCACCTGTCATATCAAAGAACCTACTGTTAATTTTATATTTCGGGCCTTTCGGCTTGTGTTATAATTAAACTTCTCAAATGCACTTGTGATGTTAGGCTGTGTAAGGTGTTAACTTTAGTCAAAATCGTCTGTTCCTTCTTTCATCGGATTATTTCAATTATTGATTATCGATATTTATCGAAGACACTCCGATACAGAACCTATCTAAGAACATAGCCAAGCACACAAAGTACTTACGTGTGAAATTTCATAAAAATCGGCCCAGCTGTTTTCGAGTCCATAGGGAACTCATTCACACGCACAGACACGCACAAGATCCTTTTATATGATACTAGCAGTATTATCCGGTCTTGATCGGGGAGGGGGGTTGCTTTGATGCCTTTTTTATGCTTATTTTTATCTGTATTTTTGGTAATTCTAATATTTTCTTTCTTTTTTTTTGTCATCCTAAAATTATTGACACCTTACTGATCAACGTAGCCTTCACACAGTGGATGCAACGTGCCAGCAACAATCCAATTGCTCAGATTTGTCCCCTTAGCAGCTATTCTTCCAGCTCAAAACCAACTACTTTGGCGAAGTTTTGGGGGCCATGATTTCTTGAACCGTATGCGAAAGAAACCACATGATCAATATCGAATATCTATTCGTTGTAAGAATTTATGTGGTTGTCGCTGTATAGTTCTACAATTAGTCAACTGTGTCGACAAATTCCTTATCTTATGTTGCCGGGCATACTACTCGTGTTTGGCTGTTGGGACCTATGTTTTGTTAAACCGTCATATAAGAAACCTCTAAATCACATTTCACTAAACATGTGTGTAGATTGTTTTGCAATTTCTTCAGGATGAATTGCTTGTCCACTGGACGTTCAAAATCAGAAACATAATTTACTTTTGCACTACTAAAAAAACACATGAATTTTCAAGTCTTATAAAATTATTTGCAGTTAATAAAAACATAACTAAGAAATTTACGTGCGGAGTTTGAACCTAGATACTATGTCATGCAAAAAAACAAGAAACAAAACAAAAAAAAAACAAAACAAAAAAACAAACAAACAAAAATCAAAACAAAAACAAAAAAAAACACGTTATCAACTTACCCACAGTAGAATTTTCACGGCCCGTTGTTCTAAGCGACGACATGGAAAAAAGAGCTTTGCCGATGATAGATAAATTAAAATAACGGTTTAAATTATCGATTATCGGTAATTATAGGGGGTATTCTGAGACAAAACTTAAGATCACTTCCAGACTTATACACTAAAGTTCTGTAAATTTTGATGAAAATCTGTTCAGTCGTCTCAGAGTCTATGAAACGAACTCACACACAGATAAAGTTGCATGTATATATATATATATATATATATATATATATATATATATATATATATATATATATATATATATATATTGAGGGAATTAGACAAAGAACAAATTCCTGATGAACCGCCCCATTAAGTAGACACTTTATGAAATCTCAACACTAACGTACAACGTACTGTCCATGCAATAACCCTTATCCCGAGTGGCTTCCGGGCCTTGATAAGTGGTGGCCTCCTTGTAAAAAAAAAATAAAAATAAAGAGCAGAGTTTATTTTAATGTACTAGTAAATGTATTGATACTATTAAAAGAAAACAGTGCTTGTTGTAATGTAGATATATAATAAGCTCGATAGGCATAGATATCCTAGAGTTATTTAAATATTGAGTAAAATGATTAATAATTTTGAATTAAAAATCAGTTTCAAAAGAAAGGCAAGCAAAATCAATAGATTATACGATCGTTTCGGAAACGATGCTTTTATTGAAATCGACAATATATCTTGAACAATAATTTGATAAAAAGATTTTTTTAAACAAAGTCTCCTCATCAGCAAAAATGTATGTGTGTGTGTGTGTGTGTGGGGTTTAAAGACACCAAAATAAAACTAGCATTTTTTGTAGTAAGGCAGATATTCTTTTTTTCCGCCCGCTTTTAAAGCTTGTCATTATTTCAGTCTATCTATTCCTTGGCATGCCATGCTTTGTAAAGGTACAGGATACTCTCAGGTGTGAGTAGTTTTCTAGCACGATAGAGGGAACCTACGATGTTATTCTGGAGTTTGGAAAAAGGAGGTAGTGATGCTTGAAATTAAAATAAATAGAAAACGAAACATGAATTTACCTTTCCGGTTTTCAGATAAAAAGTCGAAAAAAAAATAAACGAACAATAGCAAAAATAAAAATAAAAATAAAAACAAAAATAAACACAAAAATAAAATAAAAATAAAAATAAAAACAAAATAAAAATAAAAATAAAATAAAAACAAAAATAAAAATAAAAAGAAAACCATAAATAAAACTAAAAATAAAACTCAACGAATAAAACCTCGAAACGATTTGTTTTGTGATTTTTAAAGGGAACAATTCTTGCAAATTTTCCATGTTATTCATGCATGTAAAACAAGCTGAGGAAAATTAGGGGAATTTTCGCCTCGTGGTTCGGTCGCTTAGAGACAATTTTCCGACAAATCTACATTCGATCAAAGGTTCTGACATATTTTCTTTTTTTCCGATTTTGCAATTTTCTTTTTATCTAAAATTCACGTGGGAGATTTGTTGCTTATTTGTCCAAGAAAAACAGAAAAAAAAAAATTATTTACTCAACAAGAATGAAGAATAAAAAAAGAGATGGAAATCTTTTAAAGGTTCCTTTCAAACAAGAAAACGTTACATTTATCGCTATATAAACACACACACACACACACACACACACACACACACACACACACACACACACACACACACACACACACACACACACACACACACATTGTAAAAAATAACAGAGAGCATCCACTTAATTATATGAAGGTAGATCCCAAAAACAGAGCTTTTTAACGCAAAAAGTTGAAAAGCTACGAAGACAGGAGCGGTACCATTAAAACAAGCGACCTTTTGTGTTCCAAGATTTAATTTTCCACATAGTCATCACCATTCACCGTGCACTTTTGCCAGGAATATAATGACGCATGTCTGCTTATGACGCACGTGCATTAGAGACGGTTGCTTTCTTAGAGTTTCACGCCGCCAATATCTGCAACAGAGAGATGTAACCTTCAGGCCATGAATAGGTAAGTTGAGTAATCACAACAATGCAATTTGCAATCCTCTTCGGGCGTAATAAAAAATAGGAGGTATTACTTTTGGAACGCCCCACGTATCTTTTTTTTTAAATTTATTGTTTCTTCGATTTTTCTCATTATCTTTTTTGTATAAAAAAAATGAAAATTCTATAGTTGTCATGAACGTTTTCGAATCAACATCAGGTAAGGTAGCAGACGCACGAAAAGAGAGTAAAAACAGCTATGGTCTATATTTGTAAACAATGCGAGGGAACGGTTAACAGACTAAAATCTCTGAGTCAGAATTTGAGTCCCTGATAGTAGTGTTGCGCCAGGCAATAAAAAATATTATTGGTTTTATAAACAATATTATTAATTCTGTAGTAGTTGAGTCTTCATATAAATGGCTTCGAGTATTTTTCAATGTTAAAAATTTGTTTATTAATTTTGTATTATTAACTTTTTATAATAAAACATGCACAATAAGTTGCTGAAATTAAAGATTCGTGATATTATTATATTAGGTTCTTTAGTTTTGTCCTTCAAACTTAATATTTCATCCCCAATATTATTTGTTCATTTTTAGTAAAATTTTTTAATAAAGACAAGAGAAAAAAGTCCCATTCTAACATTGCAAAACAGCTTTATTGGTTATCTTCGTTAGGAGAGAAACGGGTTAATAGCTGAAAGTGCTCTTGTGTTGAAAAAGAGAATAGTTCAGTGTATACGTGTTGTTTTTTTGTTTGTTTTATCTACAATCCTCATCCTCCCCACAATACAATATATTTTGTTCAGTTTCAGCTGATTATTTCAAGCATATTTGTAACCACAAATAAAGAAGAGGGAGTTTTATAGGCAAAAAAGTAGATTAGAAAGTTCATTCTTCACTTAATAATCGGTGAAAATTTCGTATTGATTGGATATTTACTTGATTTTCGGTAGATTTTTAAAGAGAGACTCCGTCAAAAAATACTTCCTACTTCCGTTTTGGCCGCGCCCGATATATACATGTATGTATGCATGTATTTCGGGGTCAACGACCAACTAGCACAATGTGTGGTTCTGTGTATGTATGTGTGTGTTGAAGAGGGCTCCCGTAAGCTGTGGCGAAGGCAACCTTTCTAGGATAAACAAATCTCTGATGTAAAAAACCATAAAGCTGGAGACCAGTACCCGTATTAAGCTGGTCTGCAGTTTAATTTGTTGCTGGCTATCTTGCTCTTGCTTGTTGCTGGATCTCAACATTTTGAACCGAGAGAGAGAGAGAGAGAGAGAGAGAGAGAGAGAGAGAGAGAGAGAGAGAGAGAGAGACTTAGCTGTCATACAAAGCTAAGACTTTGTAACATCATCTGTGTATTGATACTCCCTCAGGCATTTGTCTATTAAAATAGTCCTGTGGCGATGGAAGTCATTTTTGGGCTCATGGACTTTAAATGTCTGAGGGAGTGGCACTCGTCTGATAAGACGTTGCAATCAATATATATATATAGTAATTTATATGGCGATTAAGCTACACTGAATATTTTATATATTTTATAAATTACTAAGCGCCATATATATTTTATAAATTACTAACTAGCTCTACCTACGTATTGAGCACTTTTGAAGTAAATACTTAAAGTTTACGCATAAATTTATACTGTTGTATACTAATTTTATGTGAGAAAATGAAGTAGTTATATATATATATATGTATATATATATATATATATATAGTTTTATAGTTATATGATTGACCTGTGAATGTAATTTCTTTAATAGCAGAGATCACTGTAATACAGAGCAAGAATAAAGTTAAAAAGAAAAAAAAACAAAAAAAACTAAACGCAACATTTGAGACATTTTAGCATTTCTCATTATAATTGATTTCATCTCACCAGGATCGGCGAGATGAGAGGATAGACTTAATACTGCTAGATTTGTCCTCAGCCAATGAATTCTGGCGATATATATATATATATATATATATATATATATATATATATATATATATATATATATATATATATATATATGTATATATATAGTGCAAAATTTTGTTGAAAATTCAAAGACTCACGTTTTCTTTTTTTATAACTTTCGTTTATTTCCTGGATTTTTTCATTACAGCTGTTTCATTGATGAGAGGCAATTTTACGATTTATGTTTCGATAAAAATATTTTGTCCCCACCAACTTCTTCAGATGTTTATCCATTAGATTTTTATAACAAAAGGTATGTGTTTAACATGCTGGACATCGTATTCGGGTAAAAGGATTTTCACAGCCATGCTTCCTCTCTTCCTCCATCTTTTGGTGTTTTTAATATATATATATATATATATATATATATGTATCGCCAATATATATATCGCCAATATACATACATACATACATACATGAACACACACACACACACACACACACACACACACACACACACACACACACACACACACACACATATATATATATATATATATATATATATATCCGACAATATGAGCAACCAATTTGTCATAAATGCCGACAAGGTTTCAATTACCCATAAAAATGTTTGTGTTAATTGTGACTTTCAACTCGAGGTGTGTGATCATCTACTTTTTACATATTGCCATAAATCCTTTTAGAATGCCGCGTGTGCACCTTCCCATCCCCCTCTCTTTCTCCCTCTCTCTCTCTCTCTCACACACACACACACACACACATAAAGTTTGCCAATGTGCCAGAACTATTCGCAGTTATTCAAGATGAAAGGTTTATATGATGTCTGATATATCAAAATGATTCAATAAATCTGAGTGGGTGCCTTTAGAAATGTTTTGAATTCTAGGCACGGTGCCAATAGTCTTTACCATAATTCATGCGGAACAGAAAGCAACGTAAACACCACATGACAAGTGACGCTTCCGAAGTTACATATCTTGCGGTGGGCGCTTTCAGTGGTGTGCCAACAGGTCTTTCTGTTTAGGTTATTTTTATTTTTTTTTTTAATTTATTATTTTTTGATATATTTTTTTACAACTCAACATTCACGATTAAATTGACCAATTTAATATGCTTTCGAGTATTCTGAACACGGATATCACATTTAAACTTTGGGCTGACAAGTGGTTTTCTGGATATTAAGACTTTTATTATCCAATGTAATCCCTTATGTTTTCACTGGCAGCCACGTTTTTCCAACTGAACAAGTACTAATGCGCATGCATGCTCCAAACAACCCTCGCCCCACGTTAAGAATGGCGACAAACACTGAAATTCATGTAGTGCTATATTGGAAAAAATGTTTTTATATTCAGCAAACTGCCCCAAATTTGGATCTGATATTCGTTTTCAGCACATCCAAAAAATCTATAAATGTCGTCAATTTAAAGGTGTGTGTTGAGTTGCAGATTAAATAAAAATTTACGTTAATTTAAAAAAAATATCAATTTATGTGCCATCATTTACAATCGAAACAGAAACTGTATCATTCAAAGCTGGTGACGTTACCACTGCACCAACGTGACACGCATAAGCAAAAATTTACGTAATTAAAAATCTTTTTCGTTAAACAATTCTTTAGTTCAGTTCCCTTGATCAATAGAGAATATAATCAACGTAATGAATAGAGAATTGCTTCTATAATAATAAATACGAAATCTGCATTAATTAAAATATCATATTTAAGTGTACTTCGCGACCGGGCAACGCCTGGTAGCCTAATAGTTTTTATTGAAAGTTCATTTCTTCTAAAACAACAACAACAACAAAAAAAAACGTCCTTTATAATTTATATTATTCGGTTTAATCGGATTGCTGTTGTCATCTTCTGTTTATCGCAAAACGTTTTGGTCGATGTGACTTTCGACCTTTTTCCGGTGTATCCTGTTGAACTGTTAGGATTTATACTATTAATTCGTTTCGGTTCGTTAAATCAATTACCTGTCTTACAGCTGCTTGTGAGAAAGTTATCCTTTTAGTAACACCATTGCGCTGACAGTTTTTTTTTTTTTAATTATTTGACTTCATATTATAAATAATATTTTCAAGTTGTACTTTTTTTTTAGAACATGCTGACAGTTTTTGTATTACTTGGCATCATATTGCAAATATCATTTTTACATTTTTTTGCAGCAAAAATTGCATATTAAACTAGGGGGGGGGGGCAGCGGCTTTGCCCGGGCGTAAAATATGCTTATATATATATATATATATATATATATATATATATATATATATATATATATATATATATATATATATATTGATTTGTCCAGATTTCGTATATACTATTATAGAGTCATGATTTCAAAAGTAAAAAAAAAAAAAATAATAAATAAATTTAGGTGCCACCGTTTACAATCGAAAAAGAAACTGTAGCATTCAAAGCTGGTGACGTTACCACTGCACCAACGTGACACGCATGTGAATCGACTAAAAATTAAACATTAAACATAAACTGCCAAGTCCTAATAATTCGCAATTGCATTATAGACCCTAGAGTTCCACAAGATGAACACATGAAGAAGGTCAAAGGTTACATCGATCGAAACGTTGTACGAATGACACTCAAGATGAGAACAGTACTCCGGATAATCCAAATAACACGAATTGTCAATCCTCGTCTCAAAAATTCAGAAACATTAATAGTATAGTCCATTAAGAAGGAATTACTGTATCGTTATATAGTCTTTTATTAGTGAAATATATTGTTATAAATTTCTTTAATAAGGAATAATCATATTGTTATATAGTCCTTTAATAGGAAATTATTATATTTTTATATAGTCCTTTAATAAGGAACTATTATATTGTTGTATAGTCCTTTAATAAGAAATTATATTGTTGAATAGTCCTTTCACATGAATTATTATATTGTTGTATAATCCTTTAATAGGAAATTATTATATTGTTGTATAGCCCTTTAATAGGAAATTATTATATTGTTGTATAGTCCTTTAATAGAGAAATATTATATTGTTGTATAGTCTTTTAACCGAAATTATTATATTGTTTAATTCTTTTAATAGGTAATTATTATATTATTATATAGTCCTTTAATAGGAAATTATTATATTGTTATTTAGTCCTTTAATAAGGAACTATTATATTGTTCCATAGTCCTTTAATAGGAAATTATATTGTTGTATAGTCCTTTGATAGGAAATTATATTGTTGTATAGTCCTTTGATAGGGAATTATTATATTGTTATATAACCCTTTAATAGGGAATTATTATATTGTTATATAGCCCTTTAATAGGGAATTATTATATTGTTATATAGTCCTTTAATAGAGAAATATTATATTGCTGTATAGTCCTTTAATAAGGAAATATCATATTGTTGTATAGTCCTTTTATAGAAAATCATTATAGTGTTGTATAGTCCTTTAATAGGGAATCATTATATTGTTGTATAGTCCTTTAATAGGGAATTATTATATTTTTGTATAGACCTTTAATAGGGAATCATTATATTGTTGTATAGTATTTTAATAGGGAATTATTATATTGTTGTATAGACCTTTAATAGGGAATCATTATATTGTTGTATAGTCCTTTAATAGGGAATTATTATATTGTTGTATAATCCTTTAATAGGGAATCATTATAGTGTTGTATAGTCCTTTAATAGGGAATTATTATATTGTTGTATAGTCCATTAATAGGGAATCATTATATTGTTGTATAGTCTTTTAATAGTGAATCATTATATTGTTGTATAGTCCTTTAATAGGGAATCATTATATTGTTGTATAGTCCTTTAATAGTGAATCATTATATTGTTGTATAGTCCTTTAATAGTGAATCATTATATTGTTGTATAGTCCTTTAATAGTGAATCATTATATTGTTGTATAGTCCTTTAATAGTGAATCATTATATTGTTGTATAGTCCTTTAATAGTGAATCATTATATTGTTGTATAGTCTTTTAATAGGGAATCATTATATTGTTGTATAGTCCTTTAATAGTGAATCATTATATTGTTGTATAGTCCTTTAATAGTGAATCATTATATTGTTGTATAGTCTTTTAATAGTGAATCATTATATTGTTGTATAGTCCTTTAATAGGGAATCATTATATTGTTGTATGGTCCTTTAATAGTGAATCATTATATTGTTGTATAGTCCTTTAATAGTGAATCATTATATTGTTGTATAGTCCTTTAATAGTGAATCATTATATTGTTGTATAGTCCTTTAATAGTGAATCATTATATTGTTGTATAGTCCTTTAATAGTGAATCATTATATTGTTGTATAGTCTTTTAATAGGGAATCATTATAGTGTTGTATAGTCCTTTAATAGTGAATCATTATATTGTTGTATAGTCCTTTAATAGGGAATCATTATATTGTTGTATAGTCCTTTAATAGGGAATCATTATATTGTTGTATAGTCCTTTAATAGGGAATCATTATATTGTTGTATAGTCCTTTAATAGTGAATCATTATATTGTTGTATAGTCCTTTAATAGTGAATCATTATATTGTTGTATAGTCCTTTAATAGGGAATCATTATATTGTTGTATAGTCTTTTAATAGGGAATCATTATAGTGTTGTATAGTCCTTTAATAGGAATTATTATATACGCTCATTTTCTGTTCTCATATATGTCACTTTTTTATTCGAATCTCGTCCGATTATGTATATGATGATGATGATCAATCTCTTGTCGTCTAGTACTTTTTGTTTATTTCTGTGTCATCTTTATAAGTCTGTGCCTAGTCATAACAAATCTTACTATGAAACCTACCGCGATTTGTCACATAGGACCGCATGACTATGGCTTCGAGACTAGAGGTGAACCAATTAATGGATAGGTAATTGGAAATCGGCCTTATCAGCCACTTTGCTGATTAATCGATAATCAGTTGATTAATCGGTAATCAGTTGATAAATCGATAATCGGACGATTAATTACTGTTCTCTTCCTTATTAGATTTAAACCATTTTGTCAATGCTAAGTGACTTATCACTATGGCAAGAGATTATTCTTTTCGTTATTTTGACCTTTGAGTAATTATCTTACATGGTTTTAGATAGAGTGATATGGTTCTCGATTGATTAACTGTGTCTGTGTCGGATATATACTCGAAAGTCAAAACAATGATAAGAATATTCTCTTGTCATATCCCTAATTATCATATAGCTTTGATACAATAGCAAAAGAATTGCCAATTTAAATTGACATTTGTTAAGTGTCTGACTGCTTTTGTTTGTTTTATTAAATAAAATTACAAAATTACAAACTACAAAGTACAATTTCCAATTCTTAAATGAATATAATTAAAAAACTAGATAAGAAAAGAGAAAAGAGAAATTACAAACCAACTACAAAGTACAATTTCTAATTTTTAAGTGAATAACTGTAAGCTGAAGTTCTACTTCACTGCGGTTGTTACCTTTGCTTTGCACATATTGTTGCTCTACGTCCTCTTCTTTGCTGCCTGCATCCTCTGCTCTTATAATCTCATCAGTATTTAAAGTTGGATACTTTTAAGTTGCAATGTAGAAGCATTAGATTCTCTATTCTCAGGACGCAGGCTGTTTCTCGTAGGTTCATGCACATTACCAATTGTACTAAAGAACCTCTCACTCTCCAGGAATTAAGGTGGTGCACTTAAATATTTTGAAGCCAAATTAATCAGCAGTGATAAGGTCTCTTGTGTTTTTTTCTACCACTGAAATGGATAAGCACCTCTTGCCGTGTAGTGATAAAGCTACATAATGATCAAGTTCTTTTGTACAGATAAGGAGTTTACTCCTTTTGAGTTTAGATGTACTCCTTGTATTTCTATTGTACTTGCAGTTGAGGTCTCTAGGTTTAACTAAGCCTCTACTTGCTCTAATTTGAATTTGTTATTGCAGTCTTATTTGAAGTAAGTTCATCAAACAAGCTTGGAAGTTTTACTTTCACTTTGATCTTCTTGACCCTCATAAGAACTTGAAGAAGTGCACCCTGATTCTGTTTAATTCTCATCAGTAGAAAGTAGAAGTGTTATGAAAAGGGACGGACCCCAGTAAGTAATAAAGCAAAACCAGATAAGTTTGAAAATGATATTAGGAAAAGGTTAGAATCGAACCTGGTAGGCAAGCGTTAAAAGATAATAGATATTGAAATCCTAGGAATGCAGAACAATTGTCATTGTTCTCGCAAAGAACTAGATATTATTTATGTCAGAGAAGGATATTCAATTTATGAATACAGTTGATTGTTTATTCTTTTAGAAATAACTGGCTATTAAATATGTCAGTTAAAAGAATGAACAATACGAGTTTTAGAAATAATTAACAAAATAGGTTTAGAGATACAATTAAATTTAGGAATTTCTTTTTGTTTATCAGAAGTATGTAGATATATGTGTAAGGGGCACGGGTAAATTGAAACGTGATAAAGTCACATTGGTTGACCACACCCCTGACGTCACAAAGAAAAGAGATTCTCAATATATTGAGGCAAGATTCGAAATTAGATAGAGAGAGAGAGAGTCAGACAGACAGTGAGAGACAGAGATGACACCCTCTTGGAGGCGAGAGGGGGGGAAGAGATGACAATGTAATTGAGAAGGCTTGAATCCCTGACCATCATCATCATCATCCAGCAGGTATATATAAAAAAGCATCTATATTTGTAAAATGTTGTCTTCGTCTGTCGTCATTCCACCAAAAGGAAAAGGTAAATGTATTTTGTCTATCATCTTGTAAACAAACTTGTGTATAAACCCCTCAAAGTATTATGTGCCCGCCTCCTCCATCATCAGTAATGCTTCTCCCCCTCCGATGCAAAAGAACTGTATTACACATTCCCCTCCTTCAATAATGAATTTACATCTCTTATGTGTTATAAATATGAACTGCTTGTGTAATGTATATAAATGTGATTATCATCTATTTGCTGGGCTTGACCTTTACTCCTGATCTGAAAATGAAACATGTACATCAAATCCGTTGCCAAGGTCGCTGGAAAAATGGTGGGATCTTTTTACCACTCCAGTAGATATCTCACTGCTGATGCAATTCTCTACCTGTATAAGAGCCAGGTATGTCCAAGAATGGAGTACTGGGCAGGAGCTGCTAGAAAGACCTTATCGTGCCTTGACAGAGTTCGAAATATCCTAGTGGGAATGTTCTTTTCTCTTCCCTGCAACCTCTTTCCTACAGAAGAGACTTTGCGAGCCTGTCTCTGCTTTATCGTTATTTTCATGGCAAGTGCTCCCTTCACCAAACTTTCGTGAAAAACACTCGTCTCTCTGAAACCGCTATCAATAATTTTCCCCATTCTTTATCTGTGCCTAAACCTAAACGTAGATTCCATGAACAAAGTTTCTTTCTTAGAACTGCACGCCTGTGGAACTGTCTTCCGTTCGCCTGCTTTACAGCAGACTACAATATCGTCGCATTCTCGATGACCCGTCCTCTTAAGTAATCCAATTTACCAAATTTCCACTACCAAGGATTACTACAATATTGTCCCATTGACGACTGTACACTCATTAACCCTTATCCTCAAATGGTCTCCGGGCTTTGATAAGTGGTAACTTCTATGTTAAAAAAAAATAACCGCACAGCTAAAATTGTAGGTATCATCATTGATATGGTTGAAATTCTGTTACTTGCTTCTTTAGTAATATCTTTAAATAAACTCAGTAACTAGACAATTTTTTGAACAAGTTGCAATTGTTAAGTTGTTAAGGTAGGGATCTTATTAACAACAACACATATTACAAGAGCTTTTCGTTGTTCTAAATTCCTTTTCAGTGCATAATATGTTGAATTCCACCGTGTGGTCACATCTTGAATGAGTTTATGATTTGCTAAAGTAAACTGATTCTGTATTGCTGTTAATTTGCTAATTGCTAATGGAGACCGATTATATCTGAAATTATTTTTCAGTGAAGTACTTTCTTTGATGGAATGCTGTAACTTGGGAAATGTTTTGAAATGAAATTATTTAATCCAATGTCAGATGTTACGCAACAGCAATCATTTCTCTCTTTTTTTTTCAATTTTCTTTCTTTGAAAATTGTAACGCTGGGTATGGAGCAGCCAAACCAGCAACTAACATTGCCCTGCTTTTTATTGAAATCAACCGAGAGCTCTTTTTAGTATTCACGTTGTTCCCTTCAGTGCAATTGTCTGGATTTCTTTTGGACTTGGTTCACCAGGAATATTAGGAGGTAGGACTTCAGGTTCTTCGTTATAAGCCCTGTGGCACCTATAATAACTGGTATGATTGATATCTCTCTGAGATTCCAGTTTCTTTTCATATCATACATAAGACCTTCATATTTGGTCTGTTTCTCTCTTTCAGCTCTGTCCAGACCTCCATCATTAGGGACAATCCCTTCAACAAAGGTTGCAACTCTCTCTGACTTAATGAATCTCTTGTGATCTGTGGTAATTAATATCCCAAATTTTCTTTTTCGCCAATTGTGCTTCTACAGTAGTTTGAAATTTCGCTGGAGGCTCGTAGTTGCTGCCACTTGTTTCTGAAATGTCCGATTCTGAACATACATTGTTTCCTTTTCCTATCCGTAACATTTGCTCTTTCTGAATGAACTTAATAATGAGTTCATTCAGAAAGATGGTCGAACATATTAGTCGTTGTAAAAGTTGTTTTTTGCCGATTTGCCAACTCTTGATGGCCTGACATAACTTACAGACCGATGTATTCTTAATCTTGGGATTGATATCAAAATACGTCTAGCAGAAACTGGTTCAGTGTCCCCGCCTTTTTGACGGGCTTGGCCTTTTGGCCAAGACCAAATCTCACTCGTGTAGTATCTGTTCCGGCAGATACTGCAATCAAAGACCATATGTGGGGGCAACCCCACATATAAGACCATTGCTCTTGTAGCAAAAAGTTATTGGTCAATGTAGGGGGAACCCTTCATACCAATTGTCACTATCCAGTCCACCCCCCGGAGGAGCTGGCTCCCCTCCCCTCACTCTTCACATTAAAAAACGGCCTTGTGTCTAATTTGCTCAGTGGAGAAGCAAATAAATATAAATCCCACATACAAGACTATTGCTCTTGAGCAATCAGTTATTGGTCAATGTAGGGAAAACCCTTCATACCAATTGTCACTATCCTGTTACCCCTCGGGGAAGCTGGTCTCCCTCCCCTTCACTCCCCACATTAAAAAACGGCCTTGTGCCTAATTTGTAGACGGTGCATTTCAGTTTGGTGAATTTTCACCGGTAAGCAAAAAAGGGAGTTAACTGGTCTTCGTTTACAATATATATATATATATATATATATATATATATATATATATATATATATATATATATATATATATATATATATATATATATATATATATATAAATAATTTTTGTACTATTTATGACAACAAAATTTGCTGATGAATCGAAATTAAATAAACTGTAAATTGATTGATTAATCGGTAATCGGTAGATTATCAGAGACCAATTAATCGGTAATCGGTAGATTATCAGAGACCAATTAATCGGTAATCGACCAATTTACTTATCCGCGCATCCTTACTCTAAGCTGAAATACAATTTTAGTGTAACATTTTAAAAATAAAACTTTTATCTCCCCACACCTTTCAACCCTCTCTTTCTCTCTTTCCACCTCCGTCATTTTCCACATTTTTCTCTTGAAGCATCTATTTTCCCCCTACTTAACCCATTCCTCTTTAGTTGGACATGCATATATATATATATATATATATATATATATATATATATATATATATATATGTATGTATGTATGTATGTATGTATGTATGAAGCAACGTGGTTGCTATGGAAACCAGTCTTAAAAAACGTCGCCCATATCCTTAAGAATTTTTACGATTTTGAACAACTGTAAATTCATCATAACTTTTGTTTTACTGAACAAAAATTGAAAGAAATTTTTTTTCACGATATAGCTGAGAAGTGATCGATAAACTGTAATAATTGTTTGAAATTTGGTCGAAAAATGAGTGAGCGGTGAAGCTTTACAGCAGTTCTAAATGACTAAAACTTCCATTTAACCATATATTTAAACACGATAGTTTTTGAATTATATATATATATATATATATATATATATATATATATATATATAAAAGCGAAAATATGTGTGTGTATGTATGTATGTATGTATGTATGTATGTTTGCTTTTTGTGTATAACTGTAAAAGTCTTTTTTTCCGAGAAGCGGTCGATCGGTTCACAACTTCTTAAAACTTTTTATATCACATATAAATAATAATATCTACGAGTTAACAACGGAGATCGCTTGTCTATTCAATTTGCTCGACTTCGAAAAGATAAATATTCAACATTTTTTGCTCGCCGAATGTGGATTAGGCTTTTTTCTTATAATAATTATCATAATTATCACTAATTCTGGCGGTATTTTTCCGGTCGCGACCGCCGGAAATGTCCGAAAGCAATCTGATTTTATCAACGTGGAAATATTTTCCTTATATCAGACAATTGCTATTCAATTTGGACAATCCCCTTTTTATGGGGAGCTGGTTTTCCCCTCCCCGCAACATCTTGCGAAAATAAAAATAAAAAAGCGTTCCCGCAGTAAATGAAATATTACCCCGCAGTCAAAGTGCATCTGATCAAGTCATTAAAACATGCACCTGCCAATTCTAAATAGGTAAATAAATTCAAACGTGCCTCCGATATTATTTCGCGGTAGCCCAATGGTTAACGTTGCACGTTTTTTTTTTCACACTTTAATTTCCAACTTAGCTTCAAGGGTTCGGGTTCGATTCTCATACTTACCTACCAAAACTTTCTTTTTTATTTTAACCCCTCCCCCTCAGAGTTTTGATTTACCCAAAACCACACACACCTCCAAACACCCGGGAAACGCCGGGTACGCCCGCTAGTATATATATATATATATATATATGTATATATATATATATATATGTATATATATATATATTAAAAGAGTTTATTTGTGGTACAAAATTTACAAATAACAGAGAAAAGAATTCTTTTAAACCCTAAACGTCTTTTGCCATGTTCATCAGGGGCAAACGATGGCATTTTCGAACTTTAAAAAAAAAAAAAGAAAATATGGGGTTGAAATTAAAATTTATAATAAACATGGGAAGGATTAATTTACAATTATAATAAAATATATGTACAGGAAAAGGGTGGGGAAAAGAATAAAATAAAATGAATTAACGGATATATATATATATATATATATATATATATATATATATAATGAGTACTAAAAAATATTAAACACGAATGGGGAATGATAATCCGAATTGTAGAGAGATATTTTAGATGTTTCCCCACCCCCTTTTTCCTCTTTTTTTTCTCCCCGTACATTTATATACGGATTATCATTCCCAATACGTGATAATTTTTTTTAATACTTATATATATATATTTTTTCAGAAAATCTATCTGTAAAATCAATGCATGCTATTAAAATAATTTAACATTGCGAATTATAAAAATATTAATTAAAATATAGATATTTTTCGTAAGTCGTTTCTGCGAGACTGCCCGGTTTTATTTCCGGTAACTCCCGTTTAAACTACTCTCGAATTACAAGATAAGTAAAAAAGGTACTCATGCAGAGAATGATCCGTGCTGAAATAATCGCGTTATTATTTAAAAAGCCATTCTTAACATGGGGAAGGGAGGGTGTTTTGTACCTATTCTGTACTTTAACCTTACAATTGAATAAAAAACATCATAAAACTTTAATTAAACGTGGAAATACGATTTAAAAAATAGCACGGATCACTTTCTGCATTAGCACAAAAAGATCACATGTTTTTAAATTTAAATTAATTTATGTATCTTACCAATTTTTTAAATTTTAAATATCTTAAGGCTTTTCACTTATGAAACATTACGTTTTAATTGTTTAGTTTCTTTCACGGCATTGTTTACATAAAAAAGTTTGTTTTAACTTTTTCTAAGCTGTTTCATTTTTACGCCATGCCTCAGCGTGTTATAAACACTGTAACCTCCCCATGTTAAAAACGGCTTTCAAATTAAACACGCCCTTCCACAAACCTCGAAAGCCGTTCTGAACATGGGGAGGTTGGGGGTGTTCATACCGAAAGCCGTTTTAACATGGGGAGGTTAGGGTATTTACAATATGCTGGGGCGAGTCGTAAAATTAACGAACTTGCTATTTATTATTTATTTTTATTTTTGTTCCTTTTCCCCACGTTAAAAAACGACCCTGGTGTCTAACTCTGCCCCGTGGGGAGGCATTGTAAATAGGAACATGGGGAGGTTAGGGTATTTACAATATGCTGGGGCGAGTCGTAAAATTAACGAACTTGCTATTTATTATTTATTTTTATTTTTGTTCCTTTTCCCCACGTTAAAAAACGACCCTGGTGTCTAACTCTGCCCCGTGGGGAGGCATTGTAAATAGGAACATGGGGAGGTTAGGGTATTTACAATATGCTGGGGCGAGTCGTAAAATTAACGAACTTGCTATTTATTATTTATTTTTATTTTTGTTCCTTTTCCCCACGTTAAAAAACGACCCTGGTGTCTAACTCTGCCCCGTGGGGAGGCATTGTAAATAGGAACATGGGGAGGTTAGGGTATTTACAATATGCTGGGGCGAGTCGTAAAATTAACGAACTTGCTATTTATTATTTATTTTTATTTTTGTTCCTTTTCCCCACGTTAAAAAACGACCCTGGTGTCTAACTCTGCCCCGTGGGGAGGCATTGTAAATAGGAACATGGGGAGGTTAGGGTATTTACAATATGCTGGGGCGAGTCGTAAAATTAACGAACTTGCTATTTATTATTTATTTTTATTTTTGTTCCTTTTCCCCACGTTAAAAAACGACCCTGGTGTCTAACTCTGCCCCGTGGGGAGGCATTGTAAATAGGAACATGGGGAGGTTAGGGTATTTACAATATGCTGGGGCGAGTCGTAAAATTAACGAACTTGCTATTTATTATTTATTTTTATTTTTGTTCCTTTTCCCCACGTTAAAAAACGACCCTGGTGTCTAACTCTGCCCCGTGGGGAGGCATTGTAAATAGGAACTTGCTATTTATTATTTATTGCTTGAAATGTATTTATTTGATAAAAAAAATCTTGACAATTCAAAAGAATGTTTAAAATTATTTATTTGTTCGAAAAAAAAAAAAAACCCAACAAAAAAAAGAACTATTTTATAAAAGTCCAATGTTGTTTTCATTTCAAAATTGTTTTCTTAAAATTATATTTTTTACGCAAACTTTTAAATCAATGTTTTTACAATTATATTTCGATTCCCAGTAAAAAAAAAAACAACAAAAAAACAACCCACTTCTCCGTTAAAAAAAACCAATCATTAAAATTAATTTGTTGTTGGCCTTCCAAAGTTGCTTTAATTAAAAAAATGTATAAAATTATTTATTTGTTTGAAAAAAAAAAATGCACACACACACACACACACACACACACACACACACACACACACACACACACACACACACACACACACACACACACACACACACACACACACACACACACACACACACACACACACACACACACACACACACACACACACACACACACACACACACACACACACACACACACACACACACACACACACACACACACACACACACACACACACACACACACACACACACACACACACACACACACACACACACACACACACACACACCCCACACACACACACCCCACACACACACACAAACGAAAAATAAACAACAACAAAAAAAAAACTAATAAATGTTTTGGTTTTCAAATGGCGTTCGCCCAGTTTAAACTATTATGAATATATCATTTCAATTTTCTGTTTTTAATAAAAAAAATGTTCCATGAAAAACTTTCCCGTTCTCATTAATTAAATCGAAACATTTCCAATTAAACAACTATGGATATATGTTCTTTTCACTTTCTTTATTTACTTTTTTTCATAGTTCTTTCCGGAAGTTTACTTTTTTTGTGTTTTTCGAACAAATAAATAATTTTAAACAGTCTTTTGAATTGTCAAGATTCATTTTCTCCAGTAATATCATTTTACCAAGTTTCTGGAAGTAATAAATGATAATTTTAGTTTAATTTAACGTTTCCGGAAGCAATAAATGTTAATTTTGGTAAATTTATTCTTTCCCTTTCCGAAAGCAATCGTTCGGTCATATAATGATGTCTCCCCTAGAATTGGATAGCAAGTGCGTGAAAAAAATGGCGTCTCCAATTTCGGCAATAAAGGGTAGAAGCAACATTTTATTCAATGTTGATTTATTCAAACAGTCATTTGGAAAATAAATATTTAAAATAAAGTAGGGTTCTCCTTGGGTGCTGAGTTCCATGGCGACCAGCAGAATTATTTAATGGTCGTTCCCTTAGCCCCCCTTAGTCAAGGCTAACGCATGCGCACGTAACATTTATCATTTATTTACTTACGTTGTCTTTCGCACTTTTACAAACATTATTTATTTACGTTGGCTTAACTCTTTTCATGAATAAAAAAAGTAAATAAACCTGAATTTGTCACTTTTACAAACATTTATTTATTTACGTTGGTTTAACTCTTTTCATGAATATTGGAAAAAAAGTTTTACTTTTTATGAATATTAAAAGAAAAAAGTTACTAAACATTCATTAATAATTTCTCACTTTTCATAACATACGTTGGCTTAACTCTTTTCATGAATATTAAAAAAAATAATAACTAAACCATGTATTGATAATTTCTCACTTTTAAAGATATTTTTAATTTACATGAGTCGATAATTTTCTTTTTTAAATGACGACTTTTATTGATAAATAAATCTACTTCTCTGCACTGAACCCCTCCTTTTTTTTAAAATAGTATTTTCGGGTGGGTATGCTCACAACAAATATCAGTTAAATTTTGCAAATATTTTTTCACCCCTCCTCCAAAAATGGTGTTTATTCCGGAAGCTGTTCTTAAGATGAGGAGATTGGGGGTCATTATAAGGTGGATCTAATCTAAAAAAAAAAATACCAAGTTTTTTAAATGATTAACATAATTTCTCACTTTGACAAACATTTTTACATGCACACATAAGCAACTATTTTTTTTATTAACTTTTTTACTTTTTTATTTAAAAATTAGTAAATTCCAATGAATAGAATAATAAATCATTTATCATTAATATGTGTTTTTGGTTTTGTGTTGAATGAACCTTTTTTTTCATTGCAACAATAATAAACCAATTTAAATCTTCCGGCATGCGTTTAAGGGTTACGAAATTATCAATAAATCGTTTAGTTACTAAGCCAACGTCAGTAAATAAAAAAATATTACGTGCGCATGCATTAGCCTTGTCTAGGGGTCCAAGGGAGCGAGCATTAAATAATTATGCTGGTGGCCATGGAACTCAACGCCCAAGGAGTACCTAAAGTGGCACTTATGCACTGATGTTATCGTGCTATTTTTAAAATAGTATTTTCACACTGAATTCAAATTTTACAATATCTTTTTCTTTTATTAATTTGTTTGATGAAAGTACAGATAACCCGGCCAGTTTCTAATGTGTGAAAAATCTAGCTCCCTAAAAAAGGTTACTCTGGATAGTAATAAAAAATTAAAATTGCCTCAGTCTCGAAAGATTTCTTCTCTACTGAACGAGGAAAAAACGGTGAAGTGTAGTTTACGTTCTGTTTCTCTACCCCCTCTCTCTTCCTCTCTTAATATCTTTCTCTATCCACCTCTCCCTTTCCCTCTCTCAACCTATCTTTCTCTCTATATCACCCTCTCCATCCTCTTTGAACCCCTTTCTCTCTCTAACTTCCTCTATCTTTCTCTCCTTTCTTCTGTCTCGCCCTCTCTGTTTATAACTCCCACTCTCTCTTTCTATCTATCAATCCCTTTATCTCTCTCTATCTCCTTTTCTTTCTCTATTTCTTCTCACTTTCTCTTTTCTATCTATATATCTTCTTCTCTATCTGTCCATCTCTAATCCCTCATCCTATTTTAGTCTCCTAAATTAATTATAGTGAATAAGACATTGTCAAAATATGGATAAATCCAATTTTAGTCACCTAATTTACTGACTTTGAGAATGGAAGTTATTTGGAAATTACTGCTACCTTGAACAGCACCAGAAGTAACTGGTAAAACCTTTCTAATTAAATTGATTTTGGCAGCCATTCGGTAACAAAATGACATAGCCTTATCCCTTGCTGCATGAGGAATACCTGCGACCTTGCTGCCAAGTAGAAGAATTATTTATTCTACTTTGAAACATTCAGTTTTTCAAAAATGTCATGTTCGACATCTTGGTCGATCCTTGCAAGATTTGCGGGGCAATGTCAGACCATTTAGGAATGCTGTAATATTGCTTGCAGGAGATTTCAGACAAATGTTACCTGTTATTCTTCAATCAACACCAGCAGATGAAATAAGTGCTTGCCTCAAATACTCTACTTTTTTGTGCCATGTGAAGACATTAAACTTAACTCAAAATATGCATATCCAGTTGCAGACTGTTCGATCCGCACATAAATTTTTGCATCACTTGTGGGAAATTGGGTACGGAAAAGTGCCAGCTGATCAGAGATAAGGGCAAAATTCGTTGACTTTTAACTTCTGTAATTTTATTACATCAAAAGAAGAGTTAGTGTAAAAGGTTTTTGCAGATATTCAAATTATAAGAATTCCACTTGACTGAGTGAACGAGCTATTCTTGCAGGTCAATACAAAGACGTCCACGCTATTATTCCATTGTAACATTCTAAGTGAGGTAGTCAAATACAAATCCATCGACACTGTTGTGAAAGCAGATAAAATGGTTAATTATCCTACAACTATATTTGCCAGGGATGCCACCGCATGTATTGCAACTGAAATTTAGCGTACTAATTATCATGTTGTGAAATATAAACCAATCCAAGCTTTGCAAAGGCACATGGCTTGCAGAAAAAAATTAACAAATAATATCATAAAAACACAATCATAACAGTGTTACATGATAAGGGCTGTCCCCTTTTCATGTAAGTATAAAAATAGAGAGATTTAGTTAAAATGAAAATGAAATAGCATAGACGAAATTCGAACCTCGTAATTTAGGTTTAGAAATAGATTACGAGAGATAATTAACAATGGAATGTGAAAACAAACCATTGTTTAGCTTAGAGATAAAATAGTTTCAAGAAAAGAATGTGCGTTGTCAATTCGGTTATGAAAAATTCAATTGAGGAATGCAACTACAAGATAATTTAATAAACATGTTTTTAACATATTGGAAATATAGGTTATTTGGAATATAGGTTAAAATTCCTTTAGTAAACAAAGGAAAATGTTTTGGACACGCATTTCCAGAACACGTGAAAAAAGACACATGTTTTAACATGTGTATGACGTCATGGGAAATGGGAAGTTCCCGATATAGTTAGAAACTTTAGAGAAACTGAGGGGGAGAGTCAGAGTGAGTTTGAGGACGACAGACGATAGTCGGCAGTTGGGATTCGAACGTCTAGAAGCGAGACGG
This sequence comes from Euprymna scolopes, assembly GCF_053919585.1. Lineage (NCBI taxonomy): Eukaryota > Metazoa > Mollusca > Cephalopoda > Sepiida > Sepiolidae > Euprymna > Euprymna scolopes. The sequence continues at coordinate 32,752,272 of NC_136519.1, forward strand.
TCACTTTTGAAACTTAACATGTGAAGCTTTGAATTCTTGATGATGAAAACCACGACCAGTCGGGAGAAGAAATAAACCCATCATGTGTTTTTATAAACGTCGTCTTTGTGTTGTAATTCTACCAAAAGGTAAAGTGAAAATTGTTATTATATGTCTTGTATATCATGTGGTTTAAAATGTCTTTACATACACATCTTACATACACAATATGAACACTAAGACTGTCTCAACACTATCTCCTCACTCAAATAGCTTCTACACTTCTAAGTATGAACTTTTTATTATATATAAATCTCATCATAACACGAACAATCTCTCTCTCAACAACATCTCTCTCTAAGACTCACTCTAATAAGACTCTAAGACTCTCACTATTAAAACGTCCTAACAACAATAAATATAACAACAACAAAAGAAACAGTGTAATAATAATAATAATAATAATAATAATAATAAGAATATTATACAACAACAGGACTTTTTACAGATGAATATATCTTCATTCCCTGCATTCCTATGATTCCACCGGATACATCATTACACTTTAGGAAATTGCACTTTCCAATTTTATTGTCGTTTGCAATAACCATCAACAAAGCACAGGGAACAATCTTTACAATTGTGTGGCTTACAGCTACACACTAACTGTTTTTTTTCACATGGACAATTTATGTTACGTATTCAAGAGTCACCAAACCAGAAAATCTCTATATCAGCTCAGAAAATGGAACAACAAAAACTGTGTACCCATAGGAAATGGAAAATTATAACCTATAAGAAAGATGCTTTTTCTCATTTTAGAACTTTTTCCGTTGCGCCAATTTGAGCCACAGCAACGCGTGGCAGAGTACAGCTAGTATATATATATATATATATATATATTAAAAAAATACATAAGCGAACAGGCAACAGGTCACGACATACTTACCAAGAAATCATCTCACCGACGAGACGCCAAAAACTTTAAGATTAAGACTTGAATTTTAAAGTAACCCCCTCCTCCTACCCCCACATATTCCCCTTCCCCCTCCATGTATCCCTATGCCCTCAGCCACACCAGAAATAAACTTCCAAGACCCTCCCCCACAAGTTCCTTAAACTCCAAAACTAAAACATTACCGACATACCAAGCGCCCCCTCCCACCTTCCCCCTTGTTCCCTTCCTCTCTTTCTTCCGCCCTCCTCGCACGCCCTTGACCTCATTCACTCTTTCACTCTTTCATCCCATAATAACGAGCATTTCTGTAAAAGTCTGAGGACGCTACAGACGGCCCCCCCCCCAAAGAAAAACGGCCGGGTAGCTGAAACAATAATGTAACTTAACAGAAAGATACGGTAATAAAAAATAAAACGTATATATATATATATATATATATATATATATATATATATATATATATATATATATATATATAGTTTAGAAGTAATCCACTTCTTAGAAGCACGGAGAAAACGGAATTCAAAATATGAGGTTAGAAAGAACGACCACGTGCGTATCTGTATTTTTTTTTAAATAAACAAAAATTTATTTATTTAAATTTTTTAAATAAACAAAAATTTATTTATTTAAATAAATAAATTTTTGTTTATTTAAAAAATACAGATACGCACGTGGTCGTTCTTTCTAACCTCATATTTTGAATAATATATATATATATATATATATATATATATAGATATAGATATATAGATATTCATTTATTCAATGAGGGTATACATCGGTTAGAGTGTAGGGTTAGTTAAAACTCTTTATATCAGGATATTTCGAAGACTAATGCTTCTCATCAGATATATGAACACTTCTTTATATTAAAGATTTCTCGAAGAATGGGTATCCATTTTCTTTTGAAATTACAACATTATAGCACTGAAAAACCGATACCTTCCCTGACGAAACCTGGAACAGTTGGTATCTCCTCAGAGAATGAACACAGTTTTTAAAAATTCAGATATTATACATCCAGGACAATGCTGATCAAGAATATACCAACTTTGCGTGTGTTTGTTTTGTCGTTTTTTATTTTTAACTGGATATACGAACGTACACACGCAAGCAACTGCTCTTCATCTAATAGATTAAAAAAGACAACAAATAAAACAGACGAAAGGCATGCTTTTTGAATATCTTTATTTAAATAATAATAATAATAATAATAATAATAATAATAATAATAATAATAATAATAATAATAATTTTGAACATATTTTGGGTACCCGTATATACACATGATTTCAGAGGGACACCGTATTTACATAAGATTTTAAAAACAAAATTTATAGGCGTCTTTCTTTCTCCTGGCTTTAAAAAGCAGAACGACACGAGGATGGAAGGTTGAAACCCGTACCTCGTCCTGATAACGGAAAATACTTGACTGATTTCACTATTATAAGGTTATGTTGTCTTACCTGAATATTTTATTGATCATAATTAAATTCTATTTCGAATTGTGGACAAGTGCTTAAGGTGTTATGGATACTTCATGGGGAACATCAATTTTCTACCCGGGGTAAATGATGTTGGCTTAAGGGTATTATCGCTTTTCAGTAACAGACGACCTCACCGGGATACCAGCATATATATATATATATATATATATATATATATATATATATATATATACATACGTATGTATATGAATATAGAGAGATTAAATGTGAGGTAAATGAGTTTAATGAATTAGTATAGATGTATTTACATGCATTAAGAAATAAAGATAAATCAACAAAGGATAGTGTACAATCGTTTCAGAGACGATATGGCGTATACTTGTATACAATATCTTCATCAGCATAATAAGGAGACACCAAAATATCAATTAATATGCAGCATTGAGAGAAAATAAGATTTAGCATCGCATCTATAGTTGAGTTATTTATCCAGGTCTTGGAGATATAATTAGAATTTGGAGGAAAGGGGTCCATATATTTGTGGACCATGGCTAGCTGGCGATCTTTATATATATATATATATATATATATATATACATATATATATATACAAATATATATATACACATACACACACATATATAAATATGTATATACGCACACACACATATATATACAAATATATACATATACAAATATATATACACACACATATATATAAATATATATATACACACATATATATACATATATATATATACAAATATATACATATATATACAAATATATATATACACACATATATATATATGTATATATATACATATTTATACATATATATATATATACATACATATATATATGTATGTATATGTATACATACATATGCGTATATATATGTATATATATATATATATATATATATATATATATATATATATAAATATATATATATATCTATGTATAAACACATTTTGGAAGTGTATTTTACTTTCTGTTTGTTATCACACTTTTTCTACTGTAATATGTTGAAACTATTAAAAAACCTAAACAATTATATAAACAATTAATAATAATGGCACTGCACCCAGTATTATTCAAATGTTTTATACATATATATATATATATATATATATATATATATATATATATATATATATATATATATATATATATATATATAATGGAACATATGAAAGGTATTTGCAGTTTCCAATTTTCGGATTTTAATCATGTCAAATTACACTTTATTTCCTTTTGATGGATTGATTGTCGCTATTTCTTCTGATGAGGTAAGGGCATAATATATTTACTGATTGATATATTAATTAAGTGATTGATTTCGCGCTACGAAACGGATACTGCCAAGAATTGTAAATATCAACTGAATTAAAGGAATAAATAGTACGATGGTCAACATCATGAATTTTGGAATATAGTTTTTGTCATTTATTCACTATACTGCTCTGCAATTACATTGAGCTTCTTAAATAAGGATCGGTATATATTATAAGAAAATATATTTCTACAGTCTCTCTCTCTATATATATATATATATATATATATATGTATATATATATATGTATATATATATATATATATATATATATATATATAACTTTTTTCGGTAATAAATGTATAAAAGTTTTTAAGATTTATTTTAATTTCTTTTGCTTGAGGATTTTTTCTTGGAAGTGATCTGTAAATTTTCTGATAAGCTGCATGAGCGAAAAAGATCATAGTAATTATAAGTCTATTCTTGGTTGTTCGTTTATGCGTTAAAGGGTTGTCAAGAGTTTAATTGAATTTATTTAAGATTCGGCAATTAAAATATGAATAAAAACGTAGTCACTGGAATTTAAAATACCATTGTTTTCGTAAGTAGTCAGAGAAACAAATTAACACACACACACACACACACACACACACACACACACACACACACACACACACACACACACACACATATATATATGTATATATATACAGGCGGCAAAAAGAAAGTACGCACTTGTACTTTTTTTCAAAAACTGCAAATTTAAGCTAAATTCAATGTAAGTGTTTAAACAAACTACGCCTCATTTGATTGGCCTTTTTTTCCTTCTATAATATTTTGTTCAAATTCCGATACAATAACCGATTCCAATTCTGATTCTTTATAAATCTTTAAATATTCAACCATAAAATGTTTATTTTACCCGATTACCGTTAAATGTGTATATATTTTCTCGAACGTAAAACACTGTAGTGGGAAGGGGTGTCATCTATATTTTTTGTTTTTAGTTTTAAATCAATAAATATTCATTGTCTTTATATTACAACCAACGGTGGAAGATTTTGTTTTAAGCAAAATCAAATAATAATAAAAAAGATAATTAAAGGAAACGTTTTTTGCACCGGAAAATAATTTTACTATACTAATACCTCCAAAAGGTCTGATTTTTTGCGATTTTTGAGTCTGTTTCCGGTTAATCGTCCCAAAACTAATATATATATATATATATATATATATATATATATATATATATATATATATATATATATATAAAGCTGAATGTGTGTGTGTGTGTGTGTGTGTGTGTCTGCTCACGAATAGGCTCCTATATGGTTGACTATTTTAAAAAACTGATTACATATAATGATAGAAGATGTATCGAGACACAGGAATGGGTATGTTTGTTCTGGCAGAACGGTGGATGATTAAAATTGTGGTGTCTGCGTTCGCGCCTGGTCCACAAAGTATGGAAATAAAAAAATTAAAAATTAAAGAAAAAACGTTTACAAGTGTTTTTGATATAGATGTACATAAGAATACTTTGATAAGTATGTTTTAACTTAAATAGGGATGGTATAATAAAATTGTGGGGTCTGCGTTCGCGCCTGGCCTCCATAGAATGGAAATAGGCACAAACTTTAATAAAGACTTTTCATATCTATCTGCGTAAGTATACTTTGATAATTATGTCTCAGTTTGGAGAAATATGGTATAATAAAATTACTGGGTGTTCGTTCGCACCTGACCTCCATAGAATGGAAATATGTCACAAAGTTTAACAAGGTTTTTTATATAGATCCACAGAATATTGTAATAAGTGTTTCAGTGTGAACAGGTATGGTATAATAAATTATGAGGTTTATCTATTTTATTTTTACTTACATCATATGTTGCTTTGGTTCTGATACCCCCAAATTCGAAGCTATCTCTTTACAACCCCTCCTTTTTATAACCTATCATACTTTTATAAATCAGAGTCCATTTTTTGTAGGCTGTTTTTGAACCCAGTCAACGACGGGTACTTTTGCTAGTATATATATATATATATATATATGTATATATATATATATATATATATATATATATATATATAACAGGTAGTTAATAAAACATGTTAAAGAACACTTTGAAAAAGAGTTAAAAACATATTTAATTTTAAAAAGGAAGCACAAAATAAGTGGATAGTCCTTAATCCGCGGAGTTTCGAAGAAATACTTTCCTTCTCATCAATGGGTAGGGATTAGCAAAATGCAGGATCGGATTTTGCTTGCAAAAGTATTTAATAAAACTACAAGTAAGTCATAGATCTTACTTAATAAAAAAAAGTGAAGCAGAGGGAATAGGGGGAAGAAAAAGGTTATTTCGAGCTTTTACATCTGGTTGAGATTATAAGCTCTATTTCCTATTTGGTTTTATCGAGCTTTTACATCTGGTTGATATTACTTTATAAATATTAACTCCTTAATATTTAGAATATACCTTAGATTTGCCATCTTGGATTATCTTGGTAAACTTAGGTGTAATTCTTATTTCATTATATATATATATATATATATATATATATATATATATATATATGTATATATATATATATATATATGTATATATATATATATATATATATATATATGTATGCGCGCGCGTGTGTGTGTGTTAATAATAGGCGACATTGCGTAGGTAAGGAGTAAACTCTCAAATGCCCAGGCAGCAAAAAGTACCTGTAGCTGTTACATAGCCATTTATCTCTAACAATATAACCACTATAGACTGAAGTGTAACACGCAGGGTTACAATCACTACCAATTTTTTTTCATTATTCTAGCTTTAAAAAAAATTATAATCTCCCCTCCCCCATCAGCCATACTTAATCGATAGTAATTCGAATATTAAAACAAATAAATTTAGAAAGGTACGTAAAATTGTCGTAAACTCTTGAAAATTCAGTATGTTATTGCTAGACATCTTCTGAGATGACTGACCAATTTTTATACTTTCAAGTTCAAATGAACACCTACAGCACAGTACAGTTAACTTACAAGAGTAGCAAACTCGAACACCTACAGCACAGTACAGTTAACTAACAAGAGTGGCAAACTCGACCGAAAACATAACTTCCTTTGCGGCAGCAATTGAAATATTATCACATTTGCATGAATCTGTCTCAAGAAAATAAAATTAGAAACCCTATTTTTCAGGGCGAACATATATGAAGTGTTTTCAATAAGTTTCTGTCCTTTTTTTTCGTATGGCCACTTTTATTGATAGAACACACATGAAATTCTAGTTCCCTTCGAAGTAATCTCCCTCAGCTGCAATGCACTTGCATCGTTCCAACAACTTATGGAAGATCCCATGAAAGTTCTCATGTTTGAGCGTGTCTATGACCCTCGTCATAGCCTTTTTCATCTCCTCAATTGTCTCATAACGACAGGCTTTAAGGTTTTCCTTTAACTTAGGGACAAAATTTCTGTTGCATTTTTTTTTCTAAGTTTAAAATAAAACATTTTATTGTATATTGTTTTTCTAAAGTGATCTAACGTTCAGATTGCATTTTTGAAATTCACTAGCTGTGGCAATCAGACTTTAGTAGGGTGTATTCCAATTCCTGCTGTAGCTGTTCATTTTAACTTGAAACTATAAACATTGGTCAGTCATCTCATAAGATGTATAGCAATAATAATACTGAATTTTCAAGAGTTTACGACAATTTTAAATGCCTCTACAAAAAAAATCTGGAAACTTATTTAAAGCACCTCATAACATAGTGGCAAATTCGACCGAAAACATAACTTTCTTGACGGCGGCAATCAAAATAGTGTGACATTTGCATGAATTCATGCACTGATCCGAAATCTGTCTCAAAAAAAAAAAAAAAAAAAAAAAATCAGATGCCCCATTTTTCAGGGCGGACATATACGCATTCCCTCCTCTTTATCAAACCAGTACTAACTTTTAGATTATACAACTCTCTTTTTTTTCCAAAGAAAATACTTGTTAAATTTGCATCAGGGCGTTCAGTTTTGGATGCGAGTTTAACACGAAAATAATCATCTACTTAATTCATCGACCAATCATGATAAATAAACTTAAGGGAAATAGTTCATGATACACTTACATAGCAAATGTTATCCTTCTGGAAAAATTGAACTATAAGATTACATATAATATGATAGCTGTATTTTTTTGCTTCCCCACGAGAGCAAATTAGGCACAAGGCCATGTTTTTAATGTGGAGAGAGGGGAGGGGGAAACCAACTCCCCCGAGAGATGGGGAGGAGGAGCTGGTACTGCCTCTTGGTATGCAGGGTTGCCCCTACATAGACCAGAAACTGATTGCCTAAAAGGCAATGGTCTTTTAGTGCAGCATCTGCCGGAACAGATACTATACTTTGATCTTTGTTGGAGCGGCCACGAAATATGATGGCGTTCAATTGGTATGATAACTCAAGATATTTTTTTTCTACCCAAAATAGTAAATAACAAATTTTATGTGTGGCGAAGAATTTTCCAGTAGAATTATTCCACGTTAAAATCATGTTGCAAATTTAACACATCCCTAAAAATTGAACAAGCCGATTAAAAAAAAAAAGAAAGAAATAAAAAAAAGACATGCTTAATCGAAAATAATTCGAAGATAACAAAAATTAGCATAAAATTAGAGAGGTCGTTGTTTATGTCTGCCATTTTTTTTTCCACAATATAAATTTTCTTCCACGTCTCAGTTAGAGGAATAATATTATTCATACTTCTATGTATGTTTTAAATATACATTTTTAAATAAGAGGTTGATGTAGTTTGATTGAAGCATTGTTTAGTGTTTATATAAAGGCAATTTAGAGAAGACAATACAATACAATGAAAAGGTGTAACGGATCGATACAACCTGAAGCAAATTAAGACATTTAATAGTGGAATAAGCTATGCAGATTCACCTTTTTATTAATACAATATATATGTATTTTTTTAAAAAATACTTTTAACATTGTATTGTGTTTATTCTTGCGTCAGTACGGTCAGAAGTTTCGTATTGTATGATGTTTCGGGAAAATTTCCCTTCCTCAGATATGTGTTTAACCTTAGTTCAAACTACATACATACGAAGACTATTGTAAACGCGAGGTCAATCTGAATAACTTATTCCACTGTTATATTGTCTGCATTCGTTGCAGTTTATGTCTATTCTTTGCATCTCTGCATTGTATTGCCTTCTATAAAATACCTTCATGTATTTATTTTTAAATAATGTGATTTAAATTATCATTGACAAGATTAAAAGTAAAATCCATTCTTTTAGAATTTGAACTGTTGGAAAAGTTTGAGATATATCACACAGTGTCCGAGAGAATAAATGAACAATCGTATTATTTGTAGTTGTCAGACTTCTGTTTTCTTTTTAACTGTTAATTTTACAACGTTTTGGTCGATGCAACCTTCGATCTTCTTGTCGAACTCGGGGATTTTCCTGTCGAACTTGGGGATCTACCAATTTATTCATAACGCCGCTACACAATGACACGTGGCGTGGTAGATAGAGTACTTGGAAAAATTCAATTGTAAAAGTTGCACTTCTGGAGGTTGAAGGTTCTATCCTCAGTGCAGACAACACTAAAAAAATACAATTGCGAATTACTCAGGACTTCTACCCAGTCATGGCTGACGAAACGAGAGCATGCTACCCTCGTAGATTAAATAAAGCGTTCCGTTCGAAATTCCGTGCAGATTCCCGAGTTCAACAGAAAGATTCCCGATTTCGACAAGATACACCCGAAGAAGGCCAGAAGTTACATCGCTCGAAACGTGAAAATGACAATCAAAATAAGTATAGTAGTCCGAAGATTGCAAATAATACGAATAGTCAATCCTCATCTAAAAAAAAAAAAAAAAAAAAAATCAGAAACGTAATTTGAATAACATCTGTCTGTTTTCTTTTTTTACGCAAAAAATGTGAAAATGGTTAAGGATAATAGTGATAAGATAGCATGCATCGATTGTTGTCCGCTGGCGTTATTTTTGGTCACATAAGATGGAGGAACTTTTGGGGAAGACGCTGCTGAATCTTGATCCATACGGTTAATAATTACGTCTTTAGACTTTTGCGGAAAGCAAGCGTTTGTTTCACATTCAACTTCGTCAGTGTAGCGGTAGTTTTCCAAGGAGACTTTATGCTTCAATTTCGCGAAGATACACCAGTTGCGATAGAGCAGCGCGTCGAACGACCATTTCTTAGCGGAGACCGTATTCACACCGGAGTCTATCACGTCGGCCGCTCTCTTTGTCGGCGTAACTTTGTTTGTAAGCGGCGAGTCTCTTTTTGCAGAGGAGGAAAAATTGATGGCCTGTCGGCCGCGAGAGAGGCCGAATAGTTTGCAATCGCAAGAGAAGACGTTGGCATAAAATTCGAAATTCGAAAACTCGTTGGTGGAGAAGTCAAACACGTTACAGCCGATATCGTCCACGTTATTCATGAAGAAGTCCACGTGTTTGATGTTACCCATGGAGGAGAAAACGGCCCTGCCGAGCCGACCGATCTGGTTAGAGTAGATCGAGAAAGAATAGATGTGGGATAACTGATGAAAAGCTTCGGCTTCGATCTCACCGACGTCTGACTTGAACAACGTCCATAGTTTCAGTCCCCGGATATTGTTGAAGGCGTGCGTTTCTATACGGCCGATGGACATTTTGTAAAACATGATAGTGGACACGTTTCGGATGTAATGGAAGGCGCCAGTCTCGATAATGCGCACAGAACAGAACGAGAATGAAATCTTCTGAATGCTGCTGAGGTTCCTGAAGGCCCCGTCTCGTATTGTGCCGATTGTACAGTTCTCAAATCTGATGGTGTTTATTCTGAACAATTTGGTGAGGGCGTCGGGAGAGATTTCAGGAAAGTGGACCTCCGACAAAGACAGCGACTGGGTATCGGAAGGTAGGGAATCGGGAAACGATGAGAGTTTTGAGCAGGAGACAAATCCGGAAATACATACGCAGGATGTTGAGCAGAGTTTGCGTGCGCTTAATTCCGTGCAGGAAATTAAAACCAGCAATGGCACCATAAATAGCGTAAGTGGGTGATCCATGGCAACTGAAAAATATAAAATTAAAAACAATATAAACTCATTAAAATGATATATGTATGCATATCTCTCTACGTATAAAGTGAAACACACACACATTTATATTTTTATTTACAGAAAGTTTAGATAAGTCATCGATACCGTCGGTTTAAAACGTGATAATAGGGGACCATTTCATACTCTCTTCAGCCGATACTTGATATGGGTATCTAAAACTGTCCCCTATTATTGTTATGTCGTAGGTCGAACACAAGAAAGTATTTGCTAGTTATTAATCTGTCTGTCGATCTATCTATTTATCTATGTGTATTATCGATATATCTATCGATCTAGTTATCTATTTCTGTATCTATCCATCTTGATCTAGCTTTCTATCTGGAGAGATAAATAAGAGATGAATATGAAGAATGTTGATAAAAGGCTGTCAAAATATGGCAGGGCTGGATCGTAGACAAGTTTACCGGAAGTAACTGGCCAGCTGACGGATCTACGTGTAAGCTACGTGGATCAGGTTAGCTGGAAATCATAGGAGTTGGCATTTGAACGTTGAGCAGACGGTTTAACAGGTTGTCCGTCCTTCACTGATGATGGGGATGACGTGTCTTAGAATGGAAATCCAGAATTAACCACGCAAGCAAAGATATTCTTCTGCAATCGACACCTGGAAAGTGAATAAAAACTATATAAAACCAATCAGCGTTCTTCGAAGTGAGTGGATATTCGTTCAAACAGGTTCCAGGCGAACATTTACCCTTAGGGACAAAGTACTATTGAAAATTTAAGTCTGATCCGGCCAACCAACAGAGGCTCTCATAAAGACACGAGGACGCGTCTCATAGACCTACTGACCGAACATCGGTGGATGAATACACCGGGCGTGGTCGTTATAAGCGAACTGCGATCGTAACGTTGATATGCAGATTATGTTAATGCACACTAATAAATATTCCGTCTTTTCTATTTTCTGGTATGTCAAGCGTTTCAGTTTTTTTTCTTCTTATTTCTTTCATTGACGACGTTTGGTGAGTAAAATGTCAACACGTATTTCGAACTTACGTGCAGAAGCTTGTTTGCATACAAAATGTGCCGAGAGATTATATGCACGCACTATTTCGCCTGAAAACGAGCTAAATAGTATGGTATCCGTTCGAAATTCAGTTAACGATTAATAGAGATTAATAAGAAATTAGTCACCAGGATACCACATTTACTCTAGTAGTTTTCTTGGAAACTACTTGGTAAATCTGACTGAAATGTTGTATGGACCTTTGTTATAATACTGAGCAGCGAATTAAATATTATAGTATCCATTAGGAATTATACGGAATTAACATGGATTAGAATGTGTAAGAAGTCTATAGCAATGTAGAATACCGATGATGTTTTCAAAGTCAATTTCGTTTGTTTTCTTTTTGAAAAAGAGATTTTATTTTCGAAATATCAAAGATATTTTCCATGCTAGTTATATTAAAAAAATAAGCCCATATATACTGATTTATATATGAGACTGATTTTTAAAGATAAATAGACGTACGAAAGTTTCTAAGGTGCAAGGTACTGGGGCTGCTGTATTGCCATTTGGTGAATGGATTCTAGATACAGCAATATTCTCTGGTGGGACCTCTCGATGCTATACTAGTGGGTAATTGTTACGGCTTTACCTTATCATGTGTTACAAAATAAAAAAAAATATTCCTGTTCTTTTCTTTCTTACTTTCCCTCTCTATCCTGCTCTAACCAAGTATGCCGACCTGTTCCACAAATCCCAAAAATCCAGAAAAAAAAACTCGCATAAACCTAGAACCCCATCTTCCAACGTAGACTCCTACTACCATGTCTCCTTCTCCAACATCAGGGGTCTACGTTCCAACCTTCCAGAGGTTGAAACCCAATCACAGGAGACGAAACCAGACATATTCTTCAATGTCCATAACGTGGAATGGATGACCCACTCAAATAAGACAGACGATGAGGGGAGGTCCTGTCATGATTTTGCCATTGCTTATGACCTCACTCAATTGTTCGCGAGCCGACCCGTGTGCCCGATACTACAGGTCAGTATATAAGCCTTCTAGACCTTTTTCTCTCAACTTCCCCTTAGCTATGTTCATGTTCCGTTCTTTCTCCTCTAGGATCCTCCGACCACTCCGTCGTATCAGTTAAGATAAAAATGACATGTAATAAGTCCCCAGACGTACCCCTCCACCGTACTGTATACCAATACTCCATGTCTGACTGGGATAGCTTCCGTACATTCATATCTGATCTACTGCTGCATTCCATGTTTAAAAAGGATGTGTCCTCTATAGTATCAGACCTGACCGAATGGTTAATTGTAGGCATAGACCGATTCACACCATCTAAAAAATTCCAACAAAAACATAATAGCCAGCCATGGTTCTCCCCAGAATATGCTGCTGCCACCACGCACAGAAATCACCTTTTCCATAGCTACCAACGTAATAGATGCACTGAGACTAAAGCTGTTTTCAAGAACGCCAGCAACCACTGTAAAAGAGTAATAACAAATGCAAGAGAGCTATATGCTCAGTCCGTTAAATCCAAAGTAGTTGATCAACGGCTTGGTTCCAACCAGTTTTGGCAAATAACAAATAGGATCCTGAACAGAAGTGTGCGTTCTATCCCAACCATTATCAATGGACCAGAGGTCATCTCGTCAGCATCATACAAGGCCAAACTATTTGCCAAGAACTTTGCAGCTAATTCTACCCTATGCGACAAAGGCTATCAACTCCCCATATTTCCTCCTATAACACAGAACATGCTAGGTAACATACAAATATATGTGCATGAGGTCGCCAAGCTAATCAAAAACCTTGATTCCAGTAAAGCAACTGGCCCTGATGGCATCCCAGTTATAGTGTTAAAAAAGCTTCAATCAGAACTTGCTCCCATACTTACGAAACTGTTTAAGCATTGTCTTAAGGAGAAGTACTTTCCAACACTCTGGAAAACCTCATCAGTTTGCCCTGTATTTAAGAATTCAGGTGATAAGTCATATCCCTCTCGGTACAGACCAATAAGTCTCCTGTGTGTCATGAGTAAGTTGCTGGAATCCATATTAAATAAAGAAATAGTCAACCACCTCAGCAGAAATAAACTTCTTAGTCACACGCAATATGGTTGCCGTTCTGCAAGATCTACCGCAGATGTGCTAACGGTTATATCTCATAGTGTTAGCGAATCTCTTGACAAAGGCTTCCTTTCTAGGGCAATTGCTCTTGACATATCAAAGGCCTTCGACAAAGTATGGCATAAAGGCCTACTTCACAAGATTTCCAGCTACGGTATAACTGGAAATGTTTTCTCAATCATTAAATCATTGCTCCCTGATAGGCTCATAAGAGTAGTGGCGATGGACAAAAATCAGAGGCCTGCAGTATTAATGCTGGAGTCCCTCAGGGGTCCATCCTGGGCTCAACTCTCTTCCTGATCTACATCAATGATCTCCCTAAACACATACTTAAATCATTCGTTGACATCTATGCTGATGACACGACCATCTACGACAACACAGCAAAGGCTGTAAATGTCAAAGTTCTCTCTGATTCTCTATCCTCTGATCTCGAGCACGTGGTTCAGTGGGGGAAGACGTGGCTGGTTACTTTTAATGCATCTAAAACCAAGCTCCTATCTTTACATCATCAACGCTCTGATCCCCATCTGGCATCAATTGAAATGGATGGCTCTTGTCTAGGAGAAGCCCCATGTTTTGACAAGCTTTTGGGCTTGACCTTTACTCCTGATATGAAATGGAACACGTACATCAAGTCTGTTGCCAATGTCGCTGGAAAGATGGTGGGATCCTTCTACCACTCCAGAAGATATCTCACTACTGTTGCAATTCTCTATCTATATAAAAGCCAAGTACGTCCAAGGATGGAATACTGCTTCCATATCTGGGCAGGAGCTGCTAAAAAGCCTATCCTGCCTTGACAGAGTACAAAATAGACTTCCTGGCTTAGTGGGGGATGCCCTTTTCTCTTTCCTGCAACCTCTCTCCCACAGAAGAGACCTTGCGAGCCTGTCTTTGTTTTGTCGTTATTTCCATGGCAAGTGCTCATGTGAGCACCAATCCCTCGTCCCCCCTCGCCAATCTTTTACGATAAACACCCGTCTAGCTGAAACCACTGTCAAAAATGTTCCCCACTCTTTATCTGTGCCTAAATCAAAATGTAGATTCCATGAACAAAGCTTCTTTCTTAGAACTACACGCCTGTGGAGTGAAACTCTCTTCCGTCTGCCTGCTTCCCACCTGACTACAACCTGGATATCTTCAAGTCCAACGTAAACAAATTCCTAATTAACCGCCCCCTTAAGTAGATGCTTTATTAAATCTCAACACTAACGTACTGTACATGCAATAACCCTTATCCCTGAGTGGCTTCCGGGCCTTGATAACTGGTGACCGCCTTGTAAAAAAAAAATAATAAGATAAACAAGACATTTGTTCGTTTGTCTCTTTTTGTGCATGCGTCATATTACGTCAACACTTCGATATTTTACATTGCTACATCCGTTTATATTAGCTCTGTGAATTATCCCAAACTTCTTGTTTGTTAGAATACTCTCATCGCTGTCTGAATTATGATACACAACCTATTCAAGAATACTGACAGTAACATAAAGAACATTCGTGTGAAATTTTATAACAATCGACCCAGCCGTTTTCGGGTCCATAGGAAACGTACTCACACGCAGAAAGATTCTTATATATATATATATATATATATATATATATATATATATATATATGTATATATATATACTCTATTATATACACACATATATATATATATGCATATATACTTTGTTATATATATATATATATCCCGTTTAAGAAACTAGTTTCTTATTGTTGAGCACTTTCAGTCGATTAATTAAGTTCTTATGCGTAGATCATCATATAATGATGAAATCACTCTGACAGACATTTAAAAAATAAATGTTTAAAATTCCACAACATTTCTCGCTGTACTCTATTATATATATATATATATATATATATATATATATATATATATATATATATACATATATATATATATATAACATAGTATATATACATATATATATGTATATATAATAGAGTAATAGAGATATATATGTGTGTGTGTGTGTGTGTATATGTATGTATTGTGTGTGTTTATATGTATCACTAAGTAATAATGATGATAGGAAATGTGTATTAGTCCTTCTTTACACGCTGCAAATTCAGATGTGAAAACACTTTTGCAACTGTCTGGTATACGATTTACTGATTATTAATGAAAAACAAAAAGAAACATTTTAACGAATCAATGATTCCATTTCGCCAAAAAACACCTAAAATTCTGGTTTTCCCAACAGTTTTCTTTTTATCGATCATTTGATTGTGTAAATTTATGCGTTCCGAATTACATCCTGTTAACATAATTAGCAAATACATCGCTTAGCTTCTATAAACTGAGGATTGCCGAGGTAGAGCTAAAATTCCACACATTCCATTCGCAGATGTATGAGATTTTAGGTAGTGCTAGCAAGATTACCCAGCAATTCCCGACAGGGATTGGCCAAAGTAATAGTTTCGCCAGTTCCATTTTTAGACTATTAAGCTTTAATGCCGTAAAAAAAATGGTTATGTTAAATAAAGCGTTTTTTTACTTCCGTATATATATATATATATATATATATATATATATATATATATATATATATATATATATATATATATATATATATATGGCGCTTAACTAGATAGAAATTGCAGATAGTAAATTTTACTGTCAATATATAGTTTAAAATTTAAAATCTTAAAGTTCGTATATAAATATTAATACTAATATTTATGGAAAATCTTATCCAGATGTAAATGCTCAATATTCGACAGAGAGCATCGGTATATGCAAGGTAGTTATCTCACAATATTAAGGTCAACGTTTGCTCTTTAATCCCCCACTAAAATCTAAAACTTCTCTTCAAACTATAATTCCTTCACTGCAATATATATATATATATATATATATATATATATATATATATATATATATATATATATATATATCTTACCATTGGATCTACGGATTTTACTCAACTAATTTCATTGTTTGGATCGTGTTACTGTCTAAATACATCTTTATATGCGGCATATCCGTTAGTGAAGTATATATATATATATATATATATATATATATATATATATATATATATATATATATGTATATATGTATATATATGTATATATGTATATATATATGTATGTATATATATATGTATATATATGTATATATATATATATGTATATATATATATATATATATATAAATAATTGTTTAGAGGTACAGATTTTAAATAAGGTTTTAAATATAATGGGCGGAAGTCTCTCGAGAGCTCTTTCAGCTATCATCTTATCAGGAGCGTAAAAATAATAATATTATGTCGAAAGTAAAGAGTTCTGATGGGGAACTATTGGATGTGCCAAAAATTACGGGGACACTAAAATAAAGTTTATTAACGTTTAAAAACGATTAAAATAATGGCACAACGAGGGGGGGAAACGGGAGAAAAGATTCACAGTTCCCCAAAGAGAAACACTGTGTTAGATGTTTCTTTCTGCCGGCACAAAGAAGGTTTTCGCACCGCAATAGAGACAGACTCCAAAATCTTTAAATGGTTATGTATGTATATATATATATATATATATATATATATATATATATATATATATATATATATATATATATATATAATCGCGCTAGATTCAGCCACTCTGATGTGTCGTAGACGACGAAACACGTGTCAGTGGATAATTATATTTAAAAATAATATATATGTCACTCCCCATGTGGGGGTACCAAATTGGTTAAAGGGAAAATTATTCTGAACTCGCATTTTGGTAAAAATGTACCTTCGTAAATCATTGAATTCCCTCAAGACGTATCGTAAAAACAACAACAAAAAAATAACATCTATCTATCTATCTATCTATCTATCTATCTATCTATCTCTCTCTCTCTCTCTCTCTCTCTCTCTATATATATATATATAAAAGTATATATATAAAAGCGAAAATGTATGTATGTATGTGTGTATGTATGTATGTATGTATGTATGTGTGTATGTTTGGATGTCTGCTAAAAACTTTCGACAGACGCGACGAAAATTCACAAACTCGGTATCACATCGAAGCTCCATCCTTTGCTCGAAAAATATCGAATAATTGGCCCAAAACGTTAACTTTTTCACCCCGAAATCGACAATTTTCGACAGGGGGGGGGGTCAACAAAAACGGTCCTCTCGTGACAATGACCGATTTTACGCATGCGTCAGATGACGTCGTGACCTGATTTACTTTAAATAGTTGAAAAACCGAACAAACTTTATGTACGACGCGTTAACTGAGTTGGTTAAGGCGTTGGTTCATTATCTAAACGTTTTGGGTTCGAATCGTGGTGTGAGATGTTTTTTTTTTTTTTTTAATTTTAATATCGAAACAGGCTTTTTTAAGCCATTTTTCACGTGTTCGTTTTTCTGTTTTCATCGTTCGTTTGCTTTACGTTAGTTTTTTGTGTTTTTTTTATTGTTTGATCGCCACGTAGCGGAGAAAACAGAAACTGGCTTCCGCAACTTGAAGTTGTCGCACCTGCTAATTTCAGTTTATAAACGTCAACTTAACACACTTATCAATTCATCTGTTCCCGTGGTCGAGATGGTTAGGTCGCAGGGTTTTTTTTTTCATTTCCTTTCCACCTCTGCATCAAACGTTCGGGGTTCAAGCCTACCTTTATACTAAAACTATTTTTTTTTTTTACACCTCCAAACAACCGGCCAACGTTTTTTTTAACAGGGTTGTTTTAATTTACCCACCCCCACCAACACACACCGCCAAACACCCGGACAACGCCGGGTAACCCCGCTAGTATATATATATATATATATATATATATGTGTGTATAGTTTTATATTATACATATTTTACAGTTTTTATTGTTTTTTGTACTAGCCAGCAATTTTATAGCGAGTGTATAAACATTTTTTGATAATTACTTTTCTCGGGAGGAAAAAGCCAAATATCTGAAACTCCATTGAATAACGCAATATATTCTATCTTGTTTAGAAGATGAACAATAATTTTTGTGAATGTTAATTTTTCAAAACACACCTCCTCATCCACACACAAACACACACACAAAGTCAAACACACATGCTTACGCGTCTCCCCCCCTACACACACGCGCAGATGAAGAGGTTAAAAAGGAACAAACTAAAATTATATGTTTAATGTTTGGTTTTCATTTCCAGACTTTTCCAGGATGATTAAGTCGAAGAGATAAAACACCAGTACGATATTTGTAAAATATATTTATTGTGTTGATAATATGAAGTTGATATTTTGTTCTATTTACGAATGAAAAAAAAAAAGCCGCTGGCATTCAAAGTGTATATAGCGTTCATTGCACGGAGTGAAATAATCTCTTTTATTAATTATCCTCATTTGAGTGTTATTTTCTCAACATTTCGGTCGATGTAACTTCCCCAATCTTTTTTTCAGGTGCATTTTTAGTAAAATTAAGAATCCTCATTTCGAATTAGGGAATTTATACCAAATTTGAAAATGAATCTATTGCTTAATTCATGAGAATAGATTGTTCTCGTTCAGGCAGCCATGGCCATGTTACTTATTTTATCCCATCTATATAAATAAAACAGTAGATTTATGTGTGTGTGCGTGTAAATATTTAACCGGTAAACTTTTAAACTACTGGTAACATAACCCTAAAATTAACAGGAAATATAAATCACACATCAAGGCTGGTTTATAAATGTTTGTTTGGAAAGGTAAATGTTCATTTCAAATTGCTGGTATATTTCTATTACTTTTGCGCATACGCAGATTCATTCATAGGTTTATGTTTTATTTAAAACCTTTATCTATCTGTCGATAACTCAAATAGTAGGGACGTGGCTGGAGTGCTGAATGTTTTGATTTCGATTTTGGTTAATGGCACCCAAGTAATGTTTTTTTTTTTAATTTTGAAATCATTACTATTTATTAGGTTGAATATAACGCCCAATAGAGAATTAGCTTAAAAAATACTACCACAAATAGTAATACCCATCAACATCAAAATTCCAATACAATTAACGTTTTCTATTGATTTTAATTGGAAGCCATAAAAATATTATTCATAGATACGTTTCCCCCGCTGACAAAACAACCTTAGATATATTATTAAAAAAATTCAAAACCCAAAACCTAGTTGTAAAAAGAATGCCTCCTCCATCCTCAAACCACTAGAACAAACCAACGTCATCTATAAGCTTAAATAAGTGTATCTCATATAATAGCAGAAAAAAAAAATCAGTGGTCGCGTTGGTTACGTCGGTTATACAACGACTACGTTATCCCGTTGCATTACCATGCATAATGTAGAATCTAATGCTATATTACAACATTTACAGAACAAACATAATTGCCTCCCACCTCCGAAGTTAGAGAAATTTTAGTCAGCAACACACAAATAATACACCATGAAACCAACGTTAAAAGATTAAAAATTTGTTTGTTTAAATATAGACACACACACATACACACACGCACACACACATATCCAAGCAGGCCTGGGTAAATATGATAGAGCTTACGTATTAACTTTTCTGGAAATTTTCTAGATTTAACAATAAATTTAAATGATATTTTATGGAACCAATTGATCATGCGTCGGCCATTTTTTTATCGATCGCTTTCGATTGTGTTATCATCATCAGGAGTAGTATTTTTTGTAGTTGTTGAAGAGACTTTGTTCGGTTTTTATAAAAATACTTTTTTCTAAGTTGTTTGGCAGGGAAAAAAAGGATATTGGAGGATGTGTGGCCAAATCTATTATTTACTTGTTATATAACACCAGTCGATAAATTCGAACCCAGCAACAGAAGCCATCTCTGGCTTCATTAGCAAGGACCTAATGCATTCGGCTACCGTAAACTGCGAGAAATACTGTTGAACTTTAGACATTTATTTTTTAAAATGCTTTTTAACGTATGTCAAAGTGATCTAATTATTATATGATGATCCGTGCATAAGAGCTAAATTGACCGATTTTTTAAATTTTAACTGAAAGTGCTCAACTATAATAAACGAGTTTGTTAAAGGGGCTGACATAATTATTTACTATAATAATTATTAAATACCTACAGATACTAGTATTTCATCCTTTCGGAAATCATCAGTCCAGGTGTCACGATTAACACCAGTTGATGGATTCGAACATGGTTCTTGCTAATGAAACCAGAAATTCAGCTACCGCTAACCGCGATACACACACACACACACACACACACACACACACACACACACACACACACACACACACACACACACACACATATATATATGATTGTTGAGCTGGATTAAATCCGACGATATGAAATACACACACACACACACACACACACACACACACACATATATATATATATATATATATATATATATATATATATACACTTCACTAACGGATATTCAAGTCCGCATATGAAGATGTATTTTTATTTTTTTTATTTTTTTTTTTTTTTTATTATTATTATTATTATTATTATTATTATTATTATTATTATTATTATTATTATTATTATTATTATTATTATTAAATCAATAAATTTAAACTAACACTGTCAAATAATAAACATATAGAAAGACGAGGCTGGAGTGAAAAAAAAAGTAAAAGAGAAAAAAAGTATTCGTATCTAATACTGCATCCGTCCTTCCCTCCTCCCTTATCCCCTTCTTCCCCTCCCCCAGCATAATAAGTATGATAACATAAGAGACGCTAAGTATCATAACCTGTTGTACCCCCACCCGTCTTTTTCTCCATTTCTCCGTTTTCAATTTTGCTAGACAACCGAACCCATTGCTGGATAACGTTTTTTAACCTTCTTAAATTAACAAACTAGCAACGACTTTTTTTTATTTACGTTTTTTTTATTTTTAAATCTGATCACATGACTTTCAAATGAAATATTGTTTTTCATCTCAAAATGAACATCTAAAAGAAAATGCTTTTTTTTTTCCTGATGAGACCTTAGTTATTTTATAACCATAGATCGAAACATTGTCATGTCAGTGTAGCAAAGTCTGTCCACACACACACACACACACACACACACACACACACACACACACACACACACACACACACACACACACATATATATATATGAAATAAAATGGAGGTGGAAGGGCCTAGATACTCAACGTTTCGCCCGATTTATGCGGGCTTCTTCAAGAGGGATGGACGCGCGGATAAAGGAATGAGGCGCATTACCGCAGGGTCCCGATTTCGAATCTCGCAAGATTCAGCCATTCTGATGAGTCGTAGATGACGAAACATGCATCAGTGAATAATTACATTTTAAAAACAATATATATATATATATATATATATATATATATATATTTCTGTAGAAATATATTTTCTTAGAATATATATCAATCCTTATTTGAGAAGCTCAATGTAATTACAGAGCAATATAGAGAATAAATAACAAAAAATTATATTCCAAAATTCATAATAGATTCACTGATTGATATAATAATTAAGCTATTGATTTTGCGCTACGAAACAGATATTGTCAAGAATTGTATAAGGAACTGAATTAAAGGAATAAATTATAAGATGGTCAACATCATGAATTTTGGAATATAATTTTTTGTCATTTATTCTCTCTTTCTACACACACACACACACACACACACACACACACACACACACACACACACACACACATATGAGTAATAAAAAGGCTATTGTTTAAAGCACTGTTGATATGGAATGAAAATTAAAAAATTAACTGTTTTAAAAACCAAAACAAGTGCTGAATTTTGTTTATTCGAATCAAATTCGATATTTCGATTCATAACAAAATCTTCATCAAGAAAAACAGTTTTTTAATATATTTTTTTTTCTTTTCTTCTTTTTACATACCATTATGGCGGTGCTGCTGGAGTACGGCACAATCGCGTTGACACACCGGTTCTCATTAGATCACCAAAGTTAAGCAATGTTGAACCTGGTTAGTACCAGATGGGTAACCGTTTGGGAATTTTAAGCGCTGTAGATGCTCTCCGCTTATCTCGGCATTTGTTTCCAGTCGTCCTGTACATACACTTCACTTGCCACTGGTATTTAACAATGTCGAGAGGTGTGGTTGGAGATTGCGCATCTCCTGCCACAAAAATTTCATGCGCAGGCACCTCTTTGTGGGTATCCATAGTCTGTCAAAGACTGAAGGAGCCTGCGTGTGGCGGTGCTGGTGCTGCACGTTATCCTTCAGATGTTATCGAAGTGCTTTAAACAGTAGCTTTTTATTACTTAAATACACGCTGGACCGACGTTTCTACTGGATCGGACATTTCGACTCTACACTTCATATTCATATATCATTCAAATAAGGTAGTCTTTGAATATCCTGCCTTAATAGAGTTCAAAATAGACTTCGTAGCCTCGTAGGGGATGTCCTTTTCTCTTCCCTGCAACCTCTTTCTCACAGAACAGATGTTGCGAGTTTGCCTCTGCTTTATCGTTATTTTCATGGCAAGTGCTCAGCTGAGCTCCAATCTATGCCCCCCCCCTCGCCAAACTTTCACAAGAAACACTCGTCTAGCAGAAAACACTATCAATAATTTCCCCCACTCTTTATCTGTGCCTAAACCTAAGCGTAGATTCCATGAGCAAAGCTTCTTTCTTAGAACTGCACGCCTATGGAATTGTCTTCCGTTTCCCTGCTTTTCAGCTGACTACAATATGGTTGTCTTCAAGTCTAACGTAAACAAGTTTTTGATGAGCCGTTCCATATAAGTTAACAAATTTACTGAATCTCCATTACTAACGGTCACTATATTGTCCAATTTCTACTGTACACTCTTTAACCCTTATTCTCGAATGACCTCTTGGCCTTGATAAATGGTGATGCCTATGTAAAAAAAACCCCCCAAAAAACATATGGTTAAGTGGCAGTTTTAGTCATTTAGAACTGCTTTAAAGCTTCACCGCTCACTCATTTTTCGACCAAATTTCAAACAATTATTAGTTTTTAGACCACTTTCTAAGCTATATTGTGAAATTTTTTTTTTCAATTTTCATTCAGGAAAACAAAAGTTTTGATGAATTTTCTGGTGTTAAAAATTGTAAAAATATGTACAGAGGTGAGCGACGATTTTATGACTGGTTTCCATAGCAACCACGTTGCTACTAATTCGAAAAGAGAAGTAACAAGTGAAACAGAGAGAATGAAAGCGTGAAAGTGAGATAATTGGGGGGATTTTTATTGAAAGCAGACGAGTGCCGTACATTGTTATTACATATGTGTATGTTATGGGGCAAAAAATAAGACTGAAATTAAACAAAGAACAATTGAATTTATTGGAAGCCTGGAAAAATCATGGATTACAATAGAAAAATGCGAGCATGAAAAGTAATATGGTTTACCTTAAATATGGAAAAGTAAAAGACTAGTTGTTAAAACTAGAAAAGAAAGGGACAAGATATTCTAATAAAAAATATAATAAATTTATAACTTAAAATATTGCAGTATTTAGAATTAAAAAGAAATCAATTTATGGCATTATATAATCAATTCTTAATGCTGCAATATTTTAAATTATAAATTTATTATATTTTGTAATAGAATATCTTGACCTTTTCTTTTTCCAGTTTTAACAACTAGTCCTTTACTTTTCCATGTTTAAGCTTAACCATATTACTTTTCATGCTCGCATTTTTTTCTAGCCCCCCCCCCCAATCAACAGAAATTAGACCATTCCTGTAAAAATCCGGTCCCTGTTGATTTTGCGGTGGGACTTTAGTTCTGTGCACTTCTAGGAGGTCCACCCTTCAAGGCCTAGCCTTCTCTCTTCGAGAAGAAGTTAGTTTATTGCTAATCGCCCGAGACGCCCTCACCGGGGAATGATGACCGGGCTGGCCAGGCATTTTTTGCAGGTCAGAATGCATCTTCTCTGGGGCCGTTGACTTACCAGTCCCACTTTCCGACCCTGGTGTCTAAGTTCTTGCAGTGGGAGAGAACTAAAAACCTCCCTTGAGGGTAAATTTAAGTTGAAGAGAAGTTCAGAGGTCTATATCTGACGTCATAGGCCCACCATATATTGGGTTGGGAACAAATCCCACGGTATTATTTTTTCCGCTAGGAAAACCCTGCCTTTAATCAAAAGCAGAAGTATTCATTGACCGAAATAAAGTCGAATCGCGTGGGCATGGGTGCTTTGTTGTTTCTCTCAGACTAATCAAAGTTTAGATAAGGATGCGAAAATTCGAGGTTGGGGAAATCCGTCAGATTTGGGAGTAAGTCATAGAATGTTAGGTGTTTATACGATTGTTCCTAAGTGATAAGACAAAGTCTTCAAGAAAAACGGCATTTTTTTTTCGTTAAGATGTATCATCCATTTTTGTTCTTCTCTCAGACCATTTCTATTTTAAGAAATCTATATTTAACAGACTCTTCGAATTCTACTGACATTTTACTGACCCTCCATACAAAATAAATAAATAAATAAAAATAAAATAATAAAATAAAAATAAGTAAAGTAATAACATAACATAAATAAATAATAAATAAATAAAATAAAATAAGATAAATAAATAAAAAATAAATAAAAGGCGCCTATGCCAACGGATCATTAAATCTAAGGGAGATAACCAGCATAAACATAGCAAAAATAAACATATTTTCCAAGATATAATTTGGGACGCTGAAATAATCAGTAGAAAAAAATATGATTACACGAATACTATACCTTAGGCACCGCCAAAACTGGGGGGGGGGCAGGTCAGTACTTTTTGACGGACCGTCTTTTTAAAAATCTACCAAAAATCAGGTAATTATCCGATCAATACGAAATTTTCAGCGATTATTAAGAGAAGAATGAACTTTATAACAGTGTACTTATTTTTCATAAACGATATTTATATATATATATTTTTTTGCTTACAACCCCCCCCTTGTTTTGAAGTGGGAACAAATATGCTTAAAATAATCATCTGAAACTGGAAAAACATATTGTGTTGTTGTAAGGGACAGAATTATAGATTAAAAAAAAAAAAATTGTTTGCATACCTTATTTTGACGTCTGAATATCAGAACTTCGATTGTGTTTAATTATCCCGTTTTTGAGTTTTGAAGTGTGAAATTCGGTGAATATGTTAAGTAAAATAATTAATTTAAGTTAAGCAAAACAAAAATTTTTTTTTAAAAATATTTATACGAAAAAAGCCATTTTAAAATCTTTGATAAATAAATTAACAATTTTATTTTTAGCGAGCCGAATAATGCATGACCATTATTAAACAGGGCATGCTTTGAAGAATCGATACCAAAAAAAAAATGAAATAATTTTTTTTTATTCTGCTTTAAATTGCCCCCCCCCCCATTTTGAGGAGCCTGGCCCCCATACACATACACATTAAAAACCAAACTCATACAAATGGTCACCCATCTGGTACTGGCCAGCCTCAGCTTAATAATACATTGAAATTTTCGTCACTGAAAAATAAGTTTTTTTGGCCTGTTTGGTCTTCCATAGTTTGCTTCTTATCAAACGCAAACGTAAACAGTGTCGATCTAGACTCTAGATCGACGCGAAATAACTGGTTACATATATGAATAAGTGGAATTATTTGAAATCCAGGTACTTATATTATAATATTTTTGCATATTCTCTTAGAAAATCATCCTAAATCTTAGTTAGACAATAAATAAATAAATTAATTACTTCAAAAACCTTCTTTTTTTTTTTAATATTTATGTACGTTTTTTGTGCAAGACAAAAAATGTCAATTGTTAACTTTTTGGGAAAATTTAACATTTAAAATTTAATTAAAAATAGTAGAAAAAGTTTTACATTATTCTGTTTTCTATATGATAAAATTCAGGGTTTGATCTTTCTGGAAAAAAAAAGTTACTCAGAAATAATGGATTTTAATAAATGTAATTTCGTTTTAAAAAACAACAACAACAACAACAACTTGATTTTGCGGCCATTTTTTGGCGGTGCCTACTATACCTGCAAGCGCCGGGTAAAGTTGAAATTAGTCCCGGAAATTTCAACAAAAAAAAAGACAAAAAAAGAAAGAAAAAAGAAAAAAAAGGTAATCAACGAACTTAAAATATAACAATGTTAAGGAAGAAAAATAAACTTATTAATTAACGTATTACACAAAACAAAAGTAAACTGTTACAATGTAACGATCCACTACAAAAATTAAAAAAAATTGTTTTAAACGATGGTAATTAATCAAAAAGCAAAAATTAAATGAACTTGTTAATTAACGAAAATAACGAAACTTTTTTGAAGAAGATTTTGAAGTATTTAAACCGTCATTTTTTAAAATTTTATTTTTTATTTAAAAAAAAATACATTGACGGTTTAAATACTTTAAAAAACTAAATGACAGTTTAAATATTTAAAAATCTCCTTAAAAAAGTTTCCTTATTTTCGTTAATTAACTTTATTTAATTTTTGTTGTGGATTAATTAACATCGTTACATTGTAACAGTTTACTTTTGTTTTGTGTAATACGTTAATTAAGAAATTTATTTTGTTACTTAACATTGTTATATTTTAAGTTCGTTGATTAACTTCGCTAACTTGTTTCCTTTTCGTAAACTGCTTCAGCAATTTCCGGAACTCGTCTGCAGTAATCGTGTAATCATTTTTTTTTTTCATTTAACATTCTTTCATTGTTCTACTGATTATTTCAGCGTCCCAAATTATATCTTGGAAAATATGCTTATTTTTGCTAAGAATTTGCTGGTTATCTCCCTTAGATTTAATGATCCGTTGACATAAGCGCCAAATAAAATAATATAATAAAATAAAATAAAATCAATAAAATAAAATAAAATAAAATAAATAAATGAAAATAAAAAATAAATAAAATAAAATAATAAAATGAAATAAATAAATAAATGAATAAACAAATAAAATAATGAAATGAAATAAATAAACAAATAAATAAAAAAAATGAATAAAATAAAATAAAATAATAAAATAAAATAAAATAATAAAATGAATGAAATAAACAAATAAATTAAAAAAATGAATAAAATAAAATAAAATAATAAAATAAAATAAAATAATAAAATGAATGAAATAAACAAATAAATAAAAAAAATGAATAAAATAAAATAAAATAAAGCAATAAAATAAAAATAATAAAATGAAATAAATAAACAAATAAAAAAAAATAAATAAAATAAAATAAAATAAAGCAATAAAATAAAATAATAAAATGAAATAAATAAACAAATAAATAAAAAATAAATGAATAAAATAAAATAAAATAAAGCAATAAAATAAAATAATAAAATGAAATAAATAAACAAATAAATAAAAAATAAAGGAATAAAATAAAATAAAATGAAGCAATAAAATAAAATAATAAAATGAAATAAATAAACAAATAAATAAATAAATAAATGAATAAACAAATAAACAAATGAAATGAAATAAATAAACAAATAAATAAAAAATAAAGGAATAAAATAAAATAAAATAAAGCAATAAAACAAAATAAATAAATAAATAACAGACAATTTAGCTCGATTAATTTACACCCCTTTTTTTGAGTTTGACGAAATACGAGGGTCGTTCTAAAAGTAAAACCTCCTATTTAAAATCAAAAGGTTAAAGAGTTACGAAGTCGGGAGTGATACCATTAAAACGAGAAACCTTTTGTGCCCCAGAATTAAACTTTTCTGCCTAGTCACCACTATTCTCAATGCAGTTTGCAAGGAATTCAATGATGCATCCCTGCTTCTGACACACGTACCTAACAGGGGTTACTGTCTTAGTCTCACATCGTCAATATCTGCAATAGAGAGATGAAACTTTCAGGCCGTGCACACATAAGTTCAATCATCATAACAATTCAATTTGTAATCCATCTGATCCATCCAGGCAGAATATAAAAAAAAAGAGAAATTGCTTCTGAAATACCCTTCGTAGTAACATTTGATAATAAAAATCTTTTCCCGAAATATTGTGGTATATTTTTTTGTGGGTGGAAGGATACAGCATCTTTACCAATATTACAATCATAGTAATTTGTTTTCCTAGTTTTGCATATGAATTACAAAATATCTGATATTTCCCCCAAATCTCTGGCCTTCATGGGGGTGAGACTAAAACGCGATGCTATGGTTTCAAATGATTTGAAATAACCGCAAGAGGAGACTTGATTCCAGATATTTCTCATATGTTATATCTCCCCTCTTTGGTTTTCATACATAAAGTAAATTTCACAGTGTATAAGGATTGTTTGATACTGGAGATATTCATAATTGTACCCTATTTCCAAAAGATGGGAGATATGAGATATGAAAAATATCTAGAATGAAGTCCTCCTTGCTGTTGTTTCAGATCATTTGAAACTATAGCAGTAAGTTTTAGTCTCCCCTCCATCAATCCATCAATGTCAGAGGTTTTGGGTATATATATATATATATATATATATATATATATATATATATATATATATATATATATATATATATATATATATATACATATATACATATATATTACATATATATATATATATATATA
Source organism: Euprymna scolopes (assembly GCF_053919585.1). NCBI lineage: Eukaryota > Metazoa > Mollusca > Cephalopoda > Sepiida > Sepiolidae > Euprymna > Euprymna scolopes. The sequence continues at coordinate 32,781,628 of NC_136519.1, forward strand.
TATATATATTTACATATATACATATATATTACATATATACATATATAGTACATATATACCTATATATTACATATATACATATATATTACATATATACATATATTTTTTGCTCGAACCCTGGTACATGAGGGTCAGTGGTTTTGTCAACCGTTTCACGAATGCGCATGCATGAATTATTCACATGACGGATTCCTTATGTTAAGAGTAAATTGGTTTGAAAACACTTATACTATAGCAGCAAGTTTTAGTCTCCCCTCCATCAATCTATCAATGTCAGAGGTTTTGAGTATATATATATATATATATATATATATATATATATATATATATATATATATATATATATATATATATATATATATATTAACAAATGATTAATAAAACATGTTAAAAGACATCTTGAAAAAGAGTTAAAAACATATTTAATTTTAAAAAAGGAAGCACAACATAAGTGGATAGTCCTTAATCCGCGGATTTTTTCTTCTTCGAAACTCCGCGGATTAAGGACTATCCACTTATGTTGTGCTTCCTTTTTTAAAATTAAATATGTTTTTAACTCTTTTTCAAGATGTCTTTTAACATGTTTTATTAATCATTTGTTCATATTATAAGCTCTATTTCCTTTTCGGTTTTATTGAGCTTTTTACATCTGGCTGAGTTTATTTTACTTGTAAATATTAACTCTTTAATATTTATAATATATTTTAAGTTTACCATTTTCATTACCTTGGTAAACTTATTGTAACTTTTATTTTATATATATATATATATATATATATATATATATATATATATATATATATATATATATATATATATATACTAGCATTTCAGTTCTGCTTTGCTCGAACCCTGGTACATGAGGGTCAGTGGTTTTGTCAACCGTTTCACGAATGCGCATGCATGAATTGTTCCCATGACGGATTCCTTATGTTAAGAGTAAATTGGTTTGAAAACACTTTTTAAAGATTGTGTCCAGCTGGCGTAATGGTTATCGTACTTTACTCAATGTCCTTAGGGTTTGGTTCCGATTTCAGCCCGAGTATCTTTTTTTACTTACAAGAATTGAACTGTTAAGAAAAATAACTATTTAGAAATTAATACTCGCATGCACATGTCTCAGTTTCTGTATGAATTAAAATATAATATTTATGCGTATTTTACGACTGGGCAACGCCAGGCGACCTGCTAGTAACCAATAAAATTGATCACGTAGTCTTATTTTTAAATGAATGAAAAAAAAATCAATTTTACAAGTGAGAGAACAGCGCTATCTTGAAAACAATATAAAAACAAAGGGATATAAATCAACAATTCAACGAGGTTTATGTTGTAATGCCTACGAATTTCCATTATTTTTATGTCCATCTCGGAAACAAAACGTGCTGGAGAAAAAGTAGGCCTTGTCAGAATTCCCACTATTAAAAAAAAAAAAAAAATAAAAAAAAAAAAATAAAGAAAAACCTGTATAATATACGTGCCATGTGATGAAACAAAAATATCATATTCCGAAAATCACGTGAATTAATCATGTAGTTTCATTTTTTTGTAAAGAAAATCATTTTTAAGCGATTAATGGGAATTCGTAAGCATAACAACATAAATCTCGCAAGTTTTAACCATTGAGTTTACTCTCTTTGTTTTATTTTATATAGTTTTCAAAACGGCGGACAAGACAGCGGCTCGTAACATTCCATTTTCTTTTTATGGCGGACAAGCAGAACTCGTAACATTCCATTTTCTTTTTTAAAAAAATAAAACTACTTGATCAATTTACGTAATTTTTTGGAATATGATATTTCCGTTTCTGCCACGGGCACCTACATCATAGAAATGTTTTCTTTATTTTCTTTCTTCATTTTTTTTTAATAAAGGGAATATTATAGACAAGAACCAAAATCTGCGCGTGTATTCCTCATCTTCATCCCCTGTCATCACCTTTCACCATCTTATTTTTGTTTTAGAGGGAGCAACTGAGGCGACATCTGCGTTAATTAAAACCATATTCTATTTTATTTCATTCATTTATTTATTTATTTTTTGTTTGTTCTTTGTTTTGACACTGAAAGAAAGTAGCCTTTTCTATTTAACCCCCCCCCCGTCTCACATTTTTTTTTTACCCGTTCCTTACTTTTGGACTCCGCAAAAAAAAAAAAAAAAAAAAAAAAAAAAAAATGCACCTGATTGCCCTCTGTGCTTGACTATGACGTTACCCAGATTATTTCCTTTCTGCCACCTACCCCCGTTCTGTCCACCTCTTTTACATAATGCGATAACATTTAGAATAAAATGTAAACATTATTTATCTACATAAGAAGAGGAATATCTATCATATACAAATGTACGCACGGCCAAACCATTACTACGCATTCCGATGCAATTGAAACATATATATACTGCGTGTCAAATTATTAACGAGATAACATTTTTTTTACCAGTTTTAGAAACTTACCGGTAGTTTCGTATCAAAAGCTTCGGAAACGTTGGCAATGCTGAGCTGCGCGTACTGTGAACTTTTCATACTGTTCCGCGCAATGTAATCCACTTGCCATCGTAATTGCTGAATCCACGGTATTTGAGGTGTGTCAAATTATTAACAAGGCAGTTTTTTTTCGTCAATAAAATGGGTCGTAAAGGTGGTTTGAGTAGTTCTGAAAAGAGTACTATTACAGAACAGCTAGCAAAATGTAAAACTAGCATCGAAATATGGAAAATGATAGAAAGGTACCATCAAACTGTGAAGAACTTTGTCAAGAACCATATAAAGGTACGTAAAAGAACTGATAAAGGTAAATCTAGAGTTGTTTCACGCCATTCTCTACTCCAAATTAAACGTGAAGTTGTTAAAATCCCTTGGCAAACAAGTCAAGAAGTCTTTGACCAAATCGGATGGATGAATGTTTCAAAAAGTACTCGATGTCGCCTTCTGAAAGAAGTGGCAAAGTCTGTTAAGCCTGTGACAAAGCCTCCATTAAAGCAATATCACATACAAAACCGATTGAAACGGGCAGAGGACAACATGAAAACGGATCTTTCCAAAGTTTTGTTCACGGATGAAGTGCGTATCGTTCTTGATGGACCAGATGGCGGGAGCAAGGGATGGGCCATAGATGGAGGACATCGTTATCAGCGTTTAAGGCGCCAACAAGGTGGTGGTGGGATAATGATTTTGGCTGGGATTATCGAAGGTTCTTTAGTTGGCCCATGGAGAGTCCCAGAACGCGTAAAAATGACATCAAATGCTTACATAGCTTTTCTGGAGGAGCACTTTGAACCATGGCTGAAGAAGCAAAGGTTGATGTTCAGAAGAACCATTATTTTAATGCACGATAATGCTCCCTCGTATGCAGCAAACAAAAGCAAAGAGTATTTGCAACAACTGGGCTATGGAAGATGGAGTGGCCTGCGAATTCATCAGATTTGAACCCAATTGAAAACCTTTGGAGTATTATGAAGCGACGTCTCTATGCAAGTGGACGCCAATTTAAGAGCAAAGATGAGTTGTGGGATGCTCTCCAAGAGGTATCACGAGGAATAACTATTGACGAAATCACAAATTTGACTAATTTTGTGGACCAATATCTTTTACAAGTCATTCATAAAAAAGGATCGCATATCCCCTTTTAATTATGTCAACATAGAAATTGTTATGTAGTTATTGTGTTCTAAGCATTTTACCTAGTTCATTTTATGTTTGAAAATTATTTCAATAAACAAGTTATGGGTATATTGTGTTTTTTTCTCAACCTCGTTCATAACATTACACACTGAAATCAATAGATATTCCTATCTTCTGCCACAGTTTCGCTAATACTTCTTTATATACTTTTATTTTCTGATTGGAGTAGCTGAATAGTATTGTAAGTATTTCTCAAAGTTTCACGTTCCTAAAATATTAAAAAAAAATGTAAACTCATTAATAGTTTGATAGCAGTGTATATATATATATATATATATATATATATATATATATATATATATATATATATATATATATATACAGGGTGTCCACAAAGTCTGGCTGCATAATCTGCACGGTGCCCACAAAATCTGGCTGCATAATCTACACGGTGCCCACAAAGTCTGGCTGCATTATGCAGCCAGACTTGAGACGATTAATCGGAATCGGGAATCGGAAAAATCGGAGGATTTGGGGGTATCGGAATCGGAAAAATTCATGCCTATTTTCCGATGCCAAGACGATTCTTTTAATTGTCTTTTTTTTTTATAGCATATTATGATTTAAATAACTGATTTACTTTCAGAAGCATTCTGCGGGTTTTGTTATTGTAGATGCTGTTCATCGTTTAGTGCTTTCGTAAAAATGAGATGATTATTGCTGGCATTCGTTCACCCGATATAGTTTTAGAAATATATCCAGAACTTACAGGAGGGGTCACTTAAATGTTGGTAATAACTAGTGTTCGGACGATTAATCAGAATCGGAATCGGAAAAATCGGAAGATTTGGGAGTATCGGAATCGGTATCGGAATCAGTATCGGAATCGGAAAAATTGATGCCTATTTTCCGATGCCAAAACGATTCTTTTAATAATATTTTTTTAATTTGATTTTCTTTAAAGCAAAATCTTCCATTGCTGGTAATAATGATAAAATAATAATTTTTTTAATTGATTTTGAATTACCAGTAAAGCTAAAATCGATAGATCATCCTCCACAAGTGCATATATTTAACATGTGTTTTTACGAAAATCGGGGGGAATAACAATTCTATAGTTAAATATTTAGAGATTTAAAAGAAACGGAATCGGTAATTGTATCGGAATCGGAAAGTTAATATGGAATCGGTAATTGTATCGGAATCGGAAAGTTAATATGGAATCGGTAATTGTATCGGAATCGCCAAAATTATTGGAATCGTCCCATCACTAATATATATATATATATATATATATATATATATATATATATATGTGTGTGTGTGTGTGTGTGTGTGTGTGTGTGTGTGTGTATAATGAATGACAAAAGTTTATATTCCAAAGTTCATGATGTTGACCATCTTACGATTTATTCTTTTAATTCAGTTGACATTTACAATTCTTGACAGTATCTGTTTCCTAGCACAAAATCAATCCCTTAATTATTATCTCAATCAATAATTCAGTGATTGATTTTGTGCTACGAAACAGATACTGTCAAGAATTGTACATGCCAACTGAATTAAAGGAATAAATTGTAAGATGGTCAACATCATGATCTTTGGAATAAAGGTTTTTGTCAATCACTCATTATATGCTCTGTAATTACATTGAGCTTCTTAGATAAGGATTGGTATAAACTATAAGAAAATAAAGTATATTTCCACAGAAATATATATATATATATATATATATATATATATATATAAAAATGACAAAAGTCTATATTCCAAATTAAAAAATGTTGACCATCTTACAATTTATTCTTTTAAGTATGTTGATATTCACAATTCTTGATAGCACCTGTTTTGTAGCACAAAATCATTCATTTAATTATTATATCAATCAATGAATCTATTCTGCCCTTAACTCCTCAGAAGAAATAGCACTTATCAATCCATTAAAACGGAGAAAATGCATATGGGCGTGATTACAAGATCCGAAAACTGGTAGAGAAGTTTTAATTACTTTTTATTTTATATTTTATTACGCCATTTTTAATTTTCGAGAAAAGTCACTAAAATTTAAATTTCCATATTAATAAATTGTGTGAATGTAAACGTACTTAAAAGAATAAATTGTAAGATGGTCAGCAACATGAACTTTGTAATATAGCCTTTTATCATTTATTTTTTATATGCTCTGTAATTATATTGAGGTTTATAAATTAAGGATTAGTATACATTAAAGATGAAATATAATTGAAAAAAATATATATTTCTACAGAAATATATATATATATATACATATGTATACACATATATATACATATATATGTACATATATATATATACATATATATATATGTACATATATATATACATATATATATGTACATATATACATATATATATATACATATATATACATATATCTATGTACATATATAACTATATATATACACATATATATACATATATATACACACATATATATATACATATATATACACATATATATACATATATATACAAATATATATGCATATATATACATATATATACATATATATACATATATATATACAAATATATATGCATATATATACATATATATACATATATATACAAATATATATGCATATATATCCATATATATATATATACAAATATATATATACATATATATATACAAATATATATATACATATATATACATATATATATACATATATACATATATATACATATATATACACATATATATACACATATATATATGCATACATATATACATATATATACATACATATATACATATATATACATACATATATACATATATATCGGACAAATTAAAACATTATGTAGTTTGAACATTTTCACAAGGACAGACTTTCGTCAGACGTATAGAATAAAAAAACACTTTAATGAACATTTTTCTAATGTGGAAAAAAACATGGGATAATATTTTACCTGCATTTTATCCTCCCAAAGTTTTTTATTTATTTATATATATATATATATATATATATATATATATATATATATATATATATATATATATATATAATTTTATTTATACAAACATTAATGGCTACATATGTGCATACATGTTTCTGTAATCACCCACGTTGAGGGATTACGTCTTCAGGCCAAGAATTACCGTCGAAAGTTAATATACCTGCTCTGTTCACTCATTGAGCACTATTTTGGTAGACACATGTTGTTTCATTGGATGTACTTCTAGGAAACTAAACTCTACTGGCTATATATATATATATATATATATATATATATATATATATATATATATATGTATATGTATATATATATATAAAACGAAAGATTTTTTTAATAAAAATAAAATTTTATTAACAAAACAAAATACTTTAATTTTTAAACGAAAAAAAAACCATTTTTGGTATTTTTTTTACATAAGTTCAACTCATAGTTCACATTGGAGTTGTCGACTTTTATAGATTTTCGAGTATGCTTAAAACGAATAAACACCCTAACCTCTTCATGTTAAGAACTGCCTTCGAAATAGACGTCCACAACCTCCCCATGTTAAGAACGGCTTTCGGAGTAGCCACTTCTAACTTTGTCAGTATACCTGAAAAACGTTGACATATAGTTATATATAAAAGTTGACATGCAGAATGTGAACGATGAGTTGGACGTAATGTAAAAATGTACCGAATTTTAAACGGAACGAACTTTAAATTTCTGTTCCATTTTTACAATAACCGTAAAACAGAGCATTCTCCGCAAGTTTTACCACATTTTTAATGTCTCATTCACTAATGAATGTCGGATTGCAATTTTTGCAAAAAAAAAAATTGCGGCACCGAAACTGGCCCTTTGGCGTTCGGGACAAGATCACAGTGTAGTATCTGTTCTGATGCTACAGTTCACCTTTTCTCTCCTCGGTTAGCGGAGAAGAAATCCTTCATGACTGAGGCAATTTTTATTTTCGTTCCTATCTTTTGTTCCTAAAGAGTGCGCCTTTATGGGGAGCTGGATTTTCCCCACATTAAAAATCGACCTTGTCTCTAACTCTACCCTCGTGGAGAGGCAAGTAAATTGGAACATTTTTCATCCCTCCGGTGTCTTAAAATGCAGAAGTATTGATCTAATAGATAAATATCTCTTATTTCATCGTTAACACCAGTAATGGAAAATTCAGTTAAAAAATATTTAAAGAATTGTTTTAGAAATCGGAAATTATGTTAAATTTTTTTTCCGATTCCGATACAACCGATTTTTCCTGATTCTGAGTAATCGTAGCAACACGAACTAAAGATCCCATCGTGGATCGACAGCAATTTTGTTCTTGTTCTAATAAGGGTGTTCGGAGGATAGGCAGTGCCCGCTTTGATAATAATCTCTGTAAACCGCAAAGAAAACGATAAACGCACCGGTTGGTTTGGGGCGAGGGTAAACGCGTGCATTATAGCGACTTTAGCCTTCGACGAACTGTACATTTAGGGAGTGTCCAGACACCACAATTTCCTTTTACTTTCAACACTAATTGAACTGAAACGGCCACCCACGCTACCCACCTCTGATCGGGATGAGACAGGGCTATGGAGTGAGGAAGTTGGATGTGACAGTACGCTGAAAAAAAACTTCGTAGTTCTATTTATGGTTCCTTTATTTAAAACTAGCCTGTGTGCCCGGGTGTTTGGAGGTGTGTGCTGAGCAAAAAAAAAAAAAAAGAAAAAAAAAAAAGAAAAAAAAAAGAAAAGAAAAATTGGTAGTAGGCAGGTAAGCTCGAACCCGTGCCGTGAAGGCAGAAAAAAAAAGTGAAAAGAAAAAGCTGACGTCTCAGCCTATGTCTCCATGACGGGACTGTAAGCCATAGGCGTTGAAATTAATCGAAGTCAATCTAACGCTGACTTCTTAAAATGTCGGCGAAAAAAAACTGACCCCTCCTTGTACAAAACGGCCGAGTTTAGGGTGAAGAAATTAATGTTTTTAGTCAATTTTTCGATATTTGTCTGCCGAGACATACAGCTTCAAAATGATACCAATCTCATCAGGATCCGTCGCCTCTGTCGAAAGTTTTTGCGAGACATACAAACATACATACATACATACATACATGATGATGATTGCAACGCCTTGTCAGACGAGTGCCACTCCTTCAGACATTTAAAATCCATGATTCCAAATATCTGAGGGAGTATCTATAAAAATATGATGTTACAGAGTCTTAGCTTTGTACGACAGCTAAGTCTCTCTCTCGGTTCAAAATGTTGAGATCCAGCAACAAGCAAGAGCAAGATAGCCAGCAACAAATTAAACTGCAGACCAGTTTAATGCGGGTACTGGTCTTCCGCTTTATGGTTTTTTAAATCAGAGATTTGCTTCTCCTAGAAAGGTTGCCTTCACCACGGCTTACGGGAGCCCTCTCTACCCCAACATACATACATACATACATACATACATACATACATACATACATACATACATACATACATACGTACATACATACATACATACATACATACATACATACATAGACAGGTGAGATTTATATGATAGATGTTATCAAGAAAAATTATGGTCCTCATCCAGAATTGTCCCCATATCAAAAATAAAAATTTAGAAAAATCTCTATGATCGGGGTACCCATGAAGAAACGATAATATCATATTTCAACAATAACGTAAATTGATCATTGTTTTTTAATTTTTATAAAGAAAATCATTTTAAGCAATAAATGAGAATTCTATAACATTGCAACATAAATCTTGCAAACATTCATGTTCGACTAGAAGTCTCCGAGTCCACAAAAGATGCCTCTGAAAAGGAATGAGATTACAGACACACTTTTTTGCATTTATAATTGAAATACAATTTTGGGCATACGAGCCCCCCCCCCCAGGTGGCTTCCGCGTGTATAGTGTAATCTAGAAGTCGAATTTTAACAAACATGTACCCATTAAGGTAGGCTGTATTTCGGCAATAACCGATCGAATTTTGTCTTCCAAATACTCTTTTTGTATCTGGTTTATTCAGCGTAGACATGGAACTTTACGTATCCACCAATAAAATAATCTAATGGGGTTAAATCTCAAGAACAAGGTGGCCAGTTTACAGGCCCACTTCGTGAAATTATTCATTCATGAAATGTAAATGAAATAAATTTGCAAACACTGCTCGAATGTCAGTTTCTTCATGATGAATTGCCAAACAAAGCTGAACTATTAATAAACGATAGTTGCCCCAGCTGCAATTAAAGACAATAGAGTTGTCAATTTAAAGTTCGTCGCCTTCAAAAATCACTCTTTGTATATATATATATATATATATATATATATATATATATATATATATATATATATATATATGGTATTGTGGCTAGACAGGAAACTACCTTAAGCTTGAATATATATATATATATATATATATATATATATATATATATATATATATATATATATGGATTGAGGTAGTTGCCTATCTAGCCACGCTGATGAGCTGTAATACAGCGAGACAGTACTGTATGTGAATGACTATATATATATATATGTATATATATATATATATATATATATATATATATTCGAGGAGATTTTTCCAAAGATTTAATATATTAAAATCTATTAGCAAATGGCAATGTACATATATAAATAAGAATGAGACCGTACACACTGCTTGATACACTGAATAACAGAATGAAAATGTGTTAAGATACGTATTAACCCTGGATGTTTGCAACTTATCTGATGAGATGTTTACCACGAACATTTTTAAATTACATAAAACTTAAAGTATCTAGTGGATGTCGAAACAACTGTAATATTCGAAAAATTACAAATATGATGTTATCTTTCTCCTTGCTTTTGGGGTTTTTGCAAGGATATATATATATATATATATATATATATATATATATATATATATATATATATATATATATATAAAGTTCGATTGATGTATTGTTTAATGTGTATATAAAAAGAAAGATATGTTTTGTTTGCGAGCCCCCCCGTGTGCCCGATACTACTGGTCAATATGCAAGCCTCCTAGACCTTTTTCTCCCAACTTCCCCTGAGCTATGTTCATGTTCCGTTCATTCTCCTCTAGGATCCTCCGACCACTCCGTCGTATCAGTTAAGATAAAATTGAAATGTAATAAGTACCCAGACGTACCCCTCCAAATTACTGTATACCGATACTCTATGGCTGACTGGGATAGCTTCCGTACATTCATATCTGATTTACCTCTGCATTCCATGTTTAAAAAGGATGTGTCCTCTATAGTATCAGATCTGACCGAATGGTTAATTGTAGGCATAGACCGATTCATACCATCTAAAAGATTCAAACAAAAACCTTACAGCCAGCCATGGTTCTCCCCAGAATGTGCTGCTGCTATCACGCACAGAAATCACTTTTTCCATAACTACCAACGTAATAGATGCACTGAGACTAAAGCTGCTTTCAGAACGCCAGCAACAACTGTAAAAGAGTAATAAAAAATGCAAGAGAGCTATACGCCCACTCTGTTAAATCCAAAGTAGTTGATCAGCGGCTTGGTTCCCACCAGTTTTGGCAAATAACAAATAGGATCCTGAACAGAAGTGTGCGTTCTATCCCAACCATTATCAATGGACCAGAGGTCATCTCGTCAGCATCTGACAAGGCCAGACTATTTGCAAAGAACTTTGCAGCCAATTCTACCCTATGCGACGAAGGCTATCAATTCCCCATAGTTCCTCCTATAATACAGAACACGCTAGGTAACATACAAATATCTGTGCAGGAGGTTGCCAAGCTAATCAAGAACCTTGATTCCAGTAAAGCAACTGGCCCTGACGGCATCCCAATTATAGTGTTAAAAAAGCTTCAACCAGAACTTGCTCCCATACTTAAGAAACTGTTTAAGCGTTGCCTTAAGGAGAAGTGCTTTCCGACTCCCTGGAAAACCTCATCAGTATGCCCTGTATTTAAGAATTCAGGTGATAAGTCATCTCCCTCTCAATACAGACCAATACGTCTCCTTTGTGTTATGAGTAAGTTGCTGGAATCCATATTAAATATAGAAATAGTCAACCACCTCAGCAGGAATAACACACAATATGGTTTCCGCTCTGCAATATCTACCGCAGATGTGCTAACGGTTATATTTCACAGGATTAGTGAATCTCTTGACAAAGGTTTCCTTTCTAGGGCAATTGCTCTTGACATATCAAAGGCCTTCGACAAGGTATGGCATAAGGGCCTACTTCACAAGATTTCCAGCTACGGTATAACTGGAAATGTTTTCTCAATCATTAAATCATTTCTCTCCGATAGGCTCATAAGAGTAGTGGTCGATGGACAAAAATCAGAGGCCTGCAGTATTAATGCTGGAGTCCCTCAAGGGTAAATCCTGGGCCCAACTCTCTTCCTGATCTACATCAATGATCTCCCTAAACACATAATTAAATCATTCGTTGACATCTATCCTGATGACACGAACATCCACGGCAACACATCAAAGGCTGTAAATGCCAAAGTTATCTCTGATTCTCTCTCCTCTGATCTCGAGCGCGTGGTTCAGTGAGGGAAGACATGGCTGGTTACCTTTAATGCATCTAAAACCAAACTCCTATCTTTACATCATAAACGCTCTGATCCCCATCTGGCATCAATTGAAATGGATCGCTCTCGTCTAGGAGAAGCCCCATGTTTTGACAAGCTTCTGGGTTTGTCCTTTACTCCTGATCTGAAATGGAACACGTACATCAAGTCTGTTGCCAAGGTTCCACGATGTGTCCTTTGAGAACTGTACCAAACTCCTCCGACAATTTTCGGTCTACACACTTGAAATTTTAGATATAGGTTCCTTGAACATGGATCTAACTTAATAACTTGATTAGAGCCCAAAACAATAAATTTTAAGGGGTCATAATAGGGGTCCAAGTTTTAAAAAATAACCAGCATACAACTCCAAACACCCGGACAACGCCGGGCTGAAAAGCTAGTATATATATATATATATATATATATATATATATATATATATATATATATATATATATATACGCACAAACATTATCACGAATCTTTTAATTAGAAATTCCACTTTGTTTATGATATTTTGTAATCATAACTTTCATCTGCATATCTGCTATCGGATACGGAACTCTCTCAACAACTCGGCCCGGCCGGGTCGACCACATTCTGTATTATTACTGAAATATACACCGACCACTGATACGTATTGCCCTATATTTATAGTAACACCCACGCAAAATAAGGACCGCACAAAGTGTGTGTACTTCAGTAGAATATTCGCCTTATATTTAAGTTGCGGCTAAGAATAGTCACGTGGTGTGCTACACTGCTACACACATACGATACTTCGACCGTCGGTCTGTTACGCTCTAGTTTGAAAAAAAAAAAAAAAAACTTTTAAAACTTACAGATTGAATGAACGTAATATTATTTAAGATGAACTCAAAAATCTCTGTACGGTCATCGGTCAGACTGTATTGCGCAAATTTAGAATTACATTTTCGTAAGGCTTGTCCCTCTTAGCAATTAAATTACATTTTCGGTGGTCTGTCATCCTGAACAATGTTAGTCTGCCATGTTAAACTATTCAACTGTATTTTTGTTTGTCATGTTTGACTATTAAAGTCAATTTTTTTGTCTGTCATGTTAAACTATTAAAGTGAATTTTTTGTCTGTCATGTTTAACTATGAAAGTGCATTTTTGTTTGTCTGTCATGTTAAACTATTAAAGTGCATTTTTCTTGTGTATCATCTTAAACTATTAAAGTGCATTTTTGTTTGTCATGTTTAACTATTAAAGCGCATTTTTCTTTGTCTGTCATGTTAACCTATCAAAGCGCATTTTTGTTTGTCTGTCATATTAAACTATTAAAGTGCATTTTTCTTGTGTATCATCTTAAACTATTAAAGTGCATTTTTGTTTGTCATGTTTAACTATTAAAGCGCATTTTTCTTTGTCTGTCATGTTAACCTATCAAAGCGCATTTTTGTTTGTCTGTCATATTAAACTATTAAAGTGCATTTTTCTTGTGTATCATCTTAAACTATTAAAGCGAATTTTATTTTGTCTGTCATGTTAAACTATTAAAATGCAGTTTTGTTTGTCTGTCATGTTTAACTATTAAAGAGAATTTTTGTTTGTCTGTCATGTTAAACTATTAAAGCGCATTTTTGTTTGTCTGTCATGTTTAACTATTAAAGCGAATTTTTGTTTGTCTGTCATGTTAAACTATTAAAGCGAATTTTTGTTTGTCTGTCATGTTAAACTATTAAAGCGCATTTTTGTTTGTCTGTCATGTTTAACTATTAAAGCGAATTTTTGTTTGTCTGTCATTCTAAACTTTTAAAGCGCATTTTTGTTTGTCTGTCATGTTAAACTATTAAAGCGAATTTTTGTTTAGTATTTCATGCTTATCGTTTACCTTACGCTTTCATTTGTTTTTTGTGACCCAATTTTTAGTCTTTCCTTCTTGAAGAGGGAATGAAAAAAAAAAAGCATTTTTACCTGCTTACACCTTATCGTTGAGTGAATTCCAAACTTTGATAAGCTATGACCTATTAGTAAAAACACAAAAAATAGTTACTGCACTGTCTGATTTAACTCCTATTGCATCCCCCAGTATGGCATCCGGGTGAGTGTTACGCACGTGTACCTCCGGGTGAGTGTTACTGCACGTGTACCTCCTCAACGAAAATATCCTCGACCCACTCGATTAGTAGTAAAATCCCACCTCTTCATTTTAGAGATCCTTAGATCCCGGTAAGATTCCCCGCTTCAACTGTTTGCCTTTTGAAATCTTTCATTGTTCACTGTCTCTCCGACTGTACCGACATGCAGAAATTTAAATGTGATGTGAACAAACATCTTTCTTCCAAACTTTTCACACTCGTTGCATACCCCCTATATATGTAACCACCATCACGACCACCACGACCACCACATTACAGCTTATATTTCTGTGGCAATATGCGCTTGTTTTGGCATAATAGCAAAAACAAGTTTTGTATTCGTGGACGCATCTCCATAGAAGGATTTGGAACATCCGCTGGACTTTTCTGCTTCCGTTTGAAATAGTGTTTTCAGCGTTAAACGCACTGTTCAAATTCTTTAAGAATATCTTTTCTTGTTTTAATCTTATGGGCGTTTTAGTTTTTAATTTACGGCGAAAGTTGTATTAAGTTGCTATAAAAATGTTTCGGTGATATTTTGAAAAGGCCGTCCGGTAATTTGTTAGCGACGTATAGCGATTTTAGCATTATTGGTGTGGAGGGAGTTAAGTTTGATTGGTTACTGTTTTTTTTTCATTACTGACGTCATCGGTTAGCAAGACCAAGAGTCACTCAAGAATAAAGCTTATCTAATCTTTGTCTCAGTCGTCTTTCAGGACACTTCACCCCCGAATCCACACGACTTCTCCAGTTCTCTCGGTCTCACATGACAGTGTGGTTAAAAGTAAAGAACCTTACCTCATGCATCGTGCGGCTCGTGTTAGGAAAAAAAAAAAAAAAAAGAGAAAATAAAATGACAGTTTGCAGGTCCCAAACACTTTTCAATTCTGTGTCCTGTAGCAGATTGTCAATGTAGGTCATCCTTCTTCTACTACAACTTGGATGTCTTCAAGTCCAACGTTAACAAATTCCTAATGAACCGACCCCTTAAGTAAACACTTCATCAAATTTTCACACTAACGTACTGTACTTGCAATAACCCTTATCCCTGAGTGGCTTCCGGGCCTTGATAAGTGGTGACCACCGTGTAAAAAAAAAAAACAAAAAAAAAAAAACAAAAAAAAAACACGGTTTGGCTGTCCATCTGTGGATATCTAGAGAACTAGCTTGCTGACTTCCTCTTCACTGTGTCTCATGCAGTGACCGGCTACTGCTATCCTTCTCTGCTGTACTTTCAGTGATGCTGGTGGTAGATCAACATAAAGCTGTTGGTTTGTTGCGTGGCTCCTCCGTGATGTATTGAGAGCCATTCTGAGCATCCGTGTGTAACAGCCATCCAGTCTCTTTTTAAAAGCTTATGAAAACGAGAATGGTTGCCATCTGAAAGATGAGGAATACCACTGGTGTACTAACAAAATATACTCTCTCATAAATTTAACTCCGTACCAAGCCATTCAAAATGCTCAGTTTTTTTTTTTTATCATAGATGAGTAGTACTATTATAGTACCAACATTGATTAATTGTATGAATTGCGTTTGCTTATTTTGGTGGGGTGTTGGATTTGAGGACGACCAAGTTGTAACCAGCGATGAAGCAGTCCTGCGGCAACGTGTTACAAAGATGGGAAATACTTTCAAAGAAGCCCTGTTCATGGAAATCCCCCCCCCCGACGCTAGGAAAGTGGAGGTATAAAAACAGTCTTTTCTGTTGGGATAGTGATCGAATTCTTGCTGTGAATGTTTTACGAAGAGAAACCAAAGACTGGAGCTCAGTCGAGCACCTAACATGAAAATAACAGTTCAGGTGGGTTTAAGGAGAATAAAAAACAGGAGATAAAGGCCTACAGTTGTCGTAGTGTGGGTTTATGTATGATATGGAGAAGGTTATATATATATATATATATATATATATATATATATATATATATTATAATAAGCTCTACTCTCTATTGCGTATTGAGCTTTTTTTAAATTCGGTTGGGATTATACTTTCTATATATAAATACTGTTATTTATATTAGTTTGAAGTTTACCATTGCGTATATCAGGCAAACAATACATCCCTTTGTTTTCATTAATATATATATATATATATATATGTGTGTGTGTATATATATATATATACACACACACACACACACACACACATATATATATATATATATATATATATATATATATATATATATATGATGTACTTATCTTCTAGTGGTTAGATTGTATGATAGTGTATATACGTGTGTATATGCGTGTCACAGTCATCTGTATGACGTGTGTATAT
>NC_136519.1:32803189-32825689 GCF_053919585.1 Euprymna scolopes
GATGAGAATAACAATCCACAAATAAAATGAGTACACAAACTTGAGAGTTCAGGTTGAGCTATTATTTAACAGATGCTTGAAGGAAGAATATTCAGATTCTTACGTTTTCTTATGATATTCATAAAAATGATGCAATAGTCTTAACTCAACCCGAACCCGGCCCGCTGAACTCGAAGTTTGTTTTCATGATAAAATGTATTTGAAATTACAGATAAGATATAAGTAAATATAAAAGTATTAGTTTTCGCGCGGAACGTTAATCGGGGAGGTTTTACGGTTGACTAATGAATGAGGTTATCCGGCTCACGTCATAGGTATGGTATCACTTAAAAAATTGGCGAGCCTTCGTGTATTTTGAAGTAATACTTTTACCAACAGACAATTGTCTTTCTCGAAAAAAAAAGTGTAATATTTTTGTGGAAATCTCAGTGTAGCACTTAGTATGGTAAAAAATATATAAAATATGTATGTAATTTACTGACATGACTACTCAGCGTTGTCCGGGAGTATTGACAATAAATCAGAAGAGTTAACATGTGTGACATCTTTATTTTTATTTTATTCCTATACCCCCCCCCCAAAAAAAAAACAAAAACAAGGCGTATTGCCGCTTGGATGTAAGCGGTTAATACGCGGGTCGTTCCAAAAGTAAATCCCCCCCCCTTTTTTTTTTAAATTCAAAATGTTGAAGAGCTACGAAGACGGAGGTAGTGCCATTAAAACGAGCGACCTTTGTGTTCTAAAAATTATCTTACTACATAGTCAGCTCCATTCTCAGTGCACGTTTTCTAGGGATTAAATGATGCATCTCTGCTCTTGACGTACGTCCATGACAGGGGTTGCTTTTTTAAGTCTCACACCGTCAATATATGCAATATAGAGATTAAATTTTCAGCACATGAATGCAATAGTTCAGTCATCATAACAATGCGATTTGTAATCTCTTCTGGTCTATTGGAACGGAATCAAAATAGGGGGCATTACTTTTTGAACGCACTCTGTATTTTGGATCATGTAAAGAGAGGACCGCGTGGAGAGATTACCAGGACATCATTGTTCACATTACATTTAAACTTCTGCATGTTAGTACAGACATGGAAGCCGGAAACTGGGAACGAATCCCAAAGTGTAGCAATCCGAGTGAATAAACTATTAGAGTAAACGGCTTTCCGAAATCTAGGGACTTCAATAGTGAAGCGGCGGAAGTTTGCTGCTTGTCGGGTTAGTTCGGGTACGTCGAGGGGGGGGCATAATGCTATGAGTTTATCAGAGCACATTTCCTTAAAGTACTTGTAATGCAAGCTCAGGGATGCAACATTGCAGCGGTGGGACAGGGATTGGAGTTTAGTTCATAGTGTGGGACCTATTAAATAGGAGACTCTTTTTTTGTAACCCTGTCTAAGAGGGACAGACTAATCGTAGATGCACCAGACCAAATATGGCGACAATATTTCATGCATGGGCGAATGATGGCTTTGTAGAGATATAATATACTCTCAGGTGTGAGTAATTTTCTAGCATTATAAAGGAAATCCTCCGTCTTTGTCGCAGCTTTGGCGATGTCTTCATCGCTACTGTTGTAAACTGGATAGAATTTGATTATTATAATTATACTTAATAGCAAAAAAAAACAATTTAAAGTGTAGTATCTGTTCTATGCGCCGTTAGTGAAGGAGAAATCCATCAAGGTTGAGGTAATTTTAAATTTTGTTCCACTTCAGAGTATCCATTTTTGTTACAGGGCAAGGACGCGCGTATGCAAGTGTTTGTGAATGGCGTCACCGGTAAAAGAAAAGACTATAAAAATGAGAAAGTATGTTAGAGACGTGGATGACGTTCGAGAGCACGAGAATGATGTGAGTGACGTCACAGCCGCAGTGAGAAGTCACGCGTGGCGGGAGATTAAGGAAATACATGTCACTGTTACAAAAAAAGGGGAGTCCAGTTATTACTTGCCCTATGTTCATTGCAACGTAGACTGTATACAACGTGTTGGGTCCCATGTGTAAAAAGATATGGCATTACATCTTTGGGAGCTGGATTTCCACACATTAGAAACTAACAGCGTGTCTAACTGCCCTGGTGGCCATACAAGTAAACAGGAACTCTTCTAATTGAACCAGGAAAGTGATTTTATTTTTTTAATTGTATTCATTCGCTGGTTATTATTATTTTTTTTTTATGTAAATCAATTTCGACGTTGTTGCCTTTTTTTTTCTTGCCCAGCAGCGACAATGTCGAAAATGTCTTTGTTGGTGGCGCAAAGAAGAAAAACAAGAAAAACTAGATTTTCTTTATTCTTTTCTCTTGTTGCGATCATATCCGGCCTTTAAGCAACGGCAAACAAATAAAGATAATAAAAAACAAACAAACAAACCAAAACAAACAAACAAAAACAAACTACTGTTATTATTATTAATAGTAACTAGCAGGACCCGTTAACCAGCGTTACCCGGTGGTCGCATGCACCGCCCCCACCCCCGCGCAAAAAATTAAAGTACGGTTGTTGTTGTTGTTGTCGTTGTTATTGTTGCTGTTGTAGCCCAACGACCAACCTCCTTATGTTAAAAACGGCTTTCGAAATGGACACCCCAACCTCCCTATGTTAAGAACGGCTTCCAGAATAGACACCCCCATTTTATGAGTGAGGGTGTGGTTGTAAAAAAATTTGCCCGAAATTTAACTTTGATAATCGCTGTCAGGATTCCCACGCGCAAATACAATATGGACGAACAAAATAATTTGGTGGTCGAATGTCCGTCGGCATCAGGGTATGGTATTTATGTTCGCAAGACTGGAGTTTAGGTGGCAAAATACTCTCGAACACTCTATCACATAGAACTAAATTCCTGTAGTCGCCTGTACGTTACCATGTAAACGATATTGAAAAAAGGAACACTATAAACAGAACGCTTTCCTTAAATAATAAACACTTATTTATTTTAAACAATGTATACAGAATTTTTTTTTATATTATAAACAATATAAATAGAACAGTTTATAATTTGCAACAATGTAAACCTTTTTTAAATTTTAATTTTAGACAACAGAAACAGAATTTTTTTTTATAATTTTGAAAGAAATACTGTTCACAGAAATTTTTCAATATATATAAGAAAATAAAATTGTGGGGAATTAGGCAAAAACAAGTCATTTAGATGTGTGACTTATTTGCGTTTAAAAATAAAAACATAACATTCAACATTAGTTATCCGTTTATACACACAAATATTTTTTAATATATGTATATAAAAGCAAAATACAAATGTATTTGGCTTTGTGACGTAGTTGTGTTTAAAAATAAAAACAAACCATTTAATATTAGTTATTACACGTGCGAGTCCCCAGAGTTTTTTTTTTTACAAAAATTAAACAACTCGCTATAAAAAAATGAAAATAGCATTGAGTACCATTTCGAGCCCCCCCTCCCCCCAATTAACCGCAGTAGCCAGGCTCGAACGTGCAACGCTAAGAGGAAAAGAAAAAGAAAGCACATTAGTCGCCTGGCCCACGGCGAATTTATGACGTTACGGACGTCCGAAATAACACCTTTAAAACGTATCGGGAGGCGTGAATGACTTTGCAAACTAAATAAAATGAGCATACAAGTTTAGTACGGTTACAATGATGACGATAATCCACCCTCTCTCCCTCTCTGTCTGTCTGTCTCTCTCTCTCCCTCTCTCTCTATCTCTGTACACAGAGATAGAGAGAGATATTCTTGAGTTTGACACGGTTTGAAGAAGGTCGGATGTTATATCAACCGACAAGTTGTGCAGTAACATTCAAAGTGAGCACAGTAGCCCGAAAAAAATAGTACTTTAGTCTGAAATAGTATAATAAATTGAACTGAGAATTAAAATATAATAATAGTTTTAACAGTACGGTTTCGGCTTCAGATAAACAGATACCAAATTTCCAACAATAAGTTCAAACGTATGCATCGTAGCGGGGCGCTAGAGGATGTCGCTAGTGATGTCTTCGTGTAGATCACTAGAGAGTTTCTAGTCTTTCAACATCATACTCTCACCACAACACCGACCCGATGAGAGATGATAAGTTTCTGATCCACCATATTCTACGGCACTTTCAGATCCTTGCGGGTCCCTAGCGTTAGACATTTATAACGCTAGGGACCCGCACAAACACTCCTGGCTCGGTTCTCATTGGTGACTATCAAAGTTAATTGTGGCGAAAATTTATTTATTTTGTTTTTTTACGAAAGAGTCACCACTTATCAAGGATCAAAGGCCACTCGAGGATAAGTGTTACTAAGTGTATAGTAGTTAATGGGAAAATATCGTAGTGATCGTTAGTAGTGGAAATTTGGTAAATTGGATTATTTAAGGGGATGGCTCATCAAGCACTTGTTCACGTTAGACACGAAGACGACCAAATTGTAGTCAGTTGGAAAGAAGGAAAACGGAACAGAGTACCACTGGCGTGGAGTTCTAAGAAAGAAGCTTTGTTCATGGAATCTACGTTTAGGTTTAGGCACATTAAATAGATTATCTATATAATAAAATAAATTCGAATTTTCCCATTTGCATAAAACATGATCGGTTAAAAACCAAAAGCTTCACATGCTAATCTGTTTGAAAATGCAATGTGTGCTTCCAGAAAAATTATGCAACTATTCCTTCTTTATTCAATATTTATTATATTCTCTCCAGATTACCGGACTCTTCCAAATAAACCTTCCAAAGAGAATGTAGCATACATTTTCACTCACATCATATTATCTACTTCCCTAGCCACCATATTCACCGTGTGTTAAGATTTCATGGCTTTAGAATAAAATGAACACTGTTTATTCCAGAATACTTAACAAACGCTTCCCATTCGCATTTCTATATAAGAAACAACAAACGTTTGCTAAGAGTTTAGACGTTTTTATCGATAAGCTTTCCGATTAATTTGTTATAATCACTTTTATTTATCAGAATTTATATTTATTTAGTTTAAAAAAAAAAAAAATGAAATTGATATTTCATGCCCCTCACCCTCTCTTAACGTTCTGACTATTCGCAGAGTAAAGGAATATTTTTGCAATATTTTTGATAGCTAATAGGGTAGATATTTAATTGCTGTCCACCACAGCAATATTTGGCACAATGCCGGAAAGTGGGGATCTAAGCAGGCTCCCCTAAAGGAGGGGCACTCCTGCAATTGCAAAAATTGCACGAGTAGCCCCGTCGGCATTCCCCGGTCGGAGCGCCTCAGGCGACAAACAATAAACTTGCCCCACCGGAAAGCTCAGTGGCAAGGCCTGGGAGGGTGGACCTCCTGGGTACTACCCAGGCAGTGTGCTTCAGTCCGACAGGTGTTGGGCCGGTTTCCGGCACCTCACCTGTCGGGCTGAGTGACAAGAACGGATCCTTGACGTATACTTCTACCCTGTCTCCCTGCAGCTGAAGCCGCTAGGAGACACATCCCATCATACAGAAGTATAATGGGGTATTTATTTAAATGCTGCCCACATCAGCATTATTTGGCACAAGGCCTGGAAAGTGGGATACCCGCAGGCTCCCCTAAAGGAGGGGCACTCCTGCAATTCTAAAAATTGCCCGAGTAACCCCGTCGGCATTTCCCGGTCGGGGCGCCTCAGGCAGCAAGCAGTAAACTTGCCCCACCGGAAAGCCTGGTGGCAAGGCCTGGGAGGGTGGACCTCCTAGGTATTACCCAGGCGGTGTACCTCAGTCCAACAGGTGCTGGGCCGGTTCCCGGCCCCTCACCTGTTGGGCTGAGTGTCAAGTGACGAATCCTTGACTGATACTACCCTGTCTCCCTGCCCCGAAGACGCTAGGAGACACATCCCATTATAAAGAAGTATAATGGGGTATGCTGCCTCCAAGTGACGAGATTCTATTTATAAACGCTGCTGCTGGAAGCTGACCAATCAAATTAATTCACACTCTGCTATCAACCAATCAGAAACCAGAATTGCTCCATAAAAGATTACACATTTTATGCATCCCAGCACGTAATTGTTTCGTGTCAAACATGAGAGGGATCTTTTGCTCCTTGGCTGCAAAATTCTGAAGTCTGGAACCTGTACAGAGCAGCCGCACACTGAAAATTCTTCATCTCCAAGACGTGTATGGAATAACTATCAATCGGAAACTCTTCTGAAGCTGAACAGAGTTCCCAATTCAAGAGATGTGAAAAACACGAACGCCAGAAGTCATTATGACTTTTTGTGAAATAAAGAAATATCGGATTGAATGTCAAATACACGACCCTCTCCTTGTAGTAAGAACAACAATATATTCCACTATTCATTTTCACAGCGTTTCGGTCGATGTAAACCCCCGACCTTCTTCAGGTGTATATTGTCGAATTCATGGGGTAGCATGCTCTCTTTCCGTCAGTCACGACCAGATAGAAATACAAATATATCGCAATTGTATTTTTATGCAAGGATTGTGGCGCAATGGATAAAGTACTTAGTAAATCAGTTGTAAGTTACACTCGGTTGAATGCTCAACCCTGATTGCGGGTGATACGCAAAAATACAATTACAAATTACTTGAGACTTCAACCTATTGTTCTGGATTGACCTTTTTAGGAGAGCTGGTTTTAACCCCCACATTACAAATGGCCTTGTGTCACGTTTTGTCTTTCGCGGGAAAACACACACACACACACACACACACACACACACATACACACACACACACACACATATATATAAATATGAGAGAGAGAGAGAGAGAGAGAGAGAGAGAGAGAGAGAGAGAGAGAGAGAGAGAGATTATTGGTTCGTATGAACGAAGAAATCACCAAAATGGCTACAAAAGAAGATGAAGAATTATGCAGCATTTGTTAGATGTTTGTTTTTTCTTTTGTTGCCTGTACTGTAAAATGTCCGCATTTATTTACCCTACAACTAACCCTAAGTCCGAGTGGACCCTCGTAATCGCTTAACTATAGAGAAGTTAAACTCTCATTTCGTCGTAGAGAATTTAGTTCTACTGCGTTCGCTATAAAGTATTAGTTTTTATTTTTTTTTTATTCATGAACTCCCGACTGTTAATTATTCTCACTCTACCCATGCAAGCTAGCACACAGTTCTGTGCCTTTTATTGTGATCTGCGCCAAACGGCTATTAGCTGGCGATGTCAGATCAAATTAAAAAATTGCACATTGAAGTGCAAATAAAAACCTAATCGAAAGAGTGCAATGGTTACACTATTTGATTAAAAAGAAGTTTTCTAAAACCAGAATCAATATGTTTGTCCTTCCTTTGTGATCAAAGCGCTACTAATATAGCTGACGTCACTAGCCGACCAACGGCCGATCACTTTCACCGACGAAGTTGTGATTCACACCGACAGGCGTGGACCGGCCGACAAGAGAATCCTTGTTACTTTCAACAATGTTGACTTTCCCACGGATTCGTCTGCTAAAATATTTGTCCGACTTTGATTTCTGCTAGTCTTCCTGTTTAAACAATCGAACGCATGCGCAAACAGGTAAACAAGCATTCGACTATCGAGAGCTTCCGCTTACCAAAAATAAATAAATAAATAAATAAATAAATAAATAAAATAAAATAAAATAAAATAAAATAAATACTATTCGCGAGATGCGTCTTCCCATAAGATGCGTCCATTTTATCTGGACGTTTAGCTATCAAAATGCTACATCAACCTTAGATCTTTTTCTCCCCCACCCCTACTTTCAATAAATTTGTCTATATATAAGTATACTAGACTCGATATTGTCCGGGATTGAATGATCATTAGCGAGGGTTTTACATTCCCATATTTTATTGTCATCGAATTCGGTAAAATTCGTCCATTTTTCAATCTTCCCCGCAATGACTTAGTCCACAATACATTGTAGTCTACATTGCACTGTAGAGAACCTACTGTTGATTTTATAAAATTATTTTTATATAATGGCTTGAATTAAAGTTTAAAATGCAAATATCAAGTATCATGGTTCAGTGGTGCTCTAAATAGAAACATTCATTTAGAACGCGCCCTTGTAATATCAATTTTTTTTTTTTTTGGTTGGTTGCTTTTGTTTTACGGCATATCAACTCTTTTCAGGTTATTTAATACCGAATCCAGTGATTTTGAAGAAATTTTTTTTATAGAATATATATATATATTTTTTCCAAGTCAGTTTCTATGTAACCCATAGTTGGGACCCTAACAGGTACTACCACTCCGGGTCAGATTGGACCTGGGAGCAATGCCAATTAAAGGGTAGCTCCACACTCCACAAAGCCCGCAAGCTGGGGCCTCACCATCGGATATAGTTTAAGGTCATATGCAGGACCTGTAATATCAAAGAACCTATTCTTGATTTTATATGTCGGACATATATTCTACTTGTGCAGCGACTTCTGTTTAGAACACAATCTAACCATAATACTAGACTTTTGAATTTTGAACTTTAATTCAAGCCATTATCACTGATAATGGCTTGAATTAAAGTTTAAAATTAAAAAATCTAGTATTATGGTTAAATTGGTGCTCTAAACAGAAACATTCATTTAGAACGCATCCCTGTCATATCGGCGCTTACTGTTAATTTTATATGCCAGGCCTCTCTGCTTGTGCGGTAATAAACCTTGTCAAATGAACTTGTGGTGTTAGGCTATGTAAAGCGTTAACGAATAAAATCTTTGTTTGGATTGATAAATAATGCGCACAGAAGTCGGCAAGTTGAAATGCAAAATGTTCATTTCAACTTGCTGACATATTTCTATTATTTTGCGCATGCGTAAACTAATCATAGTTAAAAGTAGTTTAATTTTAAAACCTTTTTATCTATCAGCCGAGTTAATTTTCTTAACTATCTGTCGGGTTAACCAAAACGGTATCGAATTTTTTAATTTCGATTCCAATTGGTGGCATCCAAGTCAGTTTATTTTGAAATCAGTAATTGAAACGTTGATAGACATATAACCTGATTTGCTCCTTTTTAATCTCTTCGCCTCGTCGGAATACTATTTCCATTATTCTTATCATATATATATATATATATATATATATATATATATATATATATATATATATATATATATGATGAAAATGATGGAAATAGTATTCCGACAAAATAGAGAAAATAAAAAGGAACAAACCGTATTATGTGTTCATCAACGTTTCGTCTTTATTTCGAGACTTCCTTTGGATATCTCGAAATAAAGACGAAACGTTGATGAACACACAATACGGTTTGTTCCTTTTTATTTTCTCTCTCTCTCTCTCTCTCTCTCTATATATATATATATATATATATATATATATATATATATATATATATATATATATATATAAGTTTTAAATATAATAGACGAAAGTCTCTCGAGAGCTCTTTCAGCTATCATCTCATCAGGAGAAAATCGATAGCGAAAAAAATAATAATATTATGTCGAAAGTAAAGAGTTCTATGGGGAACTATTGAATGTGCCAAAAATTACGGGGACACCAAAATAAAGTTTATTAACGTTTAAAAAACGATTAAAATAATGGCACAACGAGGGGGGGAAAACGGGACTGTTTTTATTCTGTGTCCTTGCGTTTGGTATGTACTACGAGACTTGCATTTCCTTCTTTTCGCAAGGATAGTTTGCTTTACATCCAAAATAGTAATATTGTATATCAATTCAAATGCCAGTGCGATGCTGGTTATGTTGGGCGAACATCATTGCATCTTTGACTCGTATAAACCAGCATGTTCCATCGAAGATCAGACAAGGGAGGATGGGGTCTGGTAGTCTCCCTCCTTCTGGAGCCTTGGACTCTGCTATTGGCCAGCATTTGGCTGACAACCCGTGCTGTGCCGACAGATATATAATTGAATGGTTATAGGTGCTACCTAGAGCGGGCTCCAGAAACCATTTAAAGATGTTGGAGTCTGTCTCTATTGCGATGCGGAAACCTTCTTTGTGCCGGCAGAAAGAAACATCTAACGCATTGTTTCTCTTTGGGGAACTGTGAATCTTTTCTCCCGTTTTTTTCCCCTGGTTGTGCCATTATATTAATCGTTTTTTTTTAAAACGTTAATAAACTTTATTTTTATGTCCCCATAATTTTTGGCACATTCAATAGTTCCCCATAGAATTTTTCGCTATCGATTTTCTCCTGATGAAATGATAGCTGAAAGAGCTCTCGAGAGACTTTCGCCTATTATATTTAAAACTTTAACTTCTGTACCTCTGAACATTTATATATATATATATATATATATATATATATATATATATATGTGTGTGTGTGTGTGTGTGTGTGTGTGTATGATATGATTAATGGAAATAGTATTCTTGCACCATTTCAACGTTATTTTGTCTGGATCATTGTGACATTGCCTTTTCTATTCTAAAAATAACTCAATAACCGCTCATCATTTCTGTTTCTTTATTCGTATTTAGAAACTCAGCCTCGGCAGAAGCGTCTTGACACCTCTCTATTTCTTCATTCTACACACAATTTATCTATCTTTTTATCATAATATATTGAACTCACTCTTTTTTTCCTTGTACCCATTTGTGGATTATTTCACGGAATATTGCCTTTTGGATGACATCGAAATATCTTCCAGTAAGGCGATTCTTTTGGATTTTTACTTCTGGATACCGGACTTTTACCAACTTTTATTGGATTTTACCGTCATTGGATATTCTACTCTTCACTCGACTATCCATTCACGTGACGTGAAATCATTTTTCTCCCCCCCCCCAAATTCCCTCTACTTCACTATTTTTTATAAACTTTTACCAAGTAAGCTATAGAGCTTACTTGGAGTTTCATTAAATGCTTTGCAAGCAAAATCCAATTCCGCATTTTGCTAATTGCTACCCTCTAATCAGAAGGAAAGTATTTCTTTCGAAACTCACACGAATTAAGGACTATCCACTTAATTTATATCTCCTTTTTGAAAATTAAATATTAACTCTTCTTAAAGTGTGTTAACATGTTTTATTTATTCTTTGGTTATATATATATATATATATATATATATATATATATATATATATATATATATATATATATATAACCAAAGAATAAAAGAATAAATAACATGTTTTATTTATTCTTTGGTTATATATATATATATATATATATATATATATATATATATATATATATATATATATATATATATATATAACCAAAGAATAAAAGAATAAATAACATGTTTTATTTATTCTTTGGTTATATATATATATATATATATATATATATATATATATATATATATATATATATATATATATATAACCAAAGAATAAATAAAACATGTTAACATCTAACAACCTTGTTGAATTCATTAGTCCATTACTTTTGAATAAAAAAACCCGAGTATATATATATATATACATATACATATATATATATATATATATATATATATATATATATATATATATATATATATTATTCAAAAGTAATGGACTAATGAATTCAACGAGGTTGTTAGATAGTGCTCAATAAAAAGAGCTGATAATACTTGTTTATTGTTATATAAACATGGTCACATCCTGCTGCTACAAATAGCCACTTGTTTCAATCAAACAACAGATATCATCAAGCAGCGACTTGACTATTCAAAAGTTCAATCAAACAATAGATATCATCAGGCAGCGACTTGACTATTCAAAAGTTCATTGAACTTTTGAATAGTCAAGTCGCTGCCTGATGATATCTGTTGTTTGATTGAAACAAGTGGCTATTTGTAGCAGCAGGATGTGACCATGTTTATATAACAATAAACAAGTAATATATATATATATATATAATTGGTTTATTAGTAGTAAATACTAAATCTGTATAAATTAAAATTAAATGTTAAGCGTATTTTGCGACCGGCAAGGTCGGTCGCTCCCTGGCCGTTTTTAATAATTGTCAATTTGCAACCGACAGATGTCTATTTTTGGGTGATCATGATATGTACTCAGTAAATCGTTATTTCCATGGCAAGTGCTTGTCTGAGCTCCAAGCTCTGGTCCCCCCCCTCGCCAATCTTTCACGAAAAACACCCGTCTAGCAGAAACCACTGTCAATAATTTTCGCCACTCTTTATCTGCGCTTAAATCAAAACGTAGATTCCATGACCAAAGCTTCTTTCTTGGAACTGCACGCTTGTGAAACTCTGTTCCGTCTGCCTGCTTCCTTCCTGACTACAACTTGGTTGTCTTCAAGTCCACCATAAACAAATTCTTGATGAATTGCCCTCTTAAGTAATCCAATTTACTAAATTTACATTACTAACGATTACTACAATATTATCCCATATATATATATATATATATATATATATATATATATATATATATATATATATATATATATATATATATATAAATGACCCATCTCAAACTTTATACGAGCTGACTTAATCATTATTGATACCTAATATATAAGACTGACTAATTAATTCAATCTAGCGAGGAAATTTCCATTTTCAACAGAAACGCGACAGACAAAGCCGCCTATGGACATGAGAGGACTCATCTACAAGAAATAAATTATGAAATTAAGCGAATGATATATATTTTTTTATAACTTGTATTTTTTTTTCTTTGAGGATAAATATTTCTTTATGTTGTTACTTTATCCTATTTACCCGGTCAGCTGGGGAAAAATGATTTGCAAGATAAACATTAAACAAAGATGGCTCCGTGTGAATAAATCAGTCTCATTTTTTCGAGTTATTTTATATATATATATATATATATATATATATATATATATATATATATATATATATATATATTAAGCAACGTTAATATATATATATATATATTCAATTCTGAAATGTTCAGTGTGTATTGACTAGAGCCGACGTCTCTCGCAAAAGAAGAAAATTTATAGAAGAAACGTACATTAAAAGCTGCAGCTGAGCCGCTGTACAAAAACGAGGTAGTGTGATGGAGATATGGATCATTCAAGTGTAAGTATCGATGTAGGCGACTGGTCCATCGATTAGTCTTGCTTAGTCAAGTAGTATGTATTGTACTAAATAATAACGATGCACCTGCCGACATAGATCGTCGACTCAATCACGTTGACACACCGATTCCCATTAGATTATCGAAGTTAAGCAACGTTGAACCTAGTCAGTACCCGATGGGTGACTATCGATTAATCTTGCTTAATCAGGTAGTATATATTATACTAAATAAACAAAAACAAAAACAAAACAGTGCACCTGATCGTCGGCATAATCACGTTAACATACCGTTCTCGACAGATCACCGAAGTTAAGCAATATTGAACCTGGTCAGTACCAGACGGGTGACCACCAATTAGTTTTGCTTCGTGAAGTTTTATGTATTCTAATAAATAATATTAAAAAAAAAAAAGTTGCACCCCTCGATAGAGATCATCGGCACAATCACGTTAACATACCCGTTCTCTTTAGATCACTGAAATTAAGCAACGTTAAACCTGGTCAGTACTAGATGGGTGACGATTTAGGAGTACCAGGTGCTGTATGTAGGCGGACGTCGACACTTCTCTGCAAAAACTGCAAAAATCTAACCACTTCATCTCTCCTGACGGGATATACATATTACTGGGGACCGCTTGTAAACTTTATATTCCGTTGAAACTTTCTCCCTCGGAAGAAGTCTGTTTAAAACCACACAGAGTAAATGCCGCTCATATACATTATAAATCATTTAACAGCGTTTGATTTAAACAAAATATTACACGAGAGATATTCAATATATAATCTTGAATTTGTTTTTACGGAAAAGTATTTCTTTGTAAAAATATCTCAATTTATATAAAACTAGCTGGGCGCCTGGCGTTACCCGGCGTTGCCCGGTCGTAAAATACGCTTAAATATGATATTTTAATTTATGCAGATTACGTATTTAGTATTGTAGATCCAATTCTCAATTGATTAGTATATTGTGACCAATACATAGTAGTGATTTCAAAGGTTAAAAATAATGACTTGGATGGCACCAGCTAAAATAGAAACCAAAACATTTAACCTTGCAGCTTTTGTCGTCAGATGAATGAGAAATAGTTAAAAATGAACCGACTTTAAGGTATAAATGTATATTTGTGCATACGTACAAGAACACTTTAAGTCGACGTACGCCTGCCAAGTTCCAATTTTTGTTTCAATTTTAACCACTTACCAGCTTTTTTTTCCAGGAAAACCACATAAAAGAATGGCTCACAAAAAATGCAATCATTTAATTCGCCTTGCGCCGCTCTGCGACCGTGCGTCTTGGAGGAGATGCAGTTTGAAAAAAAAATGGAGACAGACACAATGAGTTTTATAAATAAGATTAGGTATGTGTATATGTTTATAAATAGGATTTGGTATGTGTATTTGGACGATGTCAAAACATCGTTAATTCATTACCCACACAGCATTAACCGTATAGCGCAATGGTGAGAGACCTTGACTGTCATTTGGGCGGTCGGGGTTCGATCCTGGCTTGAGGCAATTGCCTGTCTAGCCGTACTGATGAGCTGTAAAACAGCGAAATAGTACTGTAATTTGGATGACTATAATGCTTCCTATCTTGGGTTGAGCATATCGGGAAGTGATATACAAATTGCCATTAGCGTATTAAGCGACGCTCTTTGTGTAAAACAAATTGAGCGAAGGCATTTGGACGATGTCAAAACATCGTTAAATTCATTACCCACATCAGCCGTAGAGCGCAATGGTGAGGGACCTTAACAAATAAATAAACAAATAAGTAAACAAATAAAAATAAATAAAAATAAACAAACAAATTAATAAATCAAAATAAATCAAAATAAATAAACAAGTTTAAAAACACAATTCTTGTGTTTTTGCAACACATATTTATTTTATATGTTAGGAGCCTGTACCCTAATTTCTTTTCTAGAACTGCCCGTCTGTGGAACACAATATCACGGAGCTACTTCCTAGCTGACTGTCGTTTTTAAGTCTAATGTAAATAAGTTTCTGTTGAGGTTAATTAAACTCTAGCGTAGTGCCAAAACTTACTGATGATAACGGTGTTGCCTTACCAAGCACTTGATAAACATTAATCCTTATCCTCGAGTGGCCTTTAAGCCTTGACAACTGGTATTCTCTCTTTATTGTAACAAAAAAAAATATGCTTCGCTTTCTATATCTCCCACTCTATTGCTCTATTTCGTTTTTCCTCTCTTTCCCTATTCTTTTCTATCCATACCCTCTCTCTCTCTTTCTCTCTCCAGAGAAAGAAAGAGAGTGAGAGAGAGAGAGAGAGAGAGAGAGAGAGAGAGAGGGAGAGAGGTAAAGAGAGATAGAAAGTAGAAAGGGATCTCTACTTTCTCTCTCTACCTCTTTCTCTACCTCTCTCTCTTTTTACCCCCCTCTCTACCCCCTCTACTTCTCTACACCCCCCCTCTCTCTCATAGCGTGTCAGTAAATAGATATCAGTAAAGGACAAATACCTGCATGGCGGAGGTGGTCGCAGTGGTAATAGATAAGAACAAGCCATTTCATCATTTCTATTCGGGGACTCTTTCCTCCAAATATTTATACATACATACATACATACATACATACATACTACTACTACTACTACTACTACTACTACTACTACTACTACTACTACTACTACTACTACTAAACCTGTTCTCCACACACTCGTAACTGGGCCATTGTCATCCGACAGGTCCACTTAGTTACCCAGCCTCACACCCCGATAATTCCCAACCTACAAAATAACAGTTTAACAAATTTTCTCAACATTTTGGCATAATCGTAGACATGTTATTGTATTTGTGAAACAATTTATATAGAAGATCCACAAAACGATTTTTTATACAAAATGCATTTGTCTATCTTTACGTGGGAGTCACCACTTATCAAGGCCCGAATGCCACTCGAGGACAAGGGTTAATGAACGTAAAGTGTTAGTGTAGTAATCGTTAATCGTGTAAATTGGGTACTATTTGATTATTTATGGGGATGGCTATGTTGTATCCAACCGGGAAGCAGGTCAGGAGAACAGCTCCACAGGCGGCCAGTTCTGGGAAGACGCTTTGTTCATGGAATTGTGTTTATATTTAAGCACTGTTAGAGATTGGGGGGGGAGGAATCGCATTTAGTAGTTGTAGCTAGTCGAGGTTTTTTTGTGAAAGTTTGGCAAAGGGGGACCATAGATTGGAGTTCAGTCGAGCACTTGCCATGAAAATAACGATAGAGCAGAGACAGGTTCGCTACGTCTCTTCTATGGGGATGAGGTTGCAGGGAGGAGAAAATAACATCACCTAGTAAGTTTCGAAGACGGTTTGGAACTCTTATCAAGGCTGGATAGGACAATTATTAAGTTGGATAGGGCAATTATTAAGTTGGATAGGACAATTATTAAGTTGGATAGGACAATTATTAAGTTGGATAGGACAATTATTAAGTTGGATAGGGCAATTATTAAGTTGGATAGGGCAATTATTAAGTTGGATAGGACAATTATTATGTTGGATAGGACAATTATTAAGTTGGATAGGGCAATTATTAAGTTGGATAGGGCAATTATTAAGTTGGATAGGACAATTATTAAGTTGGATAGGACAATTATTAATTTGGATAGGACAATTATTAAGTTGGATACGGCAATTATTAAGTTGGATAGGGCAATTATTAAGTTGGATAGGACAATTATTATGTTGGATAGGACAATTATTAAGTTGGATAGGACAATTATTAATTTGGATAGGACAATTATTAAGTTGGATAGGGCAATTATTAAGTTGGATAGGGCAATTATTAAGTTGGAAAGGCAATTATTAAGTTGGATAGGACAATTATTATGTTGGATAGGACAATTATTAAGTTGGATAGGACAATTATTAATTTGGATAGGACAATTATTAATTTGGATAGGACAATTATTAAGTTGGATAGGACAATTATTAAGTTGGATAGGGCAATTATTAAGTTGGATAGGGCAATTATTAAGTTGGATAGGGCAATTATTATGTTGGATAGGACAATTATTAAGTTGGATAGGGCAATTATTAAGTTGGATAGGGCAATTATTAAGTTGGATAGGACAATTATTATGTTGGATAGGACAATTATTAAGTTGGATAGGACAATTATTAATTTGGATAGGACAATTATTAAGTTGGATAGGACAATTATTAATTTGGATAGGACAATTATTAAGTTGGATACGGCAATTATTAAGTTGGATAGGGCAATTATTAAGTTGGATAGGACAATTATTATGTTGGATAGGACAATTATTAAGTTGGATAGGACAATTATTAATTTGGATAGGACAATTATTAAGTTGGATAGGGCAATTATTAAGTTGGATAGGGCAATTATTAAGTTGGAAAGGCAATTATTAAGTTGGATAGGACAATTATTATGTTGGATAGGACAATTATTAAGTTGGATAGGGCAATTATTAAGTTGGATAGGGCAATTATTAAGTTGGATAGGGCAATTATTAAGTTGGATAGGGCAATTATTAAGTTGGATAGGACAATTATTAAGTTGGATAGGACAATTATTAAGTTGGATAGGGCAATTATTAAGTTGGATAGGGCAATTATTAAGTTGGATAGGACAATTATTAAGTTGGATAGGACAATTATTAATTTGGATAGGACAATTATTAATTTGGATAGGACAATTATTAAGTTGGATACGGCAATTATTAAGTTGGATAGGGCAATTATTAAGTTGGATAGGACAATTATTATGTTGGATAGGACAATTATTAAGTTGGATAGGACAATTATTAATTTGGATAGGACAATTATTAAGTTGGATAGGGCAATTATTAAGTTGGATAGGGCAATTATTAAGTTGGATAGGGCAATTATTAAGTTGGATAGGACAATTATTATGTTGGATAGGACAATTATTAAGTTGGATAAGACAATTATTAATTTGGATAGGACAATTATTAATTTGGATAGGACAATTATTAAGTTGGATAGGACAATTATTAAGTTGGATAGGGTAATTATTAAGTTGGATAGGGCAATTATTAAGTTGGATAGGACAATTATTATGTTGGATAGGACAATTATTAAGTTGGATAGGGCAATTATTAAGTTGGATAGGGCAATTATTAAGTTGGATAGGGCAATTATTAAGTTGGATAGGACAATTATTAAGTTGGATAGGACAATTATTAAGTTGGATAGGACAATTATTAAGTTGGATAGGACAATTATTAAGTTGGATAGGACAATTATTATGTTGGATAGGACAATTATTAAGTTGGATAGGGCAATTATTAAGTTGGATAGGGCAATTATTAAGTTGGATAGGGCAATTATTAAGTTGGATAGGGCAATTATTAAGTTGGATAGGACAATTATTAAGTTGGATAGGACAATTATTAAGTTGGATAGGGCAATTATTAAGTTGGATAGGACAATTATTAATTTGGATAGGACAATTATTAAGTTGGATAGGGCAATTATTAAGTTGGATAGGACAATTATTAATTTGGATAGGGCAATTATTAAGTTGGATAGGGCAATTATTAAGTTGGATAGGACAATTATTAATTTGGATAGGACAATTATTAAGTTGGATAGGACAATTATTAAGTTGGATAGGGCAATTATTAAGTTGGATAGGACAATTATAAAGGTGGGTCAATCAACGTTTGTTTCCCTAAGGCCTTTTTGGTGCCTGTCCAGAATTCTTGTCCCCTATATATATACTAGCCAAAGTAACCGTCTTTGACAGGGTTCAAAAACAGCATACAGAAAATGGCCTCTGATTTATGAAAGTATGATGGGTTATGAAAAGGAAGGGTTGTAAAGAGATAGCTTCCAATTTGGGGGTATGAAAACCAAAGCAAAATATGATGAAAGTAAAAATAAAATAGATAAACCCCATAATTTATTATACCATACCTGTTTACACTGAAACACTTATCACAATATTCTGTGGATCTATATTATAAAACCTTGTTAAACTTTCTGATATATTTCCATCCTATGGAAGTCAGGTGCGAACGAACACCCCATAATTTTATTATACCATATTTCTTCAAACTGAAACATAATTATCAAAGTATACATACGAATATAGATGCGAAAAGTCTTTATTAAAGTTTTCCCCATTTCCATTCTATGAAGGCCAGGCGCGAACACAGACCCCACAATTTTATTAGATCATCCCTATTTAAGTTAAAACATACTTATCAAAGTATTATTATGTACATCTATATAAAAAACAATTGTAAACGTTTTTTTTTTATTTTTAAATTTTTAATTTCCATACTTTGTGGACCAGGCACGAACGCCGACACCACAATTTTAATGAACCACCGTTCTGCCAGATCAAACATACCCATTCCTGTGTCTCGATAAATCTTCTATCATTATATGTAATCAGTTTTTTAAAATAGTCAACCATATAGGAGCCTATTCGTGACCACACACACACACACACACACACACACACACACACACACACACACACACACACACACACACACACACACACACATTCAGTTTTATATTATATATATATATATATATATATATATATGATATGTGTGATGTAAGTACCCATTATATAAAGGAAAAAATATCGTACACCAAAAATCACGTGAATTGGTCAAATAGTTTTATTTTTAAATAAGAAAATCAAATTTTTTAGTCTAACAAAGAGCCACGATATCAGGTGCGGATCAGAGCATTGGTGATGGAAAAAGAGAAAATTGGTTTAACATGCATTAAAATTAACCAGCCATCTTTTCCCCCATTGAACCACATGCTCAAGATCAAAGGAGAAAGGATCAAAAAGATCTTGGTCATTGTTGGTGTTGCTATAAATAGTAGCGTCATTTGCATAAATGTCTAAGAAGGATCTAACAATGTTATCTCTATATTAATATTGTAGCCACAGGAATTTCCCTCTGGACAAAAGTATCGTAGATTTGCAACAACAGATGCCGCATACAAATTCAATATAGCTATGCTACTATCTTATGTATCTTCCGAACACTATTTTAGACACATTCAGTCGTGATAATAAAATACTACATTACATCCTACGAGCAACGCCATCACAATCGCAACATCGTTAGAGAAAGGAGTTCCTATTTTTCTCTCTAAATATTTAGTCCTACCACTGCTACCCGTTATTTGTTTTTTTTTAATTTTTTCTTCACTTTACATACTATCTTTCGCGATTTTTTCTTTTAGAAACTTGAAACCTCACTATTCACTACAACACTATCCTTTTTATTTCTTTTTTGTCGACAAATTTGTTTCGTTTGTGTGTATGTGTGCTCTCCCTATCTAAAAAACACACGCACATATATAATTGCTCGATTGCTTACTTACAATCGATACAAACAACAAATTAAATAACGATGGATAAATATGTACATCACGTAACTTTTGAAAACCTTGTTGACTTTGTTTTAAAACCTTTTCTTTTTTTTTAATTTTTACTTTTTAAAATCTATTTTTATTTTTATAGTAAGTTACGTTTTCTAGACGCTAGCCGTTAGTCTATTTTTAAAGTACTTTTAAAGTATGCGTAATATCCACGACTGTGGCCTATACCCTGCGTAATCTGTAACATATGCACACACGCACACACATATACACATACACACACATCGCCGTCCGTCTTCTGCATAAGTCCTCATAGCATATGTACATGTAATACAATGCACACTGCCACCTACCCACATTGAAGAACCGTGTTAAGGCGAAGCAGCTGCCTACTTATAACAAACACAACACACACGCGCGCACACACATATATTCGCGCGCACACACACACACACACACACACACACACACACACACACACACACACACACACACATATATATATATATATATATATATATATATATATATATACGTTATTTCTGCAGTACGGACCATACTATTTCTTTGAAATAGGATTTTCAAGCTAAAGACAATTAAGAATAGAAAAAAGAGAGAAAAAAGGAAAATAAAAAAGGATTGAACATATCTATTTTTTGTCTTCTCCTCAACTTCCTCCCCGTACGTACTTAGTTTATGGTAATTGTATATATGTTGTTCTCATTTTCACCTTATTTTTAATTTATTCCCCCTACTTTTTTTTAATCAAAATGCCATCGTTCGCTGACGAAAGACACCTCGGTTTGAAATGAACTCTCTGTCATATATAAATTTTGTACCCCAAATAAACTTTTCTAATACATATATATATATATATATATATATATATATATATATATATATATATATATATATTTCAGCAAAAGAAGGTTCTTTAGTAAAAAAAAAGGGGGGTCATAGGGTGAAATTCAGCTGTGTGGAGAATTATTTATTTATTTTTTAAAATATACAAACATTCACACTTCTCTTCTATCTTATATATATATATATATATATATATATATATATATATATATATATATATATATATTCATGTGAAATCCATTCACGTGAAATCTTTTTATCATTTTTCTTTTGCCTCCTGTTCCCCTTACCTCACCCTTTTTTTATTAACCAAGTAAGATCTTTGACTTACTTGTAGTTTCATTAAATACTTTTATATGCAAAATCCGATCCTGCATTTTGCTAATTCCTGCCCTCTGATGAGAAGGAGAGTATTTCTTCGAAACTCCGCGGATTAAGGACTATCCACTTATCTTGTGCTTCCTTTTTTAAAATTAAATATGTTTTTAACTCTTTTTCAAGATGTCTTTTAACATATTTTATTAATCATTTGTTCATATATATATATATATATATATATATATATATATATATATATATATATAATGAACTCATTTTTCCCCTGCGATTTTGACCTTACTAGGATTGAAAATCAAGACATTTCATGCAAATGTAATGTGCACGCACTGCAGCACATTACCTTTGGTGTGTTATAGGCCTATCACCTGTCCACTTCCTCGATAAAATTAGATCCTTATATTTTTTCTGCTGAGAGTCCACGGCCAAATTCGCTTACAATCAATGGAAGTGGTAAAATCTTTTCCTCTTGTACATTCATACTCCTCCCGCACCCACTTATCACCCGTGGGGATACGTCTACAAGGGACACTACGAGGAAACACCGGTTTGAGTTTGTACTTGCTTTAAAAAAACGGATTGGCATTTTTCCGTCGGTTGAAACGCAACTTTCAATGGAATCGAATCCACTGTTTACTTGTTCCATTTCTGCCTTTTTTTTAATTTTATTTATATTGGGGGGGGGGGGTTAACGAACCGAAGGTTACTGATGCCATCTTTTCCTTTATTTTATTTTATTTTTTTTAACTTTTTTTATCAGACATTCTTAGCTCACATTCAATTTTACCTTGCTTAATTTAATAGCAGTCTATCACAATGCTCTCTTACTAAAATCCGTTCTCCTCCGCATTAAAAATACAGTTTACACAGAGAAAATCGCGTTTATTACATAAAATAAACAAACAAACGAAACCAACTACCATTGGATTCCCAACTGCATTTATGCCACGTTCCTTTCTTTTTCGACATAGCCTCACCAATTAACACTCCCCAGCCAACATTCAGGTGAATAGGTTCAGTTCTCTTACAGAAA
>NC_136519.1:32830689-32845689 GCF_053919585.1 Euprymna scolopes
AGCCCCCCCCCCTCTTCTCCATCCGTCTTCCTTTTTTCTCGAAGAAGCGACGTAGTGAATCTATCTCCGCACTATCCTTATTTTCATGGCAGGTGCACAACTGAGCTCCTATCTATAGTTCCCTTCCCCTTAGAACATTCACAGCAAACGCTCGTCTAGTTACAACGACTGCTAACAATTTCCCCTGTTATATATCTTTACCTAAAACTAAATGTAACTCCCACGATCCAAAGTTTATTTTCTAGAACTGCCCGTCTGTGGAACACAATATCACGATGGTGCTTCTCAGCTGACTATAACACAGCCGGTTTCAAATGACCCCCTCCCCCAGTTAAAAAAACAAAATGAAATAAAAAATCATAACCACTCCCCATATTAAAAATATAGGCACAGATATGCATGCATACTAAGAAACGTAAGGGGAGACAATCCACGACTCTGTTTGAAGCGGTAAAAAGACAAAAAATGGAGACTTGTTTTTATTCGCTTCTATAAAATATGTCGGAAATCACAAGATGGTCAGAGATTTTCCAGTCAAAACGTAAAGTAAGTTTAAGTAGATTACTTACAAAAATTCCAAATAAAAAATAATCGATATAAGATGGAATTTTGATCAGTTGACGGCAACTTCTCAGGAAAAATAAGCTTCGTTTCTTTTTCTTCTTATTAAAAAAAAAAATCTCTTTGTTTCCGGATTATAAAAATATTAGCCAACCGAGACAGTAAACAAATATCTATAGAATTCGTATTATTTGGATCCCTCGGACTACTGTTCTCATCTAGAGCGTTATTTGCACAACGTTTTGGTTGGTGTAATCTTCGACCTTCTTCAGGTGTATCTTGTCTCCGAAGGCATCTTGTGCGAGTCAAACCCCTGTACGAAAAATAAATAAAAAAAATAATGACCAAGAACTGTGTGTAAGAGTAAATATAAAATAAATATAAATAAACTATACAAACAGTAAATATAAAAAAAAACTATACAAAGGTTGGACATGTCACGAGCTAAAAGTAAGGTTAGAAAAATATTGAAAACCCGAAATAGGTGGAGAAATTGAAAAAAATCCGGTATGGCTGACCATATACGAAGAGAAAAGGAAAACCATCGGAGTGAATATCTCTTACATCGTGACTGTCGAAGAGAACTGCTGATGTGAAATTTTATCCTATGGAGAGCCGATAGGCGATAATAACATTCACTGCCGTTGCCACTTCAAACAAGATCAAATTTTGATCTCACTTAAAACATTTCAGACATTCTGAACAATCATTTTTTTTAAATAGCTTCATTCCAGATTTGTGACTACAAATACCGAATGATTTTCGAAATATTTAAGTGCGTTGAGGAAAAAGCAGCTGATTCTAGAAATGAGTAATAGTTTCTAGACACATTCTAAACAAATTCCAACGAGTAGACCCTGCAAAGGACATGTAAAATCGCGTAGGTGTGGGCGTGCCTATTTAATAATTAAAAAATAAATAACAGGTGAAAGGCCACACCAGGGTGTGAACAGCGACGGTAGATATCCGGTTTGCCGCAGACACTATCTCCCCCTCCCCCACCCTTTTATGCGACCTTGAACTGAAGGTACGCGGCTACGAGATCGCAAAAGATACACGAAAACAAATTATTTCGTAAATGTGTGAAAAAAAAAAAAATAATTAAGAGAAATTCCTATTTTTTTTTTAAATTTTACTTTTGAAATAAAGAAAAACACCTAGTTTTGGTACAAAGAGAGAGACTTCTAGTTGTGGTATGGAGAGAGATTTCTATTTTAGGGGTTAAGAGAGACTTCTACTTTGGGTATAAAGAGAGACTTCAAGCTGTAATAATATAGAAACACTTATAGTCTTAGTATAAAAAAATTCTAGTATAAAGAGAAACTTCTGGTTTGGGGATTAAGAGAGGGAGTTCCAGTTGTGGTATAAAGAGAGACTCTTAGTTTTGGGATAAAGATAGATTTCTACTTTTGGGATAAAGAGAAACTTCTAGTTTTGGTAGAAAAAGGACTACTAGTTTTAGTATTAAGAAATACTTATAGTATAAAGAGAGATTTTTAGTTTTGGTATAAAGAAAGACTTTTAGGGGATAAAGAAAGACTTTTAGTTTTGGTATAAAGAAAGACCTTTAGATTTGGTATAAAGAAAGACTTTTAGCTTTGGTATAAAGAAAGACCTTTATATTTGGTATAAAGAAAGACCACTAGATTTGGTATAAAGAAAGACTTTTAGCTTTGGTATAAAGAAAGACTTTTAGCTTTGGTATAAAGAAAGACTTTTAGTTTTGGTATAAAGAAAAACCTTTAGATTTGGTATAAAGAAAGACTTTTAGCTTTGGTATAAAGAAATACCTTTAGCTTTGGTATAAAGAAAGACTTTTAGTTTTGGTATAAAGAAAGACTTTTAGCTTTGGTATAAAGAAAGACTTTTAGATTTGGTATAAAGAAAGACTTTTAGCTTTGGTATGAAGAAAGACTTTTAGTTTTGGTATAAAGAAAGACCACTAGATTTGGTATAAAGAAAGACTTTTAGCTTTGGTATAAAGAAAGACTTTTAGTTTTGGTATAAAGAAAGACCTTTAGATTTGGTATAAAGAAAGACTTTTAGCTTTGGTATAAGGAAAGACCTTTAGATTTGGTATAAAGAAAGACTTTTAGCTTTGGTATGAAGAAAGACTTTTAGTTTTGGTATAAAGAAAGACTTTTAGTTTTGGTATAAAGAAAGACTTTTAGTTTTGGTATAAAGAAAGACTTTTAGTTTTGGTATAAAGAAAGACTTTTAGTTTTGGTATAAAGAAAGACTTTTAGCTTTGGTATGAAGAAAGACTTTTAGTTTTGGTATAAAGAAAGACTTTTAGTTTTGGTATAAAGAAAGACTTTTAGCTTTGGTATAAAGAAAGACTTTTAGATTTGGTATAAAGAAAGACTTTTAGCTTTGGTATGAAGAAAGACTTTTAGTTTTGGTATAAAGAAAGACCACTAGATTTGGTATAAAGAAAGACTTTTAGCTTTGGTATAAAGAAAGACTTTTAGTTTTGGTATAAAGAAAGACCTTTAGATTTGGTATAAAGAAATACTTTTAGCTTTGGTATAAAGAAAGACTTTTAGTTTTGGTATAAAGAAAGACTTTTAGTTTTGGTATAAAGAAATACTTTTAGCTTTGGTATAAA
The DNA here is from genome assembly GCF_053919585.1 of Euprymna scolopes. Lineage (NCBI taxonomy): Eukaryota > Metazoa > Mollusca > Cephalopoda > Sepiida > Sepiolidae > Euprymna > Euprymna scolopes. Next base: position 32,833,859 of record NC_136519.1, read on the forward strand.
GAAAGACTTTTAGATTTGGTATAAAGAAAGACTTTTAGCTTTGGTATGAAGAAAGACTTTTAGTTTTTGTATAAAGAAAGACTTTTAGTTTTGGTATAAAGAAAGACTTTTAGTTTTGGTATAAAGAAAGACTTTTAGCTTTGGTATAAGGAAAGACCTTTAGATTTGGTATAAAGAAAGACTTTTAGCTTTGGTATGAAGAAAGACTTTTAGTTTTGGTATAAAGAAAGACTTTTAGTTTTGGTATAAAGAAAGACTTTTAGTTTTGGTATAAAGAAAGACTTTTAGTTTTTGTATAAAGAAAGACCTTTAGATTTGGTATAAAGAAAGACTTTTAGCTTTGGTATAAGGAAAGACCTTTAGATTTGGTATAAAGAAAGACTTTTAGCTTTGGTATGATGAAAGACCTTTAGATTTGGTATAAAGAAAGACTTTTAGCTTTGGTATGAAGAAAGACTTTTAATTTTGGTATCAAAAGAGACTTTTAGCTTTAGTATAAAGAAAGACTTCTAGCTTTTTTTTTGCATTTAGAGAGACTTTCTGTTTTGGTATAAAAAGAGAGTTCTAGTTTTGGTATACAACTATGCAACCCAACTAAATAACGTGCATAGTACAGTGAATACAAGAATGCTTCGACTTCAACAATACATTGGGAGATGTTGGTGACTAAGTGGTTAACGACACAATGTGACAACCTTATCATTCCAAGTTCGAATCCAGTTTATTCCACAGAAACACTTTCACGTAGAGATGTTTGCAACCTTCACATGGTCCTTCCTGAAAGTACTAGATGTTTTTCTAGAAATAATTCAAACTTTACAAATTTTAATCAAAATTTAAACGTTTACAGCGAGGGAAAAATTCACGCACACATATATAATTATTACTATAATTATTTTTTTAATACTTACAGACACTAGTGTTTCATCTTTTCGGAAATCATCAGTGCAGGGTGTCATGATTACCGCTGGTCTGGGGATTCGAACCCGGCAACGAAGCCATCTCTGACTCCATTAGCAAAGAACAAACCCACATGCCCACCGTTAATCGCAAGAAATACAGTTGAAATTTAAAAATTTATTTTTAAATTTCAAGACGGTGATAATGATCTAATGATTATGACATCCTCATCTGCGCGTGTAAGCTTAAGCTTAAGTGACCGACTTTTAACTTCAACTTGGAGTGCTCAACAATATGAACCAAGTTCTTGAATAGGCCGACATAATTATTGCTATAATTATTTTTTTAATACCTACATACACTAGTGTTTCATCATTTTAGGAATCACCAGTGCAGGGTATATATATATATATATATATATATATATATATATATATATATATATATATATATATACAGGGTGTTTCAAAAGTCTTGGGAACATTACAAATGCGTATATCTCATGAACTATTCCAGGTAGAAAAATGAAACTGGTGTCATTTTAAAGCTTGCTTAATCAAGTTTTTGGTCATACTAATGATTTTCGTCTTATCTTTCCATGTGCAGTAATGGCGTTCTCTAAACAAGACAAGGCGTTTTGCGTCCTCCAGTTTGCAAAGACTGAATCGTGGACATGTGTTCAGCGTGCATTTCGCAGGAAATTTAAAAAAGAAGTCCCTGAAAGGAAACCCATTGTCAGATGGCATGCTAAATTTGTGAAAGATGGGTGTTTGTGCCCAAGTAAGCGAACAGGTCGCCCTTCAACTTCAGAAGATGCAGTTGAGCAAGTCCGGAAGCCTTTCAGCAGAGCCCCCGTAAATCAGTGAGAAGAGCCAGCAGGGAACTTCAGCTTGCTCCAGCAACTGTCTGGCGTGTCTTAAGGAAACGACTGCAAATGGTACCTTACAAGCTCAAGTTGGTCCAAAAGTTGAAGGACACTGATAAGCCACTTCGCCGTGACTTTTGCATTGCAATGCAAGAGAAGTTGGAAGATAACGGCTTTGATGACCGGCTTGTTTTTAGCGATGAGGCGACCTTCTATCTGAATGGCAAAGTTAACAAGCATAGCACTCGCATATGGGGTACTGAGTGTGACTTTTCCCTTTGGGGCTTTGTCAAGCAACAAGTCTATGTGCCGCCCCTTCCAAGAGATATTGACGAACTAAAGGCTCGAATAACGGCAGTTGTGGGAACCATTGACGTCAAGATGCTGGAACGCGTTTGGCAGGAAATGGACTATCGACTAGATGTCTGCCGTGTGACGAATGGTGCTCATATTGAGCAAGTTTGAAGATTCCCCACAAAACTTGAAACTTTAACCTTTCCAACGGTACCAATTTCATTTTTTAACTCTTAATAGTTTTTGAGTTATTAAAAATCTTTATGTTCCCAAGACTTTTGAAACACCCTGTATATATATATATATATATATATATATATATCGATGTAGCCATGCCGAGATATTACCCAGATTGTTTTTCTTACAACAGGAAGTCTACTTTAACATCGAACAATGCAAATGAAAAGAAAAAAAAAACTTTTTACTTTGACAAGGATATTTTGATTTTTAAAAGTCTGTGTGCGTGTGAGAACGGTATCTAACAAACTATTCTGTCAATTTTTTGTATACAGAACTATGTTTTTGCTTTGATTCTAGTTAATACCATCCAAATCATATATTGGTTTAAAACTTTTGAAACCACTACTATATATTGGGTACAATATAATAATCAATAGAGAATTGGCTCTGTCATAATAAATATGAAATCTGCATAAATTAAAATATATTAAAGCGGACACCAGAAAATTTATATATATATATATATATGAAATTTATTTATACAAACATTGATGGCTACATATGTGCATACATGTTTCTGTAATCACCCGCGTTGGGGGATTACGTCTTCAGGCCAAGAATTATCGTTGAGAACTCTCTCTCTCTCTCTCTCTCTCTCTCTCTCTCTCTCTCTCTCTCTCTCTCTCTCTATATATATATATATATATATATATATATATATATAGAGAGAGAGAGAGAGAGAGAGTGTGAGATAAAAAAGGAACAAACCAACTTATGTGTTCATCAACGTTTCGTCTTTATTGCGAGGTTTCCTATGTATGAATGAAATTAAGAAACAAAATACCAGTACAAATATTTAAAAATATATTTTTGATGTAATGAATACGTTATAAGCTTGTTCTATTTAGGAAACAAAAAAGTCGTTGGACATTTCAAAAGGGAGGGGGCATAGCGTTGTGAAAGAGAGTAAGATTTTTAATAACATAAGACGTTAATATTTTATGAGATAGGTAGAACAGAATAAATTATCTTCTATCGACCTAGCTATCTCTCCATCGCGATCTATCTATCTATCTATCTATCTATCTATCTATCTAACTTTGTAGCTATTTATCTATATATCGATCTAGCTATCTCTCTATCGATCTATCTATCTATCTAACTTTATAGCTATTTATCTATATATCGATCTAGCTATCTCTCCATCGCGATCTATCTATCTATCTATCTATCTATCTATCTACCTATCTATCTATCTATCTATCTATCTAACTTTGTAGCTATTTATCTATCTATCTATCTATCTATCTATCTATCTATCTATCTATCTAACTGGAGTGGTAGACAAGAGATGAATATGATGATGTTTTCATAAAACTTGTCAAAATATAACAAAGCTAGATCATAGACAAGTTTACTGGAAGGTCTGGTCAGCTGATCGGATCTACGTGTATGTTACCTGCGTGTCACATGATCAGGTTAGCTGGAGATCAGAAGAGTTGGAACTTATCTGTGCCTAAATCCAAACGTAGATTCCATGAGCAGAGCTTCTTTCTCAGAAGTGCACCACTGTAGAACTCTCTTCCGTTTGCCTGTTTTCCACCTGACTACAACTTCGATGTCTTCAAGTCCAACATAAACAAATTCCTGACAAACCGCCCTTTTAAGTAAGACACTCTATCAAATCTCCAATATTAATGATTACTACAATACTATCTCATTGATCACTGTACACGCAATAACCCTTATCCCTGAGTGGCCTCCATGTAAAAAAAACAAAAAACAAACAAAAAAACTTGGAATTGAAGCAGAGCGGTTGGGCTTTATTTTTTCCTCCAAATTACCTGAAATGTGTTGATATGCCGTAAAAGAAAACAACCAAATAAAACCTGATGATATAATTTTATTTATTTATTTTGCGGACTATTATCCTCATCTTTTATAGTTGTTGTTTTAACAACGTTTCGGCCAACTATTCCCCCGGCCTTCGTCAGGTTGTTAACCGAAACAGGATAGGGATGCTGAATCTTTAACTGTATCTTCAGTAATTACTGCCTTCCATAGTTGTCGTCGTTTCACCATGTTTTGGTCAACTAATCCTTTGGGTAGGATTGAAACCGCTATTTTTAGACAATACTCACCTGGAACTGTGTAGAATCAATGTTTCTATACACTGCGTCACGGGCCATGAAGGAGGAATAGTTGGCCGAAACACTGTGAAACAACAACTATAAAGATGAGGAGAATAGTCTGCAAATAAATAAAAATATGCAAATTATTCATCCCAAAAGAATTATAGTAATTAGATAACTTAATTTACTTTGTGTGTGTGTGTGTCTGTGTGAAAGAGAGAGAGAGAGAGAGAGAGAGAGAGAGAGAGACAGACAGACAGACAGACAGACATAGATTAAGAGTCTGATACTTGTCACACATAACTTTAAAAATCCTTCATAGTCTATTCTACAATATCCTACGATATAGGCAAAACCAGGGCATCACAATAAAATCCGACGTTTAACAAGATGTAAGCAAAATACCAGGAGATGCTGATGAGTATGGTGAAAACCTAGATGGACCAGATCGCCGCCAGACGCCCCTACATCTTCTAGGAAGACTCCAGTCCTGCACACAAGACGAAGATGACTCCAGTGTGGTTGCTCGCCACTGTTCCTTACCACTGGTTGCCGGACTTGTGACCGCCACCTTTATTCAACTGCAACCCTCTTGACTATTTCTTCTGAGCATGATCGTGTCCAAGACTAACAAGCACGTCCAACAACACTGTCATCTTGGCTGTATTTGCTGCTACAGACAAGGTCATGAATGCCAAAGTGTGTTACTCATTTTGTGACCGTCTTGAGATGGTTTGTCTTTTCTGATGGCGCTTAGGTTGAAAAAAAAAAAAAAAAAAAAGAACTAATATGTAGCTTTAACTGTTGCTTGATAAACCGTTGAGATTATGCAACTTTTGTTTTTTATAGCCTAATTAGTTTCGTTTTCTTTTTTTGTAAAGTGTCGGATTTTGCTGCAACAGCCTCGTAATTGTATACATCATCAAAACGGAGGAGACGGAGCTATTGGGATATATATTACAGGGTGAAATAGATAGCTATAGGCAGGGATCAAACAGATATGACAGAGGTCGACATATGCAGGATGTCCAGAACATCAGCAGCATAACTTCCGGATTACGTTTGACATGTGTAAAAGAGCTGCTTTATGTGCGGGTTGCTTTTTGTAATATCACTCTATTACTTGTGTGAACCCTTTGCTATCCTTTCCTTTTGGCTGGTGCTGATGATATTTATTTACACTTGGTTTGTTGTATTTTTTTACTCAAAATAAGAAGGATCAGTATTCACAGGATGCCGCCCGGGATTCCCCATTTTGGCAATCAAACAAGGCCTTGTCAATCATGCCGCTCAGATCTTTAATTTCCCCCACTCTATATCTGTGCCTAAATCAAAACGCGGATTCCATGAACAAAGCTTCTTTCTTAGAACTGCACGCATGTGGAACTCTGTTCCGTCTGCCTGCTTCCCTCCGGACTACAACTTGGATGTCTTCAAGTCCAATGTTAACAAATTCCTAATGAACCGCCCCCTTAATTAAACACTTCATCAAATCTCCACACTAACGTAATGTACTTGCAATGACCCTTATCCCTGAGTGGCTTCAGGGCCTTGATAAGTGGTGATCACTGTGTAAAAAAAAAATATCTGTTTATTATCAGTTTTTCATGGTTTGTTGATGCATATAGCAACATCAGACCCACGTTTATTTTACCTATGATCCTGTAACACAGCGTTTATCTATCCTATAAAAATAACGGTACATTAGCACACATTGAATATGTTATATGTTTACAATAATATATCTTTGCCTTTTCTCATATGACTAGCCTGGGTGCCCGGCGTTGCCCGGGTGTTTGGAGGTGTGTGTTGAGCAAAAACAAAAAAGTGGTAGAAGGCAGGCAAACTCGAACCCCTACCGCGAAGGAGGAAAAAGAATGTGAAAAATAAAAAAAACGTGGTCTTTTCCAAACCAGAAATGATGAAGGTTTAAATTAAGGCTAGTCAATCAAAAAGAGGGGATGACTTCCGAAAATATCGACGAAAAAAGCGACCCCCTCCCTGTAGAAAAGTGCCCGGTTGAGGGTGAAGAAATTAATGTTTTTAACCAATTTTTCGATATTTGTAATCCGAAGAGTCATGCTTCAAAACGATACTGATCTTGTGAAAATCTGTCGCCTCTGTCGAAAGTTTTAGGGATACATACATACATACATACATTTAAACAGGTGAGATTTACATTATAGATTATGTATCAGGCTGGCTGAAGATATTGGCTTCCTGACTCAAATGCACTGTACATTAAATTAAAAAAAATCTTTTTGCAAAAACTTAATCATGTTCTGCAAAGCCCAGAACAAAAACAACAATCGTGCCCCAACTCTCTTTTTTTTCTTTCTGTTGGTTTCCTAACTTAAAATATTTTACTTTGAAAAACAAAATTTTCAAGAAACTAATTCTACGAACAAAGCTTCTTTGCTAGAACTACATACACGTGGAACACTGCTCCATTGGCCTGCTTCCCGACTGATTACAATATGGTAGTCTTCAAGTCCAATGTACACGTTCTTGTTGAGCCATCCCCTCAATCAAAATTCTACCCAATTTTCACCATTAAAGATGACTAAACTACCATCTTAATCCTTATCCTTGAGTGGCCTTCGGACCTTGACTCTCTTGTAAAACAGAAAAAAAAACTAAAACTAACACCATTTTACTTTGGAAAACTAAATTTTCAAGAAAGTGACAACATTTTACTTTGGAAAACAATAATAAAATGACAAAGAGAAAATATTGTTCTCAATAGAATCCCCAATAAATTAATTAGTGAGATCAAATAGGTTTAAAAAAATGTTTCTGTCCTAAACTGACCCTTTAGAGGTTGATAGGCGGTTAAACACCACCAACCAACCATATGATTATGTTCTGTACGTGTAAAAGAACCTTTTTTTTTTTTGCTTTTGTAATAGCATTTCACTACTCATCTAATTTCATTTGAAGTTCATTTTTCCTTCTCTGTTGCTTCTGGCTATTTGTGTTTAGTGACATGCATGTGTTCGGTTGTATTCTATTACTAGAATAGTATATGGCACAAGGCTTCCTTAAGGGAGCCTCCGCGTGAAATTTTGGTGGCAAGAGTTGCACAATCTCCAACCACACCTCTCCTGAATCGACGTTGTTGAATACCAGTGGCAAGTGGAGATTCAGGACGACTGGAAACAAATGCCGAGATAAGCGGAAAGCACATACAGTGCCAAAAATTCCCAAATGGTCACCCATCTGGTACTAGCCAGGCTCAACGTTGCTTAACTTCGGTGATCTGACTAGAACCGGTGTGTCAACGTGATTGTGCCATATATGTATACAGGGTGACCCATAAAAAACGGGTCCCAACTCTAATTAGGCCCCATTTCTTAGTGTTTTGTCCGAATGAAATGAAACTTTGGTCATAACTATTAAAAACACTAGGGCTTAGGCCTTTTTTTCTTTTTTTCTCCGTTCTACAGCATATGTTCTAGATGGCCTCTTTCGTTTTTTTTTGGGGTCGCCCTATATATATATATATATATATATATATATATATATATATATATACTAGAAGAGTAAACACTTTGCTATCATAAGAGTATCCTTGCAGGCATTACCTCCTTCTTTAAGCATTAGTGTATCTGTTCTGTTATTATGAGAAAATTTTTTCCCGACATTATCTCATCTTTTCGAGAGAGGGGATCTTGTAGTGTATATTACCATACCCCAGGCATTACCTTCTTTCGTAGTGTAGTATCTGTTCATTTGTTATGATACCACCCTCCAGACTAACAAACATATACGATTCTAAGGAATGCATATTTCTTTGTATGTGCGTAAATTTTCATACCTCATTATAATATAGCTTCCTATTCCAGTAGTTTCAGTAGTTTCTTTCCAAGAACTGCAAGGTTGCAGAACTCTCTTCTTGCTTACTGTTTCCCTTCTACCTACAACCGATGTCTTTTTAAGATTAAGGTCAATAGGCACCTTATGCTTTTGTGACAATCATCTGTAGCAGGCACAAATACCTATTTTCTCTTGTGAATCAATGACCCCGCCTCAGCTGTTCTGCCACACACTGGCCAATCAGCTAATAGAGCACATCGACTCATCGGTTTCCCAAAGAACTACTTTTTGGAACTACAGTTAGTCATCAGTCAGGACCGGATCTCCAGCCAAGCACCACCCCTCCTTTCTCGTCTCCTGTCCACCGGACACCTCTACCTAGCATCGCCGGTCTCCATCTGGAGACAACTGCTATCAACTGGGGACGACACAGGGGGATATACCGACTTATCGACACAGAACCCTTTTTTCTTTTTCTCAACCACAATCCTATCTTCAACTTCCTGCTGTGAAATAAATTCCCCTTTTCCTTGCTAGTGTTGAAAAGAAGTTTTGTTGTTTATTTCGTGCTGTGTTCTTCATTAAATATAATTTATTAGGGATAAAATATAACCTCCCAAAAAATATTTCGTCTTTGTTAGCTCATTACATCAAGTGGCTTTATACCTTGTTTTGAGCGATTTCCACAAAAAAAGCGTCTTTTTTAATAGTGTAATCTCACCCGTAATCAATTTCTTCTCCTGTATGATCTTTGGTTTATGCTGCTCATATTTATTTGTTCCATCGCATTCTTAAGCGTCAACATTCGCAAAGTATTGACCCGGTCCCACTTGGTATCAATGGAATCTCTGCCGATTATTACGTTCAAATCTTTCTTCTGAGCCCCACGGCTTTTATATTTGATTGATGCTATTTTTTGCAATGCCTGAAGCAGTTTTTCGATTTGCCAAGAAAAACAGACAGCACTAAAGTATAGCGTTAAGTTAAGCTTAGAATTAAGTTTAGGATTAGACCTAAATAAATTTGAAAAAAAAAAAAAGAGAGAAAATAACTTAAAAACAAATTGATTCACGTACTGATTTGAAGAACTTCATTAAACGCATTCTTAACACAAAGAAAGGGTAATTGACTTTAACTATAATTTACGAAAAAATGAAAAAAAAAATTTGTTTTATTTAATGTTGATCCTAATTGACTGTACGGCAACAACTCAATCATTGTCGGTGTGTTCCATAGATATCAACTGAAAAAATTCAGGTTGATATGGGTCCCCAATCAGTAGGGCTGTAACAACAGCATATTCTTTTCATTGTTTTGACTCTTGAATATATATCCCTTAATATCTTATATGTTTTTATATAGACGGATGTGGTTCTCGGTTGATTAAGTGTGTCTAACTGTGTCGGGTATATACCGGTGATTTTCCCAACAAAAGAAAAAGGTGAAAAAATAAATATACAGCAAATAAAAGTTACCAAAGGCATGCTAAATTACTCTTATACCTACCTGGATAAGTTTTTATTTTTTATTTTAACTTATTTTAAAGTGTTTTTTAGTTAAAAAATAAAGACAGAGTAAAGCATGTCGAGTTAGAACAAAAAAACAAAATGGTGATCTCATTCCAGTCATAGTTGAGCCTGTATAACCGTTAAAAATCGAAAATTAAACAAAACACTGATTAAAACACATCCAATACATGTCACAAATCATGCAAAAATGTAACTTTCTATCAGTATTTTTGTCTAATTTTCGATTTTTGAACGATAATCGAGGCTCGACTATGACTCAAATGAGACCACCATTTTGTTTTTTTGTTTTTTTTCTAACTCGACAAGTTTTACAGTACTTTTATTTTTAAATAAATAACACACTAAAATAAGTTAAAACACACAAAAAACTCATTCCGGTGTGAAGAAAAGTAACTTATCTTGCCTTTGGTAACATTTATTGGTTGAGTATTTATTTTTTCACCCTAATTTTGTTTTGTTTATTCTGGAAAAAAAAATCACCAAATAAAATAAATTAAATCGATTCACATTAGGGAGAGGTAATTGACCCTAACTTTAATTTAGGATAAAATGAAAACAATGTTTTATTTAATGTTGATACTAATTGACTGTACGGCGACGACTCATTATCGGTGTTTTCCATAAATACCAATCGGAAATATTCGAGTCGATATGGGTCCCCAATTGCATATAAAAACCTTTAAAATGATCTAAAAATGTGTAGCATTCACTGATAAATATTTGTTTGTCGAAAATTGGGTTCTTTAATACGACAGAGGCGCACGATAAAATTAAATGTTTTTGTTTTTGGTTTAGGATCACAAAGGAACCATAATTATTTGCAATCATGTTCTAATCGACAGTTTAAAAACTTCAAAATTACTTCCAATTTCAAAAGATCACTATAATAAACATATCAGTAATTTAAAAACTTATTGATAGTTTGGGGGAGGGGCGGTATGGCTGAAAATATTGCGACGCTTTAAAATCTGGAAGTAATTTAGGAGTCTTTAAACTGACAACTAGAAAAGTATTTCTGGCTTTTTTGTTTTGTTGTACACAGGAATTATGTACTTTAACACGACAGAAAAATTTGTGTTTTCATTTTCGGAAGAATTATACAAGTCGATGACATATATATATATATATATATATATATATATATATATATATATATATATATATATATATATATATATATATATATATACATATATATATATACATATATATATATATACATATATATATACATATATATATATATACATATATATATATACATATATATATATATATATATATATATATATATATATATATATATATATATATATATATATATATATATATATATACTAGCAAACGTACCCGTCCTTGACTGGGTTCAAAGACAGCCTACAGAAAATGGACTGTGATTTATGAAAGTATGATAGGTTATGAAAAGGAAGGTTTGTAAAGAGATAGCTTCGAATTTGGGGGTATCAAAACCAAAGCAAAATATGATGAAAGTAAAAATAAAATAGATTAACCCCATAATTTATTATACCATACCTGTTCACACTGAAACACTTATCACAATATTCTGTGGATCTATATTAAAAAACCTACCTTGTTAAACTTTGTGACATATTTACATTCTATGGAGGTCAGGTGCGAACGAACACCCCATGATTTTATTATACCAAATTTCTTCAAACTGAAACATAATTATCAAAGTATACTTTCGCAGATAGATATGAAAAGTCTTTATTAATGTTTGTGTCTATTTCCATTCTATGGAGGCCAGGCGCGAACGCAGACCCCACAATTTAATTATACCATCCCTATTTAAGTTAAAACATACTTATCAAAGTATTATTATGTACATCTTTATCAAAAACACTTGTAAACGTTTTTTTTTTTAATTTTTAAATTTTTTATTTCCATACTTTGTGGACAAGGCGCGAGCGCAGACCCCACAATTTTAATGAACCACTGTTCTGTCAGATCAAACATACCCATTCCTGTGTCTCGATACATCTTCTATCATTATATGTAATCAGTTTTTTAAAAATAGTCAACCATGTAGGAGCCTATTCGTGACCACACATACACACACACATTCAGCTTTATATTATAAAAAATAATATATAT
>NC_136519.1:32850689-32863189 GCF_053919585.1 Euprymna scolopes
AGACATTCCGAGACAAAACTTGTGTAAAAAAAAAAACAAAAAAAAAAACACTGCCAAACACATACCTTCGTGTGAAATTTCATTAAAACCCGCCCAGCCGTTTTCGAGTCCATAGGGAACGAACTCACAGACACACAAAGTTCCTTATATATATATATATATATATATATATATATATATATATAGTGATGATATTATTATTATTATTGTTTCCGACATGTTACTCTAATAAATATAAAAGTTCTAGAAGAATCACGAGCACTTTCGATTCGACTGCGAATCATCTTCAGGTGCAATTGGTGAGATTGTTGAGGTGAAAGTGAACTGGAGTAAAAAGTGATTTTTATGGAACTTTTATTCTCATCTTCAATTTCGACATGAAAAAATTTTTTAACGAAAAATGAAAAAGTAATAAAAAAAAAGAAAAATAAAGCATAGTGCCTCTGTTGTATTCAACAATATTTGTTTGAATGAAAAATTATATATAAATATAGTAAGTTATGAAAATACATATGGCAATTATGCTACACAGAATATTCCGCGTTTCATCCTCGTGAGAATTCGTCAGGCTTATGCATGACGAATCCTCACGAGAATGAAACGCGGAATATTCTGTACAGCTTAATTGCCACATATATGTTCATAACTTACCACCTAGCTCTACCTATGTACTGAAAAAAATACGCATAAATTATATCTTCGTATATTAATTTATGTGATTAAATGAAGTAATCATATATATATATATATATATATATATATATATATATATATATATATATATATATATATATATATATTCTCGGATGGAGTACTTACCGGATTCTTTGAAGTTGATTGGATGGCCAGCGTTGTAACTCGCTTCGGTATAAACTCAATAAAGATATATCGTCAAATAAAATAGGAACAATAAAAAAAAATCCTTTAAAAAAAACCGATGGTAATACGGTAAGTCTCCACAAAAAATGTTTTTTAAAAAATTGAGTTCGCCTTCTTTTTATTTTGTATCACTTAAAACACGGTTTCGTGTTTTTATGTGAAAACAGCAAGTTTTTGCCTTGCAAATAGATATAGATAATCCCTCTTCCTTTCTCTTCTCTTCTCTTTCTTTTTATCTTTCCTTCTTTTTTTTTATATGTGACCTCGCGTTTCTAGAAGGGGTTCGGTCGGCATGTCGTTCCTTCACGCTTCCGTTTGTTTTTGCGACCACACTTGATTTTTTTTTTTACACTATTGAGTTACCATTTATTAGGGCCAAAAGCCACTGGAGGATAAGGATTAAGTTTGAAATGACATCATCATCGCGTGGATCCAATGAACGCGCCGGAAGAATATGCACTTTCCTTTTTCTTTTTTTTTTCTTTTAGCCTAAAATAAAATTTTGCATTTATAGTATTCGAGTTAATGTGTAGTACTTGTTCAGTGTTTAATCCTCGTTCCACAAGAGTAAACTCCTTGTAGATTCAGAAAATTTATTTATTTATTTTTGTTTTGGAACAGATAGTCTCCTTTTTAAGGGTGCCGGCTTTTTTTTTTATTTTCGGCATTAAAAACCAACTTGATGTCCAACTTGCCCCTTCGTAGGGACGCACGTAGGAGATTATACGTATAACAGCGAAGAAGCACGCATTTCCTTTTTTTTTTTAGTGTGTGTGTATGTGTGTGTGTGTGTGTGTGTGTGTGTGTGTGTGTGTGTGTGTGTTAATTCAAAAAAGTATATAAATGTTTATATTTTTTTTTTGTATTTTATTTCTCATTCGTTGACGTTTAAGAAGATTTTCGGTCACTTCCTGCGATCTTCAGTTTAAAGAGCGATCATAGAACAGGTACTTTGTTTTCCTTTGTGTTTACTGTTTCTCCTTTTGAAACACAAAATAAGAAAATGATACGTTTTTTTCAGCGATACCCCCGGAAATAGCCAGTCGTGTATTCTCTGCGCTAATAGAACTAAAGATTGCTTTAAAATAAGTAAAATAAAAACTAGATAGAGTCATGCAAATAACACACACACACAGAGAGAGAGAGAGAGAGAGAGAGAGAGAGAGAGAGAGAGAGAGAGAGAGAGAGAGAGAGTGAGTGAGAGAGAAAGGGGGGGGGGTAAGCCGAACCGTGAAAGAGGCAAGACGCTTTAAGTAAAAATATTCCGAAACCAACTTATAATATCCGTATCGCGTATCCAATATATGTTGTGCTTTTCGTGTGTTTGTGTGTGTGTGTGTGTGTGTGTGTGTGTGCGCGCGCACGCGCGTATCGCTATTTTTCTTTCCTGTTTAAAATCAAGATACGCGAAGAGTCGAATAGAATAGAAAAAAGAAGAAAGGAAAAGAAACCTTCACTGGTGGTGGTCTTTGTTTCTTTCTCCAGTTGTGGCTTTATGAATGAACAAAGTTTTGTGTGTGTGTGTGTGTGTGTGTGTGTGTGTGCGTGCGTGTTGTTTTTAACGCATGTTTTTCTTTTTCCTGAACTCTCAGGGAAATAGAAAGAGGAAGGGGTGGGCATTCACCACTTACTATAAGCAGACCGTCCCATTTTAAACCTGTAGTAAGACATACGCACCCACCCGTTGACCGCATTAGAAGATAGAGAGACGAAAGAAAGAGCGGTTGATAGGGTGTATTGGGTGTTTCAAGTTTGTAGTAAGAGTAGTCGATTTACATGTGTCCTCGGATCGCGCACTCGTTCCTAACCTGGCCGTCGGGTCTCGTGTTTGAATAAACGGGCATTTATTACTATAGACCACAAAACAGAAACAAGTGACAAAGAAACAATTATATAACAATTAAATGTTACCAAAGGCAAGATAAGCCACTTTTTAGTTTTGTTTTGTTTGGTTGTTTTGTTTTACGGCATATCAACCCTTTTCGGGTTATTTAATGCCGAATCCAGTTATTTTTGGAAATACATATTGCATCCAGTTATTTTGTAGAACGTTTTTATTCTTCGAGCTCCTTGTATCTTACAATCGCTAATTTGTAGTGTTTGGTTTCGTTGTTTTATAGTGGATTTTATCACTTTTGTTCCCTGCCGCGTATCAGAATTTTTTGGGAATTTTTGAAACCCCTAACACAAAACTGCGAATAAAATATATAAAAAAAAAAAAAACTCGTAATTTCTATTTTAAAAGTGGGTTGTTTATTTTCTTTATGGATTATATTTCCAAAATAAACTATTAAAGTTGTATAAAAAGTAATAGAAATAGTATTTTTTTTATTAAAAAAAAAACAGTAATGAAATCAATTGAATTTTACGAGTTAAGTATTTTTCAATTTTTAAACTTTAAAAATCTATCAAAATTTTTCTATTAATTCAATCTTTACGATATTTTCAGGGCCAATGTGAAATTTTATGCTCTTTCCAATAAAACGAATATAATATTTTAGACAAACGTTTTTTTTTAATTTACGCCCCCCCCCATTTTGAAATGTCTATTAAAAAGTAAATAATTAATTTACTCACCGAAGTGTTTTATATGTTATATATCACAAATTGAAGATAAAAGATCAACTAATAATATATTCAAATTAAAAACAAAAAAAGAAGTGTTTTTTTTTTAGAAATTTACCTGTAAATTCCGAAATTTAAAACCTTTTTTTTTTAAACCAAGTTTTTTTTTTTTTTTTTTTTTTTTTTAAATTGAAACCTTGGTCCTTGCTCCTTTAATTGAAAATAAAATTAGTGTTTGAATCACATTTTTCGAGTAGTTATAAGCTTGGAAAAACAGGGGGTCGAATTATTCAATATTTTTTTACGCATTCGTAAGGTAAGTTTCTGACCCTCTCCAGCAGAGCATGAATGAGTTTTGACATGGAAGAGGTTACAGTATTTCGTCTCAGGAAACCAATATCTTCAGACAGCCTGATCTCGTTTGTTTTACAATACATTGATACGAAAAAGTGCCCCCACCCCCCACACACAAATATATAACAAATAAATGTTATCAACGGCAAGATAAGTTACTCTCTACCTAACTGGATAAGTTTTCAGAGTTTTTACTTATTTAAAACTTTTATTTGGTTCGAAAAACAAACAGCATCGAGCGTTACGAACGAGAAAAAAATGGCCGCGAATCGACACTTAAATATTTGAAGCTTCGATAATGACTTAAAAATAAAAAAAATAAAACAAAATACTGTTCGAGAATCACGCAATGAATGTCGCGGTAACATTTATTGAGTGGGTTGCTAGCAACGATTTTGTTTATTTTTTTATTTTTAAGTTATTATGAAGACTTCAAATATTTATGTGTCAAATCGGGGCCATTTTTCTCGTTCTCGCCTAACTCTCGACACTATTTGCTTTTCGGATCAATAAACATTTTAAAGTATAACCGCTAAAAACTTTTCCAGGTAGGTAGAAGAGTAACCAATGTTGCCTTTGATAATATTTACTTGTTACACATTTGTTTTTGACCACTTTTTCGTACCTCTGTGGATTGTAAAACAAACCGCACTTCTCTACCCACGTGGATAAGTTTTGTTTTTTCATGTTTAAATTTAATTCAAAGCGTTTTTAAAGTTAGAAACACAAGTGGTGCCAAGTTGCTTAGTTCTGCAACATAGTGCGCGTGAGCGCGTGAGCGCATGGGAAGTATCGTCAGCAACGAAGGATGGCCAGCATGTGAAGTGATTAGCTGTAGCAGCTGCAGCAGCAGAAAAACGCGCATATGTAAATTAGGAAATGCGCCCGAGAAGAGGAAGGAAAGAAAAAGGAGAGAAAAAAAAAATGCAACACGTGCTCGGAGAGAAACAAAGTCGGCGTCGAGGAGAACGAACGTGTAAAGACACAGGCGAAAAATGGCAGGCATACGGCCGGCGTGAGGTCAGAGAAAGAAGGTCAACGTCGGAGAAAATGGATGCGCAAATGCGAAGGCGGGAAATGGCTGGCTAATACTGACGTGCGGTCGGAAGAAATAGAAACGCGAGCAAAATGAAGTGGACATGTGGCAGCGAGATACGTTTTTAAGCGGTGCCGAAAGTAACGGCAAGAAAAACGTTTTGTTAGAAAAGAAAAAAAATGCGGATATTTATTTATGTATTTATTCATATTTGTTTGTCCATTTGCGACGTAACGGTCACGTTACAGTTCGAACGAACACACACACACACACACACACACACACACACACACACACACACACACACACACACACACAAAAGGCTTTAATGAGGCATTTATTTGCTGAGACTCAATAATCACTCAAAACTCTAAAATGAAACAAAATACTGATACAATGGGGAAAGGAGTGGCTGGTTACTTTTAATGCATCTGAAACCAAGCTTATATCTTTACATCATCAACGTTCTGATCTCCGTCTGGCATCAATTAAAATGAATGGCTCTCGTCTTGTGGAGGCCTCATGTTTTGACAAGCTTCTGGGCTTGACCTTTACTCCTGATCTTAAATGGAACACCTACATCAAATCTGTTGCCAAGGTCGCTGGAAAACTGGTGGGATCCTTCTATCGACCCAGTAGATATCTCACTGCTGATGCTATTCCCTATCTATATAAGAGCCAGATACGTCCAAGGATGGAGTACTGTTGCCACAGCTGGGCAGGAGCTGCTAGAAAGGACTTGTCCTGCCTTGATAGAGTTCAAAATAGACTTCGTAGCCTCGTAGGAAATGTCACTTTCTCTTCCCTGCAACCTCTTTCTCACAGAACAGATGTTGCGAGTTTGTCTCTGATGTATCGTTATTTTCATGGAAAGTGTTCGACTGAGCTTCTATCTATGGTTCCCCATCGCCAAACTTTAACAAGAAACACTCGTCTAGCTGAAAACACTATCAATAATTCCCCCCACTCTTTATCTGTACCTAAACCTAAACATAGATTCCATGAACAAAGCTTCTTTCTTAGAACTGCACGCCTATGGAATAGTCTTCCGTTTTCCTACTTTCTCGCTGACTACAATATGGTTGTCTTCAAGTCCAACGTAAACAAGTTTTTGATAAGCCGTTCCACTTAAGTTAAATTTACTGAATTTCCATTACTAACGATTACTATATTGTTCAATTTACTACTGTACACTCTTAACCCTTATCCTCGAATGGTCTCTGGGCCTTGATAAGTCGTTATGCCTATGTAAAAAAAACCCAAAAAACCTCACCCAATAAATATCACGGTGACAGTTAAAATAAGTCAAAAACGGTGAGTAGAAGAGTAGCTTATCTTGCCTTTGGTAACAATTAACAATTTTCTAGGCCTTAAGGCTAGGAAAAATATCCGATATTTCCCTCAAACCTCTGGATTTGATTGAGGGGAGACTAAACCTTGCTGCTATGGTTTCAAGTGATCTGAAATAACACCAAGGGGAGACTTGATTCCAAATATTTCTCATATGTCATATCTCCCCTCTTTAGTTTTTATAAATACACTAGCATTTCAGCCCGGCGTTGCCCGGGTGTTTGGAGGTGTATGCTGAGCAAAAAAAAAAAAAAAAGAGTAAATTTTTTTTTTAATTTGATCCCTATTATGACCCCTTAAAATTTATAGTTTCGGACTCAAATCACTTCATTAAGTTAGATCCAGGTTCAAGGAACCTATATCTAAAATTTCAAGTGTCTAGACCCAAAATTGTCGGAGGAGTTTGGTAGAGTTCTTAAAGGTCAAATCGTTGAAATTTGACCCCTTAACAGCCAAATTTCTGGCTGACACCCGTCACATCGATTTTCCCAAATCTCAGTACCCGGTATTTCAAATTTCGAGTCTATAGACTAAAAATTGACAGAGTTATTGCGTAGGGAAATGTACACAGACAGACAGACAGACAGACAGACACGTTCACTTTTATAGATATACAGATAGATTTCACAGTGTATATATATATATATATATATATATATATATATATATATATATATATATATATATATGTATATATATATGCTGGTAGCCAAATTGAATATTGAAATGCTCATATCTTTGGTTCTATGGGACGAAACTACATGAAAATTTGCAGGCTTTTTGAATATTATAATCCTATTCTAGGGCTTTAATTTTATGATAATTGGTAAAATATATATATATATTTTCAAACCAATAAAATATGCCCAAATTTGCCTACATTTGTATTTATAGTGTCCTTGCAGGCTAGCTTCAGTTTTTCTGCTTTGGGATGTATTTTGATTAGATTTTATTTTTGCTTGGTTGTCTCCCCTGTGGCCACTAATACATACAGTGGAGTCAAAAATAAAATCTGCACTTGTCATTTTTTTTTCAAAAACAGCAAATTTAAGCTAAATTGAATGTAACTGTTTAAACAACCTATACCTTATTTGATTCGTCTTTTATTCCTCCATAATTTTACCTGTTTATATTTGAATTAGTTGAAGTATCCTAGTGTTCACGTTAACTGAAAAAAAAAAAACTTAAAATCGAGAAGGGGAAAAGAAACTCTGCACCAACAAATGAGTTTAAAACCAGCTTAAAAATATCCACCTTTTAGGCTACAAAGCATCTCTAATCGTAATTGTTGTTGTTCCAGGTTATACAACGTAACATTTAGTCCATATGTCTCGATTCTCAGGAGCTCATTAATATCCACCTTTCTGGTTTATCCAATCGAGAAATCGGCCACAAATTGATATGTAATGAGAAAACGGTACGAATGACTGTGCAAAAGCACCAAAACACCAGTAGTGTTCCCGATGCCCCTAAATCTGGTCGTCCTAGAGTTACTTCGTACAGGGAAGAATTGTCTATTTTCGAAAGAGTGCCAAGTGCAAATGGAAAAGGAAAAAAACAGAGTTATGCAAAATTTGTGTCGAGAATTGTCTAAAGTTCCGACTTTTCTTTTGGCTTTCACTTTAATAAGAACGTGAATTTATGAGGTGAATTTATTCGACACAATATGATTAAACTAAAAAAAAAATAAATAAAAGCTAACGTGGATTAAGATTAAAGTTAAAGTGCTATTGTGGACCCTCACTCCTTTTAAAAAACCTTGTTAAACTTTGTGACATATTTACATTCTATGGAGGTCAGGCGCGAACGAACGCCCAATAATTTTATTATAACATATTTCTTCAAACTGAAACATAATTTTCAAAGTATACTTACGCAAATAGATATGAAAAGCCTTTGTTAAAGTTTGTGCCATATTTCCATGGAGTACAGGCGCGAACGCAGACCCCACAATTTTATTATACCATCCCTATTTAAGTTGAAACATACTTATCAAAGTATTCTTATCTACCCTTATATCAAAAACACTTGTAAACGTTTTTTTTTCATTTTTTATTTCCATACTTTGTGGACCAGGCGCGAACGAAGACCCCACAATTTTTATGAACCACCGTTCTGCCAGATCGAACATACCCATTCCTGATCCTCGATACATCTTCTATCATTATATGTAATCAGTTTTTTTTAAATAGTCAACCATATAGGAGCCTATTCATGCACACACACACACACACACGCACACACACGCACACACACGCACACGTTCAGCTTTATATTATATATCTATCTATCTATCTATCTCTTTCTCTCTCTCTCTCTCTCTCTCTCTCTCTCTCTCTCTCTATATATATATATATATATATATATATATATATATATATATATATATGTAAAGTTGGTTCGTTCTAAACGAATAAAACCATATTTCTACGTTACCAATTTATTTGAAATTTTCAGACAACCCATTTTTAGAGTCGAGGTATGTTTTTATGTTATTAAAATAAATTTACCTCGCGAATTATTAAAATTAAAATACTAAATAAAATAAATATATTTTTTAACCGTTACTGCGAATCTGTTCTGTTGATAAAACTGAACTTCCAGTTCGATTCATTTCCCAGCCACGAATTGACGAAAGATTTCATTTTCTGTTAACTCGATAAGTAAAAAACAAAAAACAAAAAAAACTTACTCATGCAGAGAGTGATCCGTGCTGAAATAATAATGTTATTATTTAAAAAGCCATTCTTAACATGGGGAAGGGAGGCGGTTTTGTACCTATTCTGTACTTTAACCTTACAATTGAATAAAAACATATCATAAACTTTAATTAAACGTGGAAAACGATTTAAAAAAAATAGCGTGGATCACTCTCTGCATTAGCACACACACACACACACACACACACACACACACACACACACACACACACACACACACAAAAAAAAATCCCATATTTAAAAAATTTAAATTCATTTATGTACTTACCAATTTTAAAATTTTATTTATGTTAAGGCTTTTCACTCATGAAACATTACGTTTTAATTGTTTCGTTTCTTTTCACGGCATTGTTTACATAAAAAAGTTTGTTTTAACTTTTTCTAAACTGTTTAATTTTTACGACATGCCTCAACGTATTATAAAAACCCTAACCCCCCCATGTTAAAAAAAAACGCCTTCCATAAACCTCGAAAGCCGTTCTTAATATGGGGAGGTTGTTCATTCCGAAAACCGTTTTAACATGGGGAAGTTAGGGTGTTTATAATATGCTGGGGCGAGTCGTAAAATTAACGAAGTTGCTATCTATTATTTATTGCAAAAATTGCTTGAAATTTATTTATTTGACAAAAAAAATTACATGTTGGTACTTCTTGGGCGTTGAGTTCCATGGCGACGAGTAGAAAAAAATAATAGTCGCTCCCTTAGTTTCCCACCTCACCCCACACGTAACATATTTTATTTACTGACGTTGCCGTAACTAAACGATTATTTGTCACATTTACAAACATTTATTTATTTATTTTGAAAAAAGTTTTACTTTTTATGAATATTAAAAGAAAAATGGGTACTCATGCAGAGAGTGATCCATGCTGAAATAATAACGTTATTATTTAAAAAGCCATTCTTGACATGGGGAGGGGAGGGTGTTTTGTACCTATTCTGTACTTTAACCTTGCAATTAAATAAAAAAAAAAAAACACGATTTAAAAAATAGCGCGGATCACTCTCTGCATTAGCACCGAAAAATATTACTAAACATTTATTAATAATTTCTCACTTTTTACAAACATTTGATTTTAAATTTCTTTTTAAATGACGATTTTATCGACTTTTTTTTTCAAATATCCCCCCCCCCAATGGTGTTTGTTCCGAAATCCGTTGTTAACATGGAGAGGTTGAGGGTGTTTATTCTGAAAGCCGTTCTTAACATTTGTGGAGGTGGACCTTATGTAAATAAATAAATAAATAAATAAATAAATAAATAAAAAAAAAAAACTAAATCCTTTACTAATAACTTCTCACTTTTACAAATATTTTTAATTTACATGCGCGGATGAACAAATTGTTGAATAGTGCGAAAACAAAACGTTTTTGTAATAAACTTCGGGATAATTTTTTGCGTAAATATTTACATTTAGGTCCACCTCCACAATTTTCTTTTTTAAATGACGACTTTTATTGATAAATAAATTTACTTCTCCGCAACTTTTATTGATAAATAAATCTACTTCTCTGCCACGGGCACTGAACCCCTCCTTTTTTGGATAACCTTTACGGAGATGGTCCCAACGTCTGCCACGTTCTGAGCTCGGGGAGAGGCCGTCTGACGTAGGCGGTGTCGAGGCAGAAAATTACCCCTTCAATAAAGTGCCCAGTTGTTAACTTAAGGAGAAAAAACCCCGTTTCAATAATTAGAATTTTTATTTTATTTATTTTAAACAGTTCAAATAATTAGAATTTTAAAAAATAAACAGTTCAAATTTTTGATAATTCAACAGTTCAAATAATTGGAATTTTACAAAATAAACAGTTCAAATAATTAGAATTTAAAAACAAAAAACTGTCCACATGATTTGAATAGTTCCACGTGGTTAGTTAACCCTGTAAAATTCTGTGATTTGTTTCACAATATTTGTAAAAGCATCTGTCTGTGACATATCGCATATTTTAGGGTTAGGGTAATTTTCTGCCTCGACACCGCCTACGTCAAACGGCCTCTCTCCGAACTCAGAACGAGGCAGACGTCGGGACCATTTCCGTAAAGGATAACCCTCCCTTTTTTTTAATAGTATTTTCGGGTGAGTATGCTGACAACAAATATCAGTTAAATTTGGCAAATAGCCCCCCCCCTCCAAAAGTGGTGTTTATTCCGGAAGCTGTTCTTAAGATGAGGAGGTGGGGGGTGATTATAAGGTGGACCTAATCTAAAAAAAAAACAAAACAAAAAAAACACCCAAGTTTTTTTATGCGCACATAAGCAACTAGTTTTTTATTAACTTTTTTTTTTTACTTTTTTATTTAAAAATTAGTAAATTTCAATGAATAGAATAATAAATCATTTATCATTAATGTGTTTTTGGTTTTGTGTTGAATGAAACTTTTTTTTTTCATTACAACAATAATGAACCAATTTAAATCTTCCTGCATGCGTTTAAGGGTTACGAAATTATCAATAAATCGTTTAGTTACTAAGCCAACGTCAGTAAATAAAAAATGTTACGTGCGCATGCATTAGCCTTGACTGGGGGGGGGGCTCAGGGAGCGACCATTAAATAATTATGCTGGTCGCCATAGAACTCAACGCCCAAGGAGTGGCACTTATGCACTTATGTTATCGTGCTATTTTTAAAAATAGTATTTTCCTGTTAAATTACAATATGTTTTTCTTTTATTAATTTGTTAAGTGAAAGTACAGATAACCCGAGGAAAATCTAGCCCCTCCCCCCAAAAAGGGGTACTCTGGATAATAACAAAACATTAAAATTGCCTCAGTCTCGAAAGATTTCTTCTCTACTGAACGAGGAAAAAAACGGTGAAGTGTAGTTCACCTTCTGTTTCTCTCCCCCTCTCTCTTCCTCTCTTAATATCTCTTTTTATCCATCTCTCCCTTTCCCTCTCTCAATCTATCTTTCTCTCTATATCACCCTCTCCATCTCTCTTTGAGCCCCTTTCTCTCTCTAACTCCCTCTATCTCTCTCCTTTCCTCTGTCTCATCCCTCTCTGTTTCTAACTCTCCCCCTCTCTCTGTTTATCTATCAATCCCTTTATCTCTCTATCTCCTTCTCTTTCTCTATTTTCCTCTCACTGTCTCTTTTCTATCTATATATCTTCCTCTCTATCCGTCCATCTCTAATCCCTCATCCTATTTTAGTCTCCTAAATTAATTACAGTGAATAAGGCATTGTCAAAACATGGATAAATCCTATTTTAGTCACCTAATTTACTGACTGTGAGAATAGAAGTTATTTGGAAATTACTGCTACCTTGAAAAGCACCAGAAGTAACTGGTAAAACCTTTCTAATTAAATTGATTTTGGCAGCCATTTGGTAACAAAATGACATAACCTTAGCCCTTGCTGCATGAGGAATACCTGCGACCTTGCTGCCAAGTAGAAGAATTATTTATTCTACTTTGAAAAATTCAATTTTTCAAAAATCTCATGTTCGACATCTCCAAAACATCCAACATGGGGAAAAATATTGCAGAAATGCAAACTTATTATTTAGGATGAATACACAATGGTACGCAAAAAATCACTTGAGGCTCTTGGTCGATCCTTGCAAGATTTGCGTGGCAATGTCAGACCATTTGGGA
>NC_136519.1:32868189-32905689 GCF_053919585.1 Euprymna scolopes
TGGGTCTGGATAAGTGGTGATGCCTATGTAAAAGAAGTGAACAGTTAAAAAGAAAAAGAAGAAATTCTCGCATGCATATGTTTTAGTTTCTTTCCTGTTTTTACTTCATTTTTTAAAGAATTTAACGTTACGTTTAATACTTACAGTATTTCTGTTTATAATAATTAAGAATTCTCCATTAATTAAAATATATTTATGCGTATTTTACGTATACCAGTATAAAAAATGTTGGTCATTTTTATTTTAAGTCCAATATCATATCGTATGAATCCTATTGCTGATGTTACTTTCTCCGATATTTTTTCTAGTCAGAATACTTTCTAGAAAGACATCGGGTACTTACGGGAGGAGCCACAAGAAGCTTGCCAACATCCTAAGTGAAAGTGATTTATGTGGAACGAACTGGATTCGAACTTTGAACATCCAGGTCGTCAGTTCGTGTCGTTAACAACTTAACCACTGTCACCTTGCTTTTATGTTCAGCTAAACGGCAATAAACTACTGCATTAGTGAATGTTATTTACTTTAATGCTCACCGTATTTCTCCGATCGACGTGACTCTAACAATGCTTTACCTTAATACCGTCTCCGGTTTCCCTGTTTGTAAACCAGGACAGGTTTTTTTCGGAATTGGTATTTACGGGTCACGCCTGCCATTTACGGCCATATTTTTTATAATTTATCATGGCGTTTTTTTTTGTTTTTTTTTTGATCTCATACGATTTGTTCGTACAAAAATACGAAACGATTCAGAAGCATCCACATTATTTGGCCATTCCGGACTACTGTTGCCATGCTGAGTGTTATTTTCATAACTTTTCAGCCCATGTAATCTCCAACCTTCTTCAGATGTATCTTGTCGAACTCGGGAATCTTTCTATCGAACTTGAAATCTGCACGCAAATTCGAATGGAACCCTTCATTTAATCCACGAGGGCGAGTAGCATGCTTTCGGTCCGCACTGAGGATGGAACTTTCAACCCCCCAAAAGAGTTAACTTTACAACCGAATTACCAAGTACTCTACCCTCTACGCCACGGTTCTTTTCATACAATTCTTGTATGAATTCTAAGAGGCTTTTTGTTTCTTTTTACAAGGGAGTCACTACTAATCATGGCCTTGTCACTTGAGGGTAAGGGTTAAGGAATGTAAAGGAATCGTTAATGGTATGTTGGGTACAATTTGATTATTTAAGGGGGGGGTTCAACAAGAAATTGTTTACATTAGACTTGAAGGATACCATACTGTAGTCGGTCGAGAAGCAAGCAAATGAAACAGTGTTCCACAGACAGGTAGTTATAGGAAAGAAGCTGCGTTCGTGGAATCTGCGTTTAGATTTAGGGGTGGTTTAGTAAAATTGTGGGGTCTGTATACGAGCCCGGTCTCCAAAGAATGGAAATAAAATAGAGAGTGGGGAAAAATCTTGATAGTGGTTGTAGCTAGTCGAGTATTGTTTTGTAAAAGTTTGGCAAAGAGAGACCATAGATTGGAGCCCAGCTGAGCATTTGCCATAAAAAAACTATAGAGTAGAGACAGGCTCACGAGGTCTATGAGAAAGAGGCTATTTTTTTTTCTTTTTCTTACATAGAGGTCACCACTTATCAAGGCCCAGAAGCCACTAGGGATAAGGGTTATTGCGTGTACAGTAATCAATGGGATAGTGTTGTAGTATTCGATAGTATTGTAGATTTGATAGAGTGTCATTATTTAAGGGGCGGTTCATCAGGAATTTGTTTATGTTGGACATGAAGACATCTAAGTTGTAGTCAGGTGAGAAACAGGTAAGCGGTGGAGAGTTCTACAGGCGTGCAGTTCTAAGAAAGAAGCTTTGTTCATGGAATCTACGTTTTGATTTAGGCACAGATAAAGAGTGGGGGAAAATTATTGACAGTGGTTTCAGCTAGATGGGTGTTTATCGTGAAAGATTGGAGAGAGGGGACCAGAGATTGGAGCTCAGTCGAGCGCTTGCCATGGAAATAACGATAAAACAAGGACAGGCTCGCAACGTCTCTTCTGTGGGAGAGAGGTTGCAGGGAAGAGAAAAGGGCATCCCCCACTAAACCACGAAGTTTATTTTGTACTCTGTCAAGGTAAGATAGTATGTTTTTAGCAGCTCCTGCCCAGATGTGACAGCAGTACTCCACCCTTGGCTGCAGGAAAGAAAAAAGTGCATCACCTAGTATGGTTTCGAAGTCGGTTTTGAACTTTATCAAAGTAGGATGGGGCGCACTAAGCAACTCCTCCTAAGATGTGGCAACAGTACTCTTATACAGATAGAGCATTGCATCTCGAGCGGTAGAATGATCCAACCATTTTTCCAGCGATCTTGCTAACTGATTTGATGTATGCGGTTAAACCTATTTTGTTCTCTACTGAATATGAAAACGCAAAACAGTTCAGTTGCATCGTTTATTTATTGTTACTCTCTCATGGCGTCCATTAAAGAAGACGTTTTTGTCTATTTATAGAAGATGCGACGACATGTGCTTTCTTCCCTTACAACACATAATATACTGATCGAAATTGATAGAAAATGATCAGATTAATAATAGTATACACACTTGGGAACAAGAACCAATCTATCGTCAAGATACGTCCGTTCGAGCTGCGCGCTTAGCAATAAAAACGCGATCTTAAATTTAAATGTGACAGACCAAAGAACTTACTTTCTCGAACGTAACAGTTTCTCTGATCACACTGAAAGACTTATCACAATATTAAAAGGCCTTATTAAACTTTGTGATATATTTCCATTATATGGAGGTCAGGTGTGAACGAACACCCCATAATTTTAAGTGTGTGTGTGTCTAGTCACGAATAGGCTCCTATATGGTTGACTATTTTAAAAACTGATTACTTATAATAATAAAAGATGTATCGAGACACAGGAATGGGTATGTTTGATCCTGCAGAACGGTGGTTCATTAAAATTGTGCGGTCTGCGTTCGCGCTTGGTCCACAAAGTATGGGAATAAAAAATTTAAGAATTAAAAAAAAAAAAAAACGTTTACAAGTGTTTTTGATATAGATGTATATAAGAATACTTTGATAAGTATTTTTTAACTTAAATAGGGATGGTATAATAGAATTGTGGGGTCTGCGTTCGCGTCTGGCCTCCATAGAATGGAAATAGGCACAAACTTTAATAAAGACTTTTCATATCGATCTGCGTAAGTATACTTTGATAATTATGTTTCAGTTTGAAGAAATATGGTATAATAAAATTATGAGGTGTTCGTTCGCACCTGACCTCCATAAAATAGAAATATGTCACAAAGTTTAACAAGTTTTTTTAATATAGATCCAGAGAATATTGTGATAAGTGTTTGAATGTAAACAGGTATGATATCATAAATTATGGGGTTTATCTATTTTATTTTTACTTTCATCATATTTTGCTTTGGTTATGATACCCCCAAATTCGAAGCTATCTCTTTACAACCCTTCCTTTTCATAACCTATCATACTTTAATAAATCAGAGTCCATTTTCTGTAGGTTGTTTTTGAACCCAGTCAACGACGGGTACTTTAGCTAGTATATATATATATATATATATATATATATATATATATATATATATATATATATAGAATAACATGCTTTTTTTTAATATAGATCCACATAAGAATATTGTGATAAGCGTGTTTCAGTTTAAACAGGTCTGGTATTATAAAATTATGGGGTCTATCTTGCTTTCATAGAAAAGTTTTTAATTTTTTTTTTACTAAAATATAGTTTAAGAAAAATAAGTTGTTCATTAGTAATGTCGAAACCAATTAAGGTGACCGAAATAGAACTTGACTAATGTTTGAACGTGTTCTTGTCTCCTTTAAGTAACTGATTTTTTTTAAATATCAAAGTTACTTAAAGGCGTTTAGTTTAACCCTTCAATTTGTTATCATAAATTATTTAAATATTGGTCACATCCTATTTCAGTCATCTT
Organism: Euprymna scolopes; assembly: GCF_053919585.1. Classification (NCBI taxonomy): domain Eukaryota; kingdom Metazoa; phylum Mollusca; class Cephalopoda; order Sepiida; family Sepiolidae; genus Euprymna; species Euprymna scolopes. Next base: position 32,872,134 of record NC_136519.1, read on the forward strand.
AATTGTTTTCGACAATATTTCCAAACAACTTATTTTACTTTATTTTTTTATTACATTTTCACCCCAAACAAGGCACATTGCCACTTTGACGTAGGGGGCTACTATCAAGGACATAAGCTACAGGAGTACTATGTGGGGAGTTGGGCAGCAAGATGTCGGTTCACATTACACTTGAACTTCTGCATGTCAGTACAGTTGGCGAATTCCAAAATCTTGCAGTTCTGGGGAAGAAACTACTGGAGTAGAAGGCTCTCTTACATCTAGGGATCTCAACTGTGAAGGGGTGGGATTTTACTGCTTGTTGTGTTTGTCGGGGTATTTACGTCGAAGGGGTACAAGTGCTTGCAGTTCGTCGGAGCATTCACCGTTAAAGTACTTGTAGAACAAGCAGAGGGACGCAATATTTCGTCGATGGGACAGAGAATGAAGCTTAGATGACAGTTCAGGACCTATTAGGTTGGCGACTCTCTTTTGAACCTTGTCTAGGAGTGAGAGACTAGTAGCAGATGCACCAGCCCAAATATGACAGCAATACTCCATACATGAGCGAATGGTGGCCTTATAGAGGTACAGGATACTTTAAAATATATTTTAGTAAAAGGAAAAAATAATAAATACAGACCATTTATATTTTAGATGACGATGCCTCACTACTGATGCAATTCTCTATCTATATAAAAGCCAAGTACGTCCAAGGATGAAGTACTGCTGCCGCATCTGGGCAGGAGCTGCTAAAAACAGTCTATCCTGCCTTGACAAAATAGACTTCGTGGTTTGGTGGGGAATGCCCTTTTCTCTTCCCTGCAGCCTCTCTCCCACAGAAGAGACGTTGCGAGTCTGTCTTTGTTTTATCGTTATTTCCATGGCAAGTGCTCATCTGAGCTCCAATCTCTGCCCACCCCCCTCGCCAATCTTTCACGAGAAACACCCGTATGGCTGAAACTACTGTCAATAATTTTCCCTACTCTTTATCTGTGCCTATATCCAAACGTAGATTCCATGAGCAGAGCTTCTTTCTTAGAAGTGCACGATTGTGGAACTCTCTTCCGTTTCGCCTGTTTCCCACCTGACAACAACTTGGATATCTTCAAATCCAACATAAACAAATTCCAGACACACCGCCCCCTTAAGTAAGACACTCTATCAAATCTCCAATACTAATGATTACTACAATACTATCTCATTGATTACTGTACACGCAATAACCCTTATCCCTGAGTGGCGTCCGGGCCTTGATAAGTGGTGCCCCCATGTAAAAAAAATAGATAATGAGGTAGATAGAGTAGGCCAAAATAAAACACAAGCTCGAGTTTATAAGATATAAATGAAGATTGTGATAGACATGAATTACCTCAGTCGGAAAGGGTTTGTTATCTGACTGTTGAGGAAAAGGCAGATACTGAATTTTCAATTATTCATTCAAAAATAAAATTAAAATTCTTTTTTCCATGATAGATACTATACTTGTGATTATTTATTCACAAACACATTTTATTTACAAATATTTTTTAAATGATTTCTTGAAAATTTCAAACACAAACAAATGGAATTTCTTTACTTTTCAGATATATGTTTATAGTTTGATTGATTGAATTAAAATTTATTTTTAAATAAAAATAATTTAGAAATACAAACAAAAATAATATTTTTTTTGTTATAGTCCTTTCATCATATCTCGCTTGACTGAAAATCATTTTTAATAGATGTATGTGTATTTTTGATTTTGCTATTACAAATATCTTTTATAGAATCACTCTCGTTGAAATTATGTTTTTTATGATAAATGCCCCGTTTAACGTGAAAGCAGCCATCGAGAAAAGTTCATCAACAGAATTTCGAGTAGTTATTAATGCAGATAAAAAAAACATCAAATGAGTGTGCTAGGCGATTCAATTTACCAACATGTAACGAAGTAGCACCTTTTATGGATGATGAAAGTTTTGGTAATAGAGACATAATTCTTCATTCAAGAGATAACATGATGAAACATGTATGTGAAACTCACAGATCTTATGACAGCCTTCAATATGCCTTACTATTTGTATATGGATAAGATGGATGCCATTTATGGATTCCACAGTTAGGAAATAACACAAAACATGTTTCATATGGAAATACCACAAAACATGGATTTTTTATGCGTACTATTTTATGATCAGAGATAATTCCTTCAGTTATCTTTACAGAATCAAAATCTCTTCCATCAGTTTTCAGCTGATATGTTTGCAGAGGTTAAAGCAAAAAGGCTTTCACATATCAAAACTCATCAAAACAAGCTAAGAGTAGATTCCTACATATACATCGAAGATCATATAAATAACGATGGGCAAGGAAGAGATATAGGTTAAATATGCATTTTAACTTCTAGCTTCACAGGTAGTCTATGATATATCCATGAAAGGACCCAAGATGCAAAGACATGTAAGAAATTATGCAAAACCAGAGCTTTTTATCACATTCACTCCAAATCCAAAGTGGAAGGAAATTCAAATGAAAATTTCCTTGGACAAACATACACTGATCGACAAGACCTATTGGCTGTTTCGCTTGAAGATAATCGAAGTGATGAAGCTGAGCAACAAATCAGAAATCGTTGGCTCACTACGATGCTACATAAAAAAAAATAATTCCATTTCATCAGTTGATATACAAACTGATCGAACCTTATTACTTATTTATTGCGGACTATTATTCTCATCTTTATTAAATAAAGATGAGAATAATAGTCCGCAATAAATACATTAATATAAATAATCCTCATCTCAATAATGAATTCCAATTAAAATTATATATATACCATTTGGTACGGACCCGACCATGGAAGATCATATAATAAATAAACGTGGATTTATAAGATAAAAAAAAAACAACCTTGATTGGCCTTCGGGGCCCGTGGCGCGGTTGATAGAGACGTTGAATCTCTACGGTTCCAGATTAGCATTGTCTGAAGATAGCGGTTTCAATCCTACCCAAAGCCGGCCAGAGGCTTACTTGGCCCAAAACGTGGTGAGACGACAACAACTACGGATGGCACTGATTGCTGAGAATGCAGTTGGGAGATTCGAAATTCCTATTCGTCGCGGTTACCACCTGACGAAGGCCAGAGAAATAGTTGGCCGAAATGTTGTTAAGCAACAATCAATAAAGATGAGAATAATAGTCCGCAATAAATAAATTGATATGAATAATACTCCTCTCAATAATGAATTCCAGTTAAAATAATATGATCGAACCTTATTTGAAATCGTAAATGGTCATATGGTACAGGGGCCTTGTGATAATATCAATAGAAATTCACCTTGTATGATTAATAGCCAATGTACAAAAAGAAACTTCGAGTAGTGAGGATGATTAGTCCTCTTATAGAAGATCGCCTGAAAATGGTGACTTTGAAACTATGGTTGGCACGTATGAAGTTAACAATCGGCGGAGTGCACCTTACCCCCCTTCCTTTCAAAGATATTCAATGCTCACCGAATCAAAGTTTATTTTTGCAATTCTTTAAAATCTATTAAATATGTTTATAAATACATAAATAAAAGATCTGATGTTGTTGACATGTTTTACTTACAAAAAAATGTTAGTTATGAAGTTACTCAATATATCGGCACTAAGGAAGCATTTTGGAGTCCATCTTGAAAATGGCCAGAGGGTTTATTACACAAACGAAAATGCTACCTAAGTCGCCCCAAATCCAAAAGACACAACTCTTATTACACTTTTAAATTGTGTAAACGAAATAATTTTGCAAAAATTCTAATTTATAACCAGGTTCCATCTTATTACACTTGGAGTAAATATAAATGGCGCAAGAGAAAACAAGGAACTAATGTTGAAGGTTATCAAGGTGTAAAATTGGACACTACAATTGGAAGAGTTTACTCTTTGCATCCAAGTCACTGTGAATGTTTTTTTTGAGACTCCTTCTTCATGAAGTAAGAGGACCGGCTTCATTTTCCTTTCTGAGAACTATTGGTGGACAAACGGTTGAAAATTACAGGAAAGCCTGTTTGACCTTAAATTTGTTAGAAAATCACAATCAGTGCGACAGAACTATGGCTGAGACTTCAATGTCACACACACACACACACACCTGTTTCTCTAAGAATCATTTTTGCAATAATTCTCGAAACTTATGAAGTATGTAATCCATTAATATTATGGCAGAAATATAAGGATAATTTATATAAAGACTATAAATATCAGCAACAACGATTCCATGAGAAAGAAATAGAACTTAGTGATAAAATATATCATTCTGACTTGATCGTTATTGAATACTCCTATCCTTACATCATCAACGCTCTGATCCCCATCTAGCATCAATTGGGATGGATGGCTCTCGTCTGAGGGAGGCCCCGTGTTTTGACAAGCTTCTGGGTTTGATTTTTACTCCTGATCGGAAATGGAACACGTACATCAAGTCTGTTGCCAAGGTCGCTGGAAAGATGGTGGGATCCTTCTACCGCCCCAGAAGATATCTCACTACTGATGCAATTCTCTATCTATATAAAAGCCAAGTACGTCCAAGGATGGAATACTGCTGCCATATCTGGGCAGGAGCTGCTAAAAACAGCATTTCCTGCCTTGACAGAGTACAAAATAGACTTCGTGGCTTGGTGAGGGATGCCCTTTTCTCTACCCTGCAACCTCTCTCCCACAGAAGAGACGTTGCGAGCCTATCCTTGTTTTATCGTTATTTCCATGGCAGGTGCTCGTCTGAACTCCAATCTCTGCTCCCCCTCGCCAATCTTTCACGAAAAACACCCGTCTAGCCGAATCCACTTTGAAAAATTTCCCCCACTCTTTATCTGTGCCTAAATCAAAACGTGGATTCCATGAACAAAGCTTCTTTCTTAGAACTGCACGCCTGTGGAACTCTGTTCCGTCTGCCTGCTTCCCACCTGACTACAACTTGGATTTGTTCAAGTCCACCGTTAACAAATTCCTAATGAACCGCCCCCTTAAGTAAACACTTCATCAAATCTCCACACTAACGTAATGTACGTACTTGCAATAACCCTTATCCCTGAGTGGCTTCCGGGCCTTGATAAGTGGTGACCACTGTGTAAAAAAAAGACCATGTGAGTAGAGGAGCTCTACAAATCTGGGTTACTCATTGAAGCGAAGTGAATAACTCACAGATGTTTTGCAAGAAACTTCATATGATATTGATTCGCAGATGATTCATTGATGTCAACGTGCTGAAATTTTTGCCAGACCAATAATATGCATGTAAAACAATCATTGACCGATATGATATGATATGAAAGAAGGATTATATTTTTTAGATGCACCAAAATAAACTAGAAAACTTTTGTCAGTAATTTATTGCTGGCCAAACTCAGACAGAGAAAGGAAATAGACTTAACTGTAGAAGGTTTTGGAATTGCTGCATCTTTGCTCTCTGGAGATCGAACAGCTCACACATCATTCAAGCTTCATTTGGATCTGAATACAACTAATAAACCTGTTTGCAATATAAGTAAAACTTCTGATATTGCTGAAGTCATCACAAGATGATCTTTGATAGTGCGGGACAAAGTTTTAATGTTTCATAAAAAAAAAACTCTAGAAGCTGTTAATAGAACCTTACAGGATTTGCATAATTCCAACTGTTTGATGGGAGGTTTGACTGTAGTGATTTCAAGTGATTTTAGACAAACTTTGCCAGTTATTCCCAGGGGAACTAAGGCAGATGATTTAAAAACATGTTTGAACTTCTCCATACTGTGGAAACTTGCCAAACGTTTAAAACTTTCTACAAATATGAGAGTACATTTACATGGAGTTTTCTGTCTGGACAATTTGCTGATACCCTTTTGAAACTTTGAGAGAAAAGACTGAAGAACTAATCGAAAAGGTTTTTCCATCATTAATTTCAAATTTTACAAATCATGATTGGGTGTGTGAAAGAACAATTATGGCGCCAAAAATATTGCAGAGAATAGTTTGAATGATAGACGTGTAAAAATATTCCAGGAACTGAGCATAATTATAAATCCTTAGACTCTATCGTAGAAGATTCTGAAATAGTCAACTATCCAGCCGAAACATACTCCTCTTCATTGTCTTTGATTGAAACTAGGTGCTTCGGTCATGCTTCTGTGCAATCTCTCACCACCAAAGTTATGCAATGGCACAAGACTCGTTATCAAGAAATCCATGAGAAATGTTTTAGAGATCACAATAATTTCTGGTTGTGGAAAAGATGAAGATGTATTTATCCCTCAAATTCCTTTAATGCCTTCCAACATGCTTTCTGGATTCAAACACGTTCAGCTTCACATACGTTTGTCTTTTGCAATGTCTATCAATAAATCACGAGGTCTGATACTACAAGTTGTTGGTTTGCATTTAGAAGAGAATTGTTTTTCATGTTCGCTCATAATGGTAAAACTAGAAATATTACCTATAAGTTTTCATCTGAGAAATTAACAAACTAATAAGTCAGCATTGTTTGCAAGTTTTTTTTTTTGAATCAAGGAAAAACGATTTTACAAATGGGATTCTCAAAAGTGTAACGGAATTTCAAAACTATCTTCTGTATCTTTTTTAGAAAAATTCCCAGATTGATTTAATGAGCGAAGGCAAATACTTTGAAAAAAAAACATTTTTTTTTTTTACATTTTCGAACAATACAAATATTGGGTATATTTCTTTTCGTCGTAACTAAATAAATATATATATGAGTCATTGTTTATATTTTTTTGTATCTTATACATCTTTTTTTGTCTTCTATGCAATTCTATAGTTCTATATTTTACAGTTTGATAATTGCTAATTTAAAGCATTTACTTTTGAATTCTTTATGTGTTATTGAAAGGTTTTATGGTTTTTATTCAGCCCGAATGGATCAGAAGAGATTGCAAATTGTATCGTTATGATGACTGAACTTGTGACCTAAACGTTTCATTACTCTGTTGCTGATATTGATAGTGTAAGACTTTAAGAAACCAACCTCTCTCATGGATTTGCGTCACTGTATTTAGAACAACCTTTGTGGACTTTGACCTGCAGATATGCTTCTGATAAGTCAATTTTTGTGAAAGTTTTTCCTCCATTTAACTTATAAAATATTTCCTCCGGGGTAGGGAGTGGATAGTTATGATCCTTTAAAGCAATCGTCCAGTCCCGTCGAAAAATCTCCACATACCCTGATTTTTTTCTTTTCCTTTTTCACATAAACTGTGGGTGATGCCCATTCAGAGTAGTCCACTTATTTTATTACTCCGATTTCTTTGAGTCTGTTTTATTCTTTCTCGATTGTTTCTAATGCGGAATACGGAACTTTACTTTTGAGTTTAAACACCGGTTTCGCTTCATCTTTCAGTTCAAATTTCACTTCCGTTTTAGTGCAGCAACCCAGACCTTCAGAAAATGCATTTTTAAAATCCTTCTTTAAATCCCCAACAAATCTTCCTGGCAGTTTGAAACTTTCAGATCCTGTCAAATGTACTCTTTTGCAAAATGAGTTTATTGGTTTTCCCCATAAATTGAAAGTATCATCAAATCTATACCGAATAGAACAGAATTTTTTCCAGGTATCACATACATTTTAGTTTTTAACGTATTTTCATTCAGGATTACATTGGTATAACATTCACCCTTAAATTTTAATCTATTTCCAGACATTCCTCTGGCAAATTTGTTTGTATTTTTCAGCTTTGGAGAACCAATTTTCTTCCATGTTGTTTTATCAATTAAGAATATGTCACTTCCAGTATCCAAAAGACAGTTTACTTTCCGGTCATTAATTCTAACTTCAATATATTTCCTTTTTTTTAACCATACATGGACTCGTTTTCGAATCAATGGTGTTTATTTCAGTCTTACAGTATTTCTCCTTTTTGACTTGTGTCCTTTACGCCCACACTTATAGCATATTTTATTATTGAAGTGGCACTCTTTTGATTCTTTCCTCCACACGTCTTACAGTATTTTTTTTTTTACATAGTGGTCACCTTGCTTTACCCTTTGTATTGTGTCAACATTTTTCTCTTCGAGACTAGTTTTATCCTGTTTTAAATTTAACAGTTTCTGGCATTCCTCAGTAACTTTCTTAAAGGTTATTTCTATGTCTTGGTTCATAATGGATAATATCCTAGAACGAATCTCTTTATCCTTCGAGGATGTTAACCCTTGCACAAATATCAAGCATTTAAACGAGTATAAAATAAGCTATCCTGCTCCTCGAAAATGTTCGATAAAATTTCTATAGTCTCTTTAAAAGAAATATCTTCGTGTTTCCTTGAGAGTATAAAATTGGTATACTTGATATTTTCATGGGAACCCAGTTTTTGCAACAGTAAGATAATTGTTTCTTCATCCGACTAGGCATGACATCGTTTGGAAAAAGTATTTCCGTATTTACGATAATATGCTGGAAACATAAAGCCATTAGTTGGTTCATATAAAAATTCTGTTAGCGAATTTGCAATTCCTTCCGGAGTGAACCGACAATCCTTTTTTTCTTCTTGTTTCATTAATATTGTTTTTAATACTTGATTTTGTTTTAACTGTTCTTTTTGTAAAAATTCCATCTGGCTTTGTTGTGCCGCCAGTGCTAATTGTTCCATGTTGAAGAATTTTTTTCTTTTTTTTTAAACACAGTAATAAAACAGAAGGTTAACAGTACCTGCACTAAGCATTAAATAAATTCACTGACTAAATTTTTAAAACCACAAAAAACATATTCTTTTGTAGACAAGATTTTTGGAAGGGGTTACACACACAAAATTGACACCGAACCAACAGCAGCAATATACATACATGCGTTCCTTTCTGCCGTATTTTTTCTTCTTATGAAACAAAAGAAATTTGAAATAGGCAACTTTTTCCGTTTAAGAAAAATTGTTCTTTTCCTTATGCAATAAAGATATATTTGTAAATAAACAACTTTTTATTTCCGAAAAAATTGTCCTTTTAATTTTTTGTGAAATGTCAATTTCTCTTTCTTTTCAGTAGGACCGTAACAGACTGAATTAAAAGACCTAATAACTTACTTTTTGTCTTAGCTTTTTTTTCAGTAGTTGAATTTTTTCCGTGCAGTTTTTCCCCCCATTCATTGCCCAATATATTTTTGGCTTAAAGTTTCCTTTTTGTGAATTCGAATCCTGTCGTATTTGTTATATCCTTACTTTAAATAAGAATACAACAAGAAACACTCGGGGTGAAAGAGAAAGGTGTTTATTTACAAGGGAATACATGTGACATAAGAGTTACTCGACATATTTTCTTATTCTTTTCCTGTCTTTTCCTTCTGCCTCAGTCACGTGAGAGGGTCAATATATCCATAGTTCATTTCATCTATGAATGGATGTTAGGTTATTCCATTACATCAATATATTATAAATATGATAACGATTTTCTCTTTACAAAAAGACATAATAGTCTTGCAATTGCAGACGGCGTATATACATTCAATACTAAAATTATCTTATATAGGTTTTTGCGATTATTATCAATCGCTTTCATTTTTTATCACAAATTTTAATTCCTAGGAGAGTCACTTTTATACAAATGTCATCATCACATTTGGTAGCACGATAATTACTCTCTTATTATTCATTTTTTATTCCTGCATATTTAACCATACATATATACATATATACAGATACATATGTATTTTTTATATGCACTATTTTACATGTAGGATGTTCTTATTTGCGTAAGGCGATCAGGTGGTGTGACCGATATGCTATATTTCGGGATGTCTTCTCTACGTCAGATGTGTGTTCGAATTTTAAAAGTGCGTATATATATATATATATATATATATATATATATATATATATATATATATAAATTGATAAAGGTAGATCGGTAGACAATGAGATTATAATATGAAATTTAAATGAAAAATAATCAAATGTCCTGAAGACTTTCATCTTTTCAATCAGAGGTATTCATTCTTTAGTATATATGTATATATATATATATATATATATATATATATATATATATATAAATATATATATATATATATATATGTTTAAATTTCAACAATATTTCTCGCGGTTAACAGCAACCGAATGGATTGGGTCCTTGTTGATAAAGCCAGAAATGGCTTCTGTTGCCAGGTTCAAATCTATCTGGTGTTAATCGTGACACTCTGCATCGATGATTCCCGAAAGGATGAAACACTAGTGTCTGTAGGTATTTAATAATTATTATAGTAATATATATATATATATATATATATATATATATATATATATATATATATATATATATATATACATACACACACACATATATATATATACATAAATACACACACACACACACACACACATATATATATTTATGTATGCACTTTTATTGGCTAACTCTAGTTTACTTACAAATAATAGACTATATATCTTTGGGAAGAGGCGATAGGATACTAGTGCCAAAAATGCCGGAAACGAGAGACCTCGTTCGCATTCTCTAAACATATGGCTACTAGCTATGACCGACTGACACTAGTTGTAGTCGTCATTGTAGTGGTGATGTTAGTAAAATGCACAGCTGTGTGTAATAAGGCGTTACTATTTTTTTTTTCATCCATAGCCGAAGAAGCCATGAATGAAATTGCGAATCAGGTTAGTAAACAAATTGATAACAATGAACGTTATTTATCGTACGACACTCACTACCACTCTCACGCAGAGAGAGAGAGAGAGAGAGAGAGAGAGAGAGAGAGAGAGAGAGAGAGAGAGAGAGAGAGAGAGAGAGAGGAACGGAGAGAAAAGATATACAGAGAGTACTACGGTATTATCCCATTGATTACTGTACAATCAATAACCCTTATCCTCGAGTTGCCTCCGGGCCTTGATAAGTGGTGAAACCTATGTAAAAAAGAGGGAAAGAGAGCAAGAAAGAAAAAAGCAGCAACCTAAGTCCCAGTCATGGATCAAATGGCATGGTGGGTTGAGAGGGCTCCCGTAAGCTGTGGTGAAGGCAACCTCTCTAGGAGAAGGAAAACCCTAATAAAAAAAAACCTGCGGCGACTGCTGCTTCCAATGATGTTGACTTTTTCTTCTTTTTGGTTCAATGCGGCAGTTGTTTAGAGAGGGGGATTTTCTCAGTGCAAAGTCTTCCTTCACTATAAAAAGCTTCAAGCACAGACATTACTTCATATGCAACGAAATACACACTTTGCAATCAGTGTGTATCTCAATAACAAAAAGACTGGTTGTAGCCTGAAACAGCAAATGGACATTCAATGAGGACTGATACAGATATGGGCGTGAATGGTAAGGAAGGCTCTGGAACTTCCAGGGTCTGGCATGTGAGGTGTTCAGGGCACCACAGCTTGGACCCGGTCATCAGTGGATGTGCTGGACTATAGAAGGTTCATAGAGGTGACCGTCTGGCACGTGCTGCTATTTGCGCTCATGTTTGCGTCATTTGAGCCAGAGTTATATTAAGTAATATCAATACTCGAGAACGAGTTGCTGCCATCATGTCCAGAACACGTGAAAGAAGGCACATGTTTTAACATGTGTATGACGTCACGGAAAATAGAAAGTTCTAGGAATAGAGAAAAAACTTTAGAGTTGGTCAGTCAGAAAAAAAAACTCGGAGTGAGACGTCACTTCAAGAAAAAATGTGAAACTTTGAATTCTTGATGATGGAATCACGGCCGGTCATGTGACGAAATAAACCATCATGTGTTTTGTAAAGCTCGTCTTGTGTTTATGATTCTTACAAAAAGGTAAAGTGAAAATTGTATTATATATCTGTGTTATAAAATGTCTTAACATACACATTTCATATCCACAATGTGAATCAACATCCCATGTCTACACAATGTCTGAACAGTGATCAAAATGTCCTCACTCAAAGAGCTTCTCCCTCTCTTCCATTCTACACATCTAAGGAATGAACATTTAATATGTAAGAATCGTTATAAACGAACAATCTCTCTAAGTCTCTTACAACAACATCTCTCTCTCTCTCTCTCTCTCTCTCTCTCTCTCTCTCTCTGAGTCTTTCAACATCCCTCTCTATAATAAGACAAGAACACTCACTAAGACTCATATCTTTACTAATAAGACTCTAAGACTCTCTTTTAATAAGACCCCCTATATAACATATAATATAATTTGGTGCATCTCTCTCTAAGACTCTCTCTTTTAATGAAATCCCTATATGTAACATTACCAGTATTGGTTTGCTAGTGCTGTTTTCATTCTGTGTTTTTTTTTGTTTTTCAACGTACCTTTATGGTCATATTACATTGCTTTGACATATAAGGACGTCATACCTATAGATTTAGTAATATTTCTTTTATTCGAGTTTTCTTGTGCAAATATTTTGGACTGATAAACTATGCCTTTGATTATTTTGAAGTTGCATTTATCTTGCTCATTATCAGTGGTTTTATTTTTATTTCTATTAGAGTTGTTGTTTGGGTTTGGTTATTATTATTATTATTATTATTATTATTATTATTATTATTAGTAGTAGTAGTAGTAGCATTATTATTTCTACTAGTTACATTTTTGTCCTTTGTGTTAGTTTTATTTTTATCATGTTCTTCACTTTAAAAAATTATTTTGTTATTATTGTTTTCATTGCTCTTAATTAATATTTTGTTATTATGTGCTTTAATTATCATCTCTAAATTTGCTTCAGCAGCTGTATATCTTTAGATTATTTTTATTGAGGATTTTGTGCAGGAGATTGGTTACGGGAAGTGCTTTTCGGTGAGAGCTCGAAATTTCTTGCTAGGATTTGTTTTTAACGTTTGCTTGTATGGCGGTGTATACCAGATTATATTTCTTTTCTTCTATTTTTAATTTTATTATAGTTATCGGTCTTTTGTTGCTTATATTCAATAGTAATATTTTTGTACTCACTATTGTTTAAAGCTGTGTCATAGATGTTGATCAACCTGTTAAATACATTTTCATCACTTGAGTTATTGCTGAGTCTACTTACGATCGAGTTAGGAATCTGTTTTATACTTGATGGGAGGTGTACTTAGGGTTTACATATATTGGATTAGCGTAATCTATTAAGTAGGGTTCATATGTATTTTTATCTAAATTTAACGTGAAGTCCAGGAAATTTGTTATTTTTATGTTAGATACTACGTCTACTTTTATGCCTAATTTTTTCATTTCTTTGTGTATGATTTTCTTAACGTTTTTCCCCTTGATTTTATTAGAATCTTTTACTATAGCTAATCCATGATCTCTGTATAGGTCGACATCTGTGGTATCAAATATGCTTGTGAGGGTATATAAAATGAACAATCCCACAAGATTACTGCAGAGTCTAAACCCAATTGCCAAGTCAAAAGAGTTTGTCATCTTTGTTTTTATCCATTGGTTATTGCTTCATTCTCGTGAGAATTCGTCAGGCTCATGTGAAAAGTTGTGGTTATTGCGCGTTTATATATAAGCACATGCTATTGACATTTCTAGTTAGTATTCTTTAAGTATATATGTGTGTACGTGCGCATGTGCGTGCTGGCGCCCTCCAAACCCTCTCCAAACAACAACAAAATAAAAACTAAACAAATAAACCGAATCATAGCCCCCCCCTCGCCTCCGAACATAAGCGAACACACAACAGGTCAAGACATACTTACAAAGAAATCATCTCACCAACGAGACGCCAAAAATTTTAACATTAAGACTCGAATTTTAAAGTAACCCCCCTCCTCCTACCCCCACATATTCCCCTTATCCCTCCATGTATCCCTATGTCCTCAGCCACACCAGAAATGAACTTCCCAGACCTCCCCCACAAGTTCCTTAAACTCCAAAACTAAAACATTACTGACATACCAAGCGCCCCTTCCACCTCCCCCGTTGTTCCGTTCCTCTCTTTCTTCCGCCCTCCTCGCACCCCTCCCCTGACCTCATTCACTCTTTCACTCTTTCATCCCATAATAACGAACATTTCTGTAAAAGTCTGAGGAAGCTACAGACGGCAAAAAAAAAAAAACGGCCGGGTAGCTGAAACAATAATGTAACTTAACAGAAAGATACGGTAATAAAAAATAAAACGCATATTTGCTCTACAACAGTATTGAGCACTTTCTTCAGTTTTTATTAATTACCATTTCCACTATATATATATTATATATATATATATATATATATATATATATATATATATATATATATATATATATTATGACAGAGAGAGAGAGAGAGAGAGAGAGAGAGAGAGAGAGAGGAAGAGATGTAGAGAGAAGAGGATGCAGAACAACAAAGATAGAGAGTCAGTTGTCGGAGCGGGGGGAAGGCTGCACAGAGACAACTTCATGGAGAGCTGAGTCTTTGATTAATACGCCGTACAAAATCTATTACGTCGACTTACACGTCGGTGCGTGCCTGGGGTTCTTTTGTGCGATTTTCTTTTTTCTCTTTGTTTTCCACAAATTCGACTCGCCGTGATGCCAGGTGTCTTCGGAGATTCGAGTGAAAAGAGAACTACTGGATCCAATAGACACTCTTAAGTACAACAATTTGTACTCAGCACCTCCCCACCTTTTTTTTTTGTCTATCAACCGCTTCCCCTCTCACCCATGTCATAATAGGACGCGTCTAGAAGTTAACTGACGCCCTTCCCCGCCGTGTTTTGTCCTCTTTTTTTTTCTCACTGTTCTCTTTATCGCGTTTTCTGTATCTGTTTATTTATTTGTTTATTTATTTATTTAATACTCTTTCCTGTTTGTCTTTTTCCCCCCTGACATCAGACTCACAGTTTTACGCTTTTTTGTTTGTCCCAAAGGCGAGCCGCCCAAGTCTACATCTAAGGTTACGCTTTCAGTTCTGCGACCAAACACGAGGGATAGCGTTACAAAATAAAGTATCGTATGAAGTGATTATCCTCAAGACTGTCTTCTCGTCTTTACTTCAATCAGTTCCGTTTGGTTTTATCAGCTCTATGATGTTTCAACCCGCTTTCTTGCTCATATAATACCGATATAAGCACCAGATACGTCTTAAGATAGTGTATTACTGTCACATCTGGTAAGGTGCTCCCCCAGACCACTCTCTCTCCTGCCTTGAAAGAGTACAAAATCAATCTGGAAATCTAGCTAGCATTAGCAATGATCTTTTCTCTTCCTACACCTATTTTCCAACAAAAGAGATGTTGCGATTATAGTCAGCTAACTACTTCCTAACTTCCGGCGTAGCGCTAGGTGTGTCAGAATTTTGGGGCAATTTTTGACATCCCTAACAAAAAACTGCGAATAAAATATGAAAAAAACTCGTAATTTCTTTTTTTTTTTTTAAAAGTGGGTTGTTTATTTTCTTTATAGAACATACTTCCAAAATAAACTATTGAAATCGTTTAAAAAATAATAGAAATATTATTTTTTATAAAAAAAACCAAACAAACTGTGTTTACAAAGTGCCGGCGCGCCTTCATGCAGTCTTTTACGTAATGAAATCAATTGAATTTTACGAGTTAATTTTTTTTTTCAATTTTTTCACTTTAAAAATCTTTCCAAATTTTTCTATTGGTTCAATTTTTACGATATTTTCAGGTTCAATGTGAAATGTTATGCTCTTTCCAATAAACAGAATATGATATTCTAGACAAGTTTTTTTTTTAATTCAACCCTCCCCCCCCATTTTGAAATATCTATTAAAATGAAAATAATTAATTTTCTCACCTCAAATTTATATATCATAAAGTGAAGATAAAAGATCAATAAATTAAATAAGCTAATTTAAAACAAACAAACAAACAAAAAATACAGTTATTTGCAAATTTATCTGTAAAGTTTTAAACCTCGTTTTTTTTTTTAAATGAAACCTTATAATCTTCTTATATTGCACAGAATGTTTCGTTTTATTACGAAAAGTATTTCTATTTCATTTAATGTTTTATTTTTGTTTTTATTTTTAGATATTAAAAAAAATCACCCCATAAAGTGAAAATAAAATATATTTAATCAAAAACTCATGTATTTCTTTGAGAAAAGAAAAAAAAATTCGAAGCAACACGGCTTTAAGCTAATGGCGGAAACGAGTTTGGAAAATGCGATTTTCTGGGACCCTTGCTTGTAAAAATCCTTTTATTTAAAAAAAAAAAAATACATGGAATATGAAATATAAATATGGACAATTCTTATAAATGAAGAATGGAAGCACCCATTGCTTAGTTTTTTTTATAGGTAAGTGATTTTTTGGCATTTTTATATATATTTTTTTAGATTTTTTAATAATTTCTATATAATAATTACGTTCATTTAAATACTAGCGAGGGGCGCCTGGCTTTGTCCGGTCATAAAAAACGCTGAAATATATTTTAATTCATGCAGATTTCATATTTATTACTGCAAAGACAATCATTTATTAAATATTACAACATATAGTACTAGTTTCAAAAGATGAAAAAAAAAAAAAAATGAAGACTTATGTGCCATCAGCTAAAAATTTGTGTGTTAAGGGGTCAAAGTTCAACGATTTGACCTTTGAGAACTCTACCAACCTCTTCCGATAATCTTGGGTCTTTACACTTGAAATTTTAGATATAGGTTGCTTGGACATGAATCTAACTTAATAACTTGATTTGAGCCCAAAACAATAAATGTTAAGGGGTCATAGTAGGGGTCAAACTTTAAAAAAAGTTGATTTCTGCGGTCTCTACCAAATTACTCAGACAATTTCTTTTTTTTCCCCCGTCCTTTTCCTCCTTCGCGATACGGGTTCGAGCCTGCCTTCCTACTGCCACTTTTTTCCTTTATTTTTCTTTTTTTTTTGCTCAACAGACACATCCAAACACCCGGGCAACGCCGGGATGAAACGCTAGTATATCTATAAAAGAGAACGTGTCTGAGTGTGTGTCTGTGTCTGTGTGTCTGTCTGTGTGTCTGTGCACATTTCCCTACGCAATAAATCTGTCAATTTTCAGTCTACAGACTCGAAATTTGATATACAAGGTACTGAGATTTGGGAAAATCGATGCGATCGGTTTTCAGCCAGAAATTTGGCTGTTAAGGGGTCAAAGTTTAACGATTTGACCTTTGAGAACTCTACCAAACTTTCCCCCCGTTCTTTTCCTCCTGTCTGTTCGAGCCTGTCTTCCTACTACCACTTTTTTTTTGTTGCTCAACAGTCACCTCCAAACACCCGGGCAACGCCGGGCTAAAATGCTAGTATATATATATATATATATATATATATATATATATATATATATATATATATATATATATATATAGTGCAAAATTATTTTTGGTACACATACAAACAAGCAAGATATTTTGGGAGTGATATAGGTGCGGTGTCATATTGGAGGTGGGAAGCAAAGAAGAAAAGTTGTAAGAGTTAAAAATAGTAGTTAGTATTATGAATGAACCAAGAAACTACTATCAAGGATTAAGTAGGGAGTGGTAAAATTCATTCATGTTCGACGAGGGGCGTCAAATGAATGGGTGGAGACTGAGTACTGATAGATTGATTGTTTAGATGTCTGTGATAGCCGCCTTTTGTGGGGATAAGGGAGGGTTAATTGGTTAACGGAAATTGTGGATTGAGAAAATTGAATTCTATACTTTTTAAATATAAATTGTGAAAAAGCGGGGAAAGAAGTACTGGGTGGAACGATAAAATTATCACCCTAGAAAAGACATGATTCTATTTCCGGTTGATGAAAACCGGATTTTTTTTTGCAGGCCATCTAATAGTTGACCAGTGGTGTATAAATTACAAGTGCGATAAGAGCCTTCTATCATATCTAAAAGTGACACAATTCTCAACGAACGAGATCGGAGATGCGTTGCCGTGCAACTCATGCGCTCAACCAATCCAAGTTAAAATACGACCCTGGTGTCTAACTCTGTCCCATGGGGAGGCATAGTAAATAGGTACCAATCCAAGTTATGGCAATAAGGCCATTGCCAACACCGGCAAAATGCATCGCTGGATTGCCACGAATAACAACGACGTGCCCAGTGTGATGAAAGTTTTTAGACACGATTATGGTGTTTGATGTGGTTTCAAGTGAAGACCCCATCATACCACCTCACATTTTTGAAGTCTGTTTGAAAGTCATCACCAAAGTGTACCTGGATGTGCTGAAGAGTGCAGTGATCCTCTGGTGCAATCAGGTGGCCGCTGGCAGACGCTGAGTGTGGCAGCAGGACTTGGTGCCGGCCGCCAAGTCCAAAGAGACCCAGGCTAGTCTTCAGAAGGAGTGCTACAACTTTATACCCTTCTCTCACTAGCCCCCTCCTACTCCTCCCCCGACCTGAATCCGCTGGACTACTTCATTTGGTCATACGTCGATAACATCACCAACATGACCTCCCACAACACTAAAGCCGGCCTGATCGCCGCCATCTGCCGTGTATTCGCCGAGCTCCCACCGGTGCTTGTGGAAAAGGCATGCTCCCAGTTCTGGACCCTTATCGAGGTGGTGATCGAAGCTGAAGGCGGCTACATTGAATAGATATCAGCCCTACAACATAATCAAGTTATAAAAGCGAAACACAGCAATTCAGAAATTGCAAAATAAAGCTGTAGTGTTGTTTTCTTTAGGGCGACAACTTTATCGTTCCACTCTGTATATGCCAGGAGCTTATTGTGCCTATCTACAGGGTTTGTAAGATATTTGAGGAACTTTTGTTTTTTGTAATTTAAATTAAAAATCTACTAATTGATGTTTATCTTTGCTTTCAGAAGATCCCATGACAGATACTACAGTAGATACTACTGAAATAAAAACACTCGCTGTAATAGTGTCTATAAAAACGAAACACAGTCATTCAGAAATTGCAGAATTTCTAAAAGTCACTAGTGATGGTTTTCGATGTTGCTAGCAGTGAAGAACACATCATGCCTCCTCATTTTTTCCACAGGATCTTAGAGTCCATACAGATGCATATGTCGAGACTCTTCAAACCATTGTTATGCCTTGGATAGACAACGTAGCTGATGAAATGGCTTATGTCTTCCAGCAAGATTCGGCACCATTCCATAAAGCTCTCAAAACCCAGGATTGGATGGCCGAGAATTTTCAACATCATATCACAAGTTTTGGCCTCCTAACTCGCCAGACCTTAATCCTTTGGATCATTATGCGTGGGGGCATCGTCGAAAAGGGAGTTAATAAGCATCCTCATAACACCAAATCGTTTCTGATCGAAGTAATAACCCGAGCATGAAGGATATAAATACAGACTACCTCATCAAAACTTGCAGTCGCTTTCCACCTCGAATGGAATCGGTGATAGAAGCTGTAGGAGGATGTGTACAGAATAAAACGTAGATTAATATTATATTTCATTTTTTGTTTCTACGATTAACAATTTAATTTTGTGGGTTTTTTCCCCCAAAATAAGTGTCCTTATATACTTTACGCACCCTGTATTTACTTGCCTTTCCACGAGGGCAGAGTTAGTTACAGGGTTGATTTTTAATGTAGGGAAATCCGGCTCCCTAAAAATGGTCGCTTTGGATTGCGACCGGATTAACAATTGCATCGGCCTAGAAGAATTTCTATTTCGCTGACCAAGGACAGAACAGATGAAATGTATTCTCAGAACAGATAATACACTTTGCTCTTAGCCCAAACCAAAGAAAAGTCGATGTGCATGTCTCTCTAACCATCGATAGCCATACCAAATAACTCCCTACCTGAGAATTATTCCTTCAAACTCTTCAGCTTAACATTTACAGGCAATATAAACTGGAACAAATACCCTGAGGACATTGCGAAGGCTGGCACAAGGAAGGTGGAGCTCTTCTATTGAACTAGAAGATTACTCACACCTGAGAGTATCCTGTACCTCTGCAAGGCCACCATTTGTCCATGCTTAGAGTGTTGTTATCATATCTGGGCTGGTTCATCTACCACTAGCCTCTCCATCTTGGATATGGCCTAAAAAGAGTCTCCAATCTAATAACTAACTAAGCTGTCAACTAAGCTGTAACTCCTGTCACATCGTTGCAGTGTTGCCTCCGTGTACCTGTTTTACAAGTGTTTTAATGGAATGTGCTCTGACGAACTTGTTGCACTTGTGCCCATCGACGTACATATCTCCGACAAACCCGCTCAGCAACAAAATCACACCCCTTCTCTGTTGAGATACCTAAATGCCAGAAACCTTTCTACTCTAATAGCTTCTTTTCTCGAACAGCTAGAGTTTGAATTCCCTTCCTGCTGCCTGCTTCCCTGGCTGTACTGATATGCAGAAGTTTAAATGTAAAATAAACCAATATCTTGTTAACCTTTCCTAGGTATGGTTCCAATTAGGAGCCCTTACGTCCAAGTGGCGATATGCCTTGTTTGGTGTGAACATGTGTAAAAAATAAATAAATTATTCAAAAGAATAGAAAAAAAGGTGTTATATATCGTCTGTGGGTGAATGTAAGTGTCCTTATGTCAATTAAATTAACTAATATTTAACTAATATTTAACTAATATTTAACTATTATTTAATTAATATTTAATCGCTTAGTGATTCCTACGAACGATAAAAAGCAAACGCTTTAATTTCTACCTTCTTTCTTTCTTCGCTTCGTTGGAATTTGCTTTCCTCCTCATTATCCAAAGCAAGGAAGTTTTCGCAGAAACAAGTGAACTCAAAACATTTTCAAACAAATAAAAATCGTTCCAAACCCCTCAAAGTAACGCATCTACCGGGTGATTAAAAAGTACCTCCCTATTTTAAAACACATACAATTCATTTTTTAAATATATATATATATATATATATATATATATATATATATATATATATATATATATATATATATATATTCTATACTCCTATAAATTTGTCAGTCCTGGATATGACCTTAAACTATATCCGATGGTGAGGCCCCAGCTTGCGGACTTTGGGGAGTGTAGAGTCACCACTTAATTGCCATTGCTCCAAGGTCCACTCTGACCCAGTGTGGTAGTACCTGTTAGGGTCCCAACTATGGGTTGAATAGAAACTGACTGGAAAAAAATATATATTCTATTAAAAACCTTTTCTTCACAATCACTGGATTCGGCATTAAATGACCTAAAAAGGGTTGATATGCCATAAAACAAAAACAACCAACCTATAAATTTGGGTTTTTGTGTATTGATATTCATATTAAAAACCCTTTTTTCAGTTTAGTTATATATTTGCTTCCCCACTGAGCAAATTGGCACAAGGCCGTTTTTTTAATGTGGAGAGTAAGGAGAGGCGGACGCGCTTCCGCGAGAGGGAACTGGATAGTGATAATTGGTATGAAGGCTTTCCCCTTGATTGACCAAAACTGATTGCTCAAGAGCAATAGTCTGACATGTGGGGTTGCCCCCACATGTGGTCTTTGATTGCAGCATCTGCCGGAACAGATAATACACTTTGATGACAGAAAAAAGATCTTGACCCAAAGGCCAAGAAGAAAAAAAGGCGAACGTTTTTTCTGTTTATTTGAAAAGAAAATACAACTTTGTTATATATGGTTCATGGAATTCCATTCACTAGGAATTAAATTAAATTAGATCAAACTTATTTGCATTCATTTTTAAACATTCATTTTAATTAATTCCCTATTAGTTTCTTCGGTTGTTTATAATCATGTTTAGTTAACTATTATGTATAATTTTATTCATGCATGATTTATGCTTGCATAATATTTGCGTAAAAAGTTTATAGAAAACACAAAACTCTTAATATATAAATTTATGTATACGTATATACATACATATATATATATATATATATATATATATATATATTTAAAATTTTGCCTACTAAACACCTTTTAAAGCCTTTGGTGTACATACGTGAAACTTCATATATAGGGTGGTTCACTTAAAAGTAGCCCTAGAAATGTAGTAGAGAGGAAGAACATTACTTAAAACTCATTACTTCTTATCCTCGAATAGTCCTCAAACCTTGGTAAGTGGTGATCAACATAATTATCAAACAAAAACAATTAAAAAAAAAAGGAATCAATGGAAGGTACTTTTTCATGTTAGTGTGCAACTGAGTTTATCCGAAGATATAGCAAGATATATAGGATGGCCCACTTAAAAGTAGCCCAGTAAATGTAGTACAGAAAATGCATTATTTAAATTAACCATAGAGTTATAAAATATGCTGGAAGTGCTCCCCGTTTACATCTATGCATTTCTGGACACGTTTAACAACATTTGCAGCAACTGCCTGTAGATCTTCTCTGGTGATTCTCTTGATAGCATTGTTAATGTTCTCTTTTGATTGGTCTAGATTGCGAGAATTATTTGCATAAACTTTTTATTTTAAAGTGCCCCCAAAATAAAAATCACATGATGACAAGTCCGGGGAACCTGGTGGCCATAGCCCTTTGCTTATTGTCCTCTCTTCCGTAAACATGTCATGAACTCGTGTCTGTGAGACGTGTAGCATGTAGCGCCCTTTTGTTGGAAAAAGAATTGCATTTTGTCATGTGGTGTCAGTTGGTCGATTAGAGAAAGATTAGAGGAGATCGGGCTACTTTTAAGTGGACCACGTTGTCTAAGGTATTTGAACCCATGCGAAACTTTATATTTTGGTTTTAACACGGCAAAATCGGCACAAAAGTGTGAAAATAAAAAATTAAAAAAATGAAATTTGCCAGGTAAAGGTCGAACGCCGGAATTACGAATATGCATGCATAACGTAGTAGCTATTGATTCATGTTTTAATTTTTACCCTTGTACTAAACATGTCTTCATGGCTCAGTCATTAATGGCAGAGACAAAAATAAATCGTAAGCTGAACGTTTTTGTTTCGATTCTCGGCGGTGGCGCACATGCCATTAAAAAAACTTTTTAAATCATTACTATATATTGGGTACAATCGTTATCTCTATCTATCTATATAATTATAAGACTGAAATGACCTTGTTACGGGTGTTATAACCCAACATCCGGTTTACGACTTCCGGTTGCACATGCGTACACAAACATAAACCCATAACAGTGTAAATAAATAATCAACTCGACAATAACTGTATTGTTTTACTGTGTACGTTTTCAGTGTCCCAAATATTTTTTTCGCGTTTAAATTATCCAAATAAACAATTGTTACTACGTTCTGCTTTTTTACATCGGTCATTTTCCCATAACAGTTTAAATAAATAATTAACTCGACAATAAAACGTTTTGTTTTACTGCTGTACGTTTTCAGTGTCCCAATTGTATTTTTTTTCGCGTTTAAATGATCTAAATAAACAATTGTTAATATTTTCTGCTTTTTTTTTACATTGTTCATTTCCGCATTGTCTTAATTAGTTTTATTGAACTTATTATTAACATATAAATTAAATATTTGACCCAATGGATCATGAATGTTTGTTTAAAATAAATGAAAAAAAGTTACATTTTATCTTCGTTTTCTATTTAAAAAGCCATTCTTAACATGGGGAAAGTGCTTTTGTACTTTCAACTAACAATTTCATTTAAAAAAGATATATCAAAATTTGAATTAACTTTGAGTATTATGCTATCTGTTCAGTGCACATTTACCTATAAGTATGGCAAACCACTTATAATTCAATGGCTGTAAGTTTTTTTTCCAAAATAAACAATTATAAACAGAACGACTCATAGAAATCTATCTATATACTTTTTCATTTTAATATACTTTCATAGAAATGTTTCTGTTATGTCACAAAAAACTATTTTCTTTACGTCACAAGTGTCATGCTCATACATTAATTCCATAGCTAATATAACATACTGACCCAACGGGTAACGGATAGTTTAGTATAATTATAATACTCAAATAACCTTGTAACGGGTGTTGTAACCAAACATCCGTTTTACGACTTCCGGTTGCGCATGCGTACATAAACAAATAATCAACGCGACAATAAAACGTATTGTTTTACTGTGTACGTCTTCAGCGTTCCAATTGTTTTTTTTGTGTGTTTAAATTATCCAAATAAACAATTGTTAATACTTTTTGCATTTTTTTTACATCGTTCATTTCCGTATAAGGTTTAAGTTATTTTAACACAATTTTCTTACAAATAAATCTACTTTAACCCGTTGACAACTATAAGAGCATTTCACAACGGCGATTTACCCACCGCCTTCATTTTTTTAAAATTTATTTTCCATTTTTAAATACACCTTTCTTAAAAAAACATTCATACATTTTCTTCTACACTACCAACATAAATAACCCCGAAAATATGTTTTTTTTTAATTTGCGTTACAAATAAATAATCAACACGACAATAAAACGCATTGTTTTACTGTGTACGTTTTTTTTTCGTATTTAAATTAAAAGATATATTAAAATTTGAATTTAACTGTAAGTATTATGGTATCTGTTCAGTGCACATTTACCTATAAGTATGGATAACCACTTTTAATTTTTCAAAAATAGACAATTATAAACAGAATGACTCATAGAAGTCTATCTATATTCTTTTTTCATTTTAATATACTTTCATAGAAATGTTTCTGTTATGTCACAAAAAACTATTTTCTTTACGTCACAGGTGTCACGCTCATACATTAATTCCATAGCTAATATAACATACTGACCCAACGGATTACGGGTAGTCTAGTATATCTATAAACGTGAAATTGTCTGTGTCTGTGTCTGTGTGTGTACATTTCCCTACCAAACTACTCTGTCAATTTTAAGTCTACAGGCTTGAAATTTGGCATAAGAGGATTTGACATTTGGAAATATATTTTTAATCCGTTTTCGGCCAGAAATTTGGCTGTCAAGGGGTCAAAGTTCAATGATTAGACATTTGAAAACTCTACCAAACTTCTTCAATTTTGAGTCTAAACACTTGAAATTTTAGATGTAGATTACTTGGACACGGATCAAACTTTTTAACTTCATTTGAGTCCAAAACAATAAATATTAATGGGTCTAAATCAGAGTCAAAGTTAAAAAAAGTAAAAATTAACGTCTGCGGTCTCTACAAATTTTTGATCTAAACATTTAAATTTTACATAAAGTGTATTCAGACATAGGGCAAGATTTGTAATCGGTTTTTGGTCGAAAATTTTGCTTTCAAGGGGTCAAAATTCAAAAGATTTGACCTTTGCGGTCTATAGCAAAATAATTAGCCAATTTTGCGTCTAAACATTTGAAATTTTACATAAAGGGTATTCAGACATGCAGCAAGCTTTTTAATCAGTTTTCTGGCGAAAACTTAGCGAAAAGTTGAAAGACTCTACCAAACTCCTCCGCCAATTTTGTGTCTAAACAGTTCAAATTTTAGATGTAGATTACCTGGACATGGGTCAAACTTTTTAATACATATATACATAGGCAAATAAAGTTGTGAACAGTACATAGGTCCCGAGCAAAGCCGGGCTGGACTGCTAGTATAATATAATAATATATGCGAATATAATCAAAATATCAGATTTTTGCGGGCTTATACGCGGGCAATGCCGGGCGCCCTGCTAGTATATATATATATATATATATATATATATATATATATAATCAGAGTAAATATTTCGTTGTGATGCATTTCTTATCAAACGTATACACAAAGCTGTTCCTTACATATATGAAAACGAAACAATAATATGGGAGACGTTCCAAAAGTAATATCACCTATTTTTTTTTATTCCACTCGAATAGATCAGAGAGTTTGCAAATTGCATTGTTATGATGACTGAACTTATGCATTTATGGCCTGAAAGTTTAATCTCTTTGTTGCAAATATTACGGTGTAAGACTCTAAAAGAAAGCAACTCCTGTTATGGATGTGCGTCAAAAGTAAAGATGAGTCATTGAATCCCCAGCAAAAGTGCATTGCGAATGATGATGATTATGTAGGAAAATAAATTCTGAAGCACAAAAGCGCGCTCGTTTTAACGGCGCCACCCCCGTCTTTATAGCTTTTCAACATTTTGAGTTAAAAAATAGGAGGCTTTAATTTTGGAATGACACTCGTATAGCAAAGCGCGCACCGGACGCCTATGCACAGCCATCGTTCATCGCGGGCAAACGTGTATTGAGAAAGGTGGTGACTATGTAGAAAAATAAATTTTGGAGCACAGAAGATCGTTCGTCGTAGTCGTAGCTTTTTCACGTTTGGAGTTAAAAAAATAGGAGGCTTTACTCCTATTTCAAATATCCGTAACAAGAGATCCTGGTATCATTAAAACAGTAAAGCTTGTGTTATCTTTAACGGTGATTCATCATTTTTTTTCATAAGTCTTAATCTGGAAAACCACGTGGCTGTAGTTAAATGAATTAAAATCGTTTTCTCGATGGAAACGTTTAAATTTACATTAGAATTTGTAAGTTCAAGAACCGAAAACAACGCAAATATCCCCCCACCCTGTAAAATATCACATAGACGTTTTCTTTTCTTGTAATATAATATAATATAATTGTAATGTTATGGATGGAGGATTTTGTCTTTTGTGATTATGTTTCATCATTACTATTGCATGTGTGTCTACGTATGTGATCGTGATACATCTAGTGTGCGTTTATATACATAAGCGAATAAAGTTCGCTATACGTTTTTTTTTGTTATTTTGGTCTTCTCTTTGGGGTGCGATTCTTCCTGTCACCGGTCGATGCTGCAAGGAATATCTCAGACGAAAACATAACGCCGATTTTCTGGCATAGATCACATTATTTCGTCTACTGGGGGGAAGCTCTCGCATTGTTGACTCAAGCTTTATTGCGTTTGTTTCGTCGCATTTTTACGTCCAATTTGACACGTCTGTTCCGCCCCAAATCGGAAGGCCAGACTGCATTTGCATGCGAGCGAAAAAATATATTTCTTTCTTTCTTTCTTTCTTTCCACGTTTTCTTCTTTCTCTTTCTTCCTTTCTCTTTCTTTCTTTCCTCGTTTTCTTTCACATGAACCGAATGACATTCCAGGCACTACCGCTGACCCTAGCTCCAACGTTTGACATATGTTACAACTTAACCCTTTGAACTCTTTTTGCACTAACCAACCTGCACAGCAAACTCACAACTTTCAACATACCGGCGCAACTCAGGATAGATTATATATCACCATGTCACGAGGAAAAAAGAACACACACACACACACACATACTGTTTCTATGCCTGATGATGAGGTATACTCTCGGAACTAGGTTGATTTTAAATGAATAAATATTTTAAAAAAAGTTTTTTGGTTGTATTGGCTTCTGAAACTAAAATTCCAATTCTAATAATAGTCGCTTTACATTTATCCATTACGTCACGAGTCTCTGGCGTAGTGGATAAAGTACTTGATAAAATCAGTTGCTAGTTACACTCTTCTGGAAGTTGAAGGTTCAATCCCAAGGGGAGTGATACTCAAAATACAACTACAAATTATTTAGGATTTCTATCCAGTCATGTCTGACAGAAAGAAAGTTTGCTATCGTCGTAGATTAAATAAAGGGGTTCGTTTAAAATTCCGAGCAGATTCCCGAGTTCGACGGAAAGATTTCCACAGTAGTCTGAAAAATCTAAATAATACGAATACACAATCCTCATCTAAAAATAAAATCAGATACAGAAATGAATATTTATTAAAAACAAATTCTGCGTTTTTTAAGCTTACATATTCCTAAACCAATAATAATAATAATAATAATAATAATAATAATAATAATAATAATAATAATAATAATAATAATAATAATAATAATAATTATTATTATTATTATTATTATTATTATTATTGAGATTATCGGAAACGAATGAAAGAGCTACGGGACAAGTCCAGTGACTACCACACAACAGAACAAAGACTTGCAGACTAAGTAAGACTGATACTAAAGAGAGGCTGGCTCTCAAAACTGTAAAAATGAGGAAGATGAGCGTGAAGCAATCCCCATTAGAACCGTACGAAGAAGCAGATGAAATAGGAAAAATAATACAGTTCATGAACGAGAAAAAAAAATAAAGCTTCCATCTCTAAGGAATCAAGAACAGAAGAAATTAAAAACAGAAACAGAGATTAACAAGCTCCTCCCACAAATCACAACAGATACAATCACAGACCTAAGCAATTTAATCAACGCAGAAGCCAAGATGTTAAGTATGAAGTTCAAATCAGAAAAACAGCCGGGGAAAGATGCATCGACAAAACCTGGATGGGAAATAACGTTAGAAACCCTAATAAACAAAACCAAAACGATAAACAAGAAGAAAACGACTTGGAGAAAATTGGAAATGTAACTAGCAAGGAGAGGCTAAACAAGAAGCACGAAGAACTGGACCAAAAAATAGCAGCAAAAGAAAGAAGATTAAGACGATATAGATACAAATCTGAACAGTGCAAGCAAAACAGGACATTTGAAAACAATGAAAGCCAATTTCACCAAAACGTGAACGGAGGAAAAACAAAAACGGAACGACTAAACCCAACAGAAAAAAAATTCTATTGAAGTAAGATATCGGAAGAACGACAGAACTATAACAAAAACGCCGAATGGCTGAAAGACATGAAAGAAGAGTTACAGCAAATCAAAGAAGAAACAGTTAATGAAATCAGCAAGGAAACCCTAAAGAAAACCATAGGAAGAATGGTAAACCGGAGACCACCAGGACACGACGGGATACCTGCATAGTGGTTCAAAATATTTACAACTCTACGCTAAAGACTTACTCAAAACAGGAAACAAACGTACAAGCTTGGATGACAAAAGGCAGAACTACGTTGATACAGAAGGACACAGAGAACGGAACCACGCCCAGCAACTATAGGCCTATCACGTGTTTACCCACTATGTGGAAAATACTGACAGTACAACTGAGGGAACAAATCTACCACTCCCTGAACAACCGTGGACTTCTCCCCAAGGAACAGAAAGGATGCCAAAAAGGAAAAAGATGCTATACATAGATCAAAAGATTTAAAGGAGGTAAAAAGAAGAAGAAAGAATTTAGCCATGGCATGGATCGACTACAAAAAGGCGTACAACAGGATCCCTCAAGCATGGATAATAGAAGGCTTAAAATGTATAAAATACCAAGCAGGATCATCAACGTGATTGAAAATGCGATGAGAACATGGTGACTGGAATTTACAGTTGGTGGACAACACATGACAGAAATCAACACACAAAGAGGTATCTTTCAAGGAGGTTCACTATCACTATTTCTCTTCATCATAGCCATGATGCCCCTGAACAATATACTAAGCCGGATAAAGGTTTTCTAACACGGAGGAAAAAATGAACCACCTGATGATCTGAAGCTTTTTGCAAGGACCAAAAACGAACTAGAGACATTAATAAATACCACCAGGATCTTCAGCCAAGATATTCAAATGGAGTTTGTTATGGAAAAGTGCGCACTACTAGTTATAAGAAAGGGAAAACTAGAGACGACGGAAGGCACGGAACTACCCAATCAAACGGAGATGAGGGAACTAGGGGAACAAGACGCCTATAAATACCTATGAGTACTGGAAGCAGACATCATCAAAGAAATAGAAATGAAAGAAAGGATTGGAAAGGAATACCCAAGGAGAACAAGAAAAATCAAGAAACTAAATTATATAGCAGAACCATAATAAAAGGTATAAATACATGAGCAGTATCACCAAAAAGATAGTCAGGATAGATTCAAGAAGAACTGAGACACCTCGATCAGAAGACCAGGAAATTCATGACCATGCACAATGCACTACAATAAAAGGACAATGTTGACGGACTCTACGTGAAAAGAAAAGAAGGCGGGAGATGACTAGTTTGTATAGAAGACTGTGTACATGACACACACACACACAAAAAGGAATTTGGAAAATACATAACGAAGAAAACGGAAAGGATAATCATGGCAGCAAAGGATACTAAGAAAATCGACAAAACAGAAAACAAAGAGATAAAGGACAAGACGAGAAAATAAAAATGGGAATAAAAACGATTGGGCATGGATGCGAAAATGGCACATAAACTGAGAAAGTGAATCCCTAATAATTTCAGCACAAAACAACTCGATAAGAACCAACCACATCAAAGCAAAGATCGATAAAACACAAGAAAACAACAAATGCAAACTCTGTGGGAAAGGAGGCAAAACGATAAACTATATAGTAAGTGAATGCAGCACACTGGCTCAAAAGAATACAAGAGCATACACAACCAAGTTAGAAGGGCAGTGCACTGGGAATTATGCAAACAACTGCAACTCGAACAAACAGACAAGTGGTACAAACATAAGCCGGCAACAATACTTGAAAACGAAAATCACAAAATCCTTTGGGACATGGACATACAAACTGATAAACCTATCCAAGCAAGAAGACCAGATGTCGTAATAATTAACAAGAAAGAAAAAATCCTGTCAAATCGTAGACTTTGCTGTTCCAGCAGACTACAGGGTGAATATCAAAGAAAAGGAGAAACGGGCAAATACACAGAGCTAGCCAGAAAGCTGAAATGGATATGGAAGATGAAGAAAATCAAAATAATACCTATGATAGTATGAGCACTAGGAACAATCCTGAAAAAATTTGAGAAAAGAATGGGAGAAATTTGGAATCAAAGGAATGACTGGAAAAATACAACGAACAACAATAATGAAAACAGTTGAAATATTAAGAAAAACATGGAACCAAGAACATTGAAGCTGCATACCTATAAATTCTCTAACTCCATCTCCATACCACATCACTGTCCCCCCCACACAAAAAGTGGACCGAATAGCCAAGCAGTCAAGGAGTAAGAAAAGACCAAGGAGTGAGCACTGACCAGACCTCCACTGCATAAATTCGAAGAGAACTGGGACTTTGGGGAGGCTTATTGCCACTCAAATTCCAGTAAAAACCAATGGCTGCTGCCAACGAGAAATCAATGGTAAATAGTTGTTGCAATAATGCAAATTTATTTGCAAATGTTATCAAAAGAGGTGGAGAGCACTGGACAATCTGGAGAGACTTGTTGTTACTCAGCTTCCACGGAACATCACAGGCTCTATTCAATGGGATCTTTGGTGATCTGAGTGAAAGCTCCTTGTGAGCAAATAATAATAATAATAATAATAATAATAATAATAATAATAATAATAATAATAATAATAATAATTTAAAGAAAATCCTCTAAAAATGAATGCAAAAAAAGCTAGACAGGCGACTAGCGAAATTTGTTACTGGGCGAAAAAAAAAAGAGGAACTCTTCTTTATTCTTTTTTTGCAAAGACAGGCAGAATGTTTGCGTATGTGGGTATGTGTATACATATATAGATGTGCGTATGTTTGTACTAGAAAGAGCTGTTTCCACCCACTCCACCCCTCCTAACCCTTACCCTCTACTGACCAACGACCTGGCATTTAACTCAAGACTGGAGCCCATAGAGGGAAGGTATAAGTACACTCGTGACAGAAAAAATCTTTTAAAGAAACCAACGAAATGTGAGTTTGTCTTTAAAAAAAAAAAAGAAAAAAGTTAAATGTTACTTCGAATTTATTTCAGAAAACAGTCTTTGTTTCGATATAAACGTATAATTCTGTTTGTCAATTCAAATTTAATGAAAATCCTCTAAAAATGAATGCGAAAATATCCAGACGGGCGATAGGCGAATTATCTAGTTTAATGTTAGTTCGAATTTATAACAGAAACCAGACTTCTTACCGATATTGACGTACAAATTTGCCCCGCCTTTGAATGACGGAATTAGATACTACCAAAGCGGCAGGAAAAATTGCCTTCCGTCTCTTTTCCCATACATTTACAGCGGCTAAGCAGTATGGTGTAAGGTAGACCTATCTTCAAACGCCCTCTTTCAGAGCATTACTTTCGACTTTTACTAAGTAAAATACTTAATTAATTTTTTTTTGTCCCATATGTATGTGTGATAGTGCACGATACCTCTTGTATACATGGGAGCTTTACACTATCCCTGCATAAGAACCACAGGTAAAACAATTCTGGGCTCGGTGTTGCCACAAACACCAAATCATGAAAAATGTCAATTACAAATAATCCAAACCATGGGACGCAGAAGAAAGATCTGGGTGTCATGATCGGCAGGTGCTCCTTCGGTATCCAGCATGGGGGACCCGGTCGTCATCGTGCGAATGTTGGTCAACTTTCTAGTTTCAGAAACTCAAATAACATGGACGCTGAACAAGTAAGTATAACCTTTAATTTCAGGGAACAAAATGATACCGAACAAACACAGCATAGCCATGATAATCATCAAAATGAAAAAAAAAAAAAGCGAAGAAAGAAATGGACAACAAAAGAGAATAGATTCGTAAATGAATGCTACTATAGAAGTCATCCTAAATATAGATATGGAGGTTATCGGAAACGAATGAAAGAACTATGGGACCTATCCAGTGACTACCATACGACAGAACAAAGAATTGCGGACCAAGCAAGACTGATACTCAAGAAAGGCTGGCTCTCTAAACTAGAACTAGCAGAAATACAGCGAAAAATAAATGATGAAACTGAACAAGAAGCATCCACAACGGAACCGCACGTCGAGTAACTCCACAACTTGAAGCCTCACAAGTAAAAACACCAAAGGCCGAGGACCAACAAAGAACGAAGTCTACAAACGTGTAAACCGAGAACAATGAAACAGAACTAACAGAGAATGAAGCAAATGAAATAAATAAAATAATACAGCTGATGAACGAAGAAAAAACAAAGCTACCATCGTTAAGGAACCAAGAGAAGAAGAAATTAAAAACAGAAATAGAGAAGGTTAACAAACTCCTCCCACATATCCCAACAAATACAATCACAGACTTAAACAACCTGATTTACGCAGGCGCCAAAATGGTAAGTATGAAACTCAAATCAGAAAAATAACCTGGGACAAGCGGACCGACAAAACTTGGATGGGAAATAAGACTAGAAACCCAAATACACAAACATAAAAAAGAAACCAAAATGATCACCAGGAAGAAAGCAATGTGGAGAAAACGGAATATTGGAAATATAACTGACAAGGAGAGGCTAAACAAGAAATATGAAGAACTGGACCAAATAAAAAAAGCAAAAGTAGCGAGATTGAGACGATATAGATATAAATCTGAACAATGCAAACAAAACAGAGCATTTGAAACTAATGAAAGCCAATTCTACCAAAATGTGAACGGAGGAAAAACAAAAACAGAACAAGCAAATCCGACAGAAACAAAACTCTACTGGAGTAAAATATGGGAAGAGTGACGACATCACAATAGAAATGCCGAACGGCTGAAAGACATGAAAGAAGAGTTACAACAAATAGAAGAAGGAACAGTGAATGAAATCAGCAAGGAAACCCTAAAGAAAACCATAGAAAAAATGGCAAACTGGAGAGCACCAGGACACGACGGAATACATGCATACTGGTTCAAAAAATTCACACCCTTACACGAAATCTGAGAAGATGTATACAGGAAGCAAGCGTACAAAACTAGATGACAAAAGGTAGAACCACACTGCTACAGAAAGACATAGAAAAAAGGAACCGTCCCTAGCAACTATAGGCCTATCACGTGTTTACCCACTATATGGAAGATACTGACAGTACAACTGATGGAACATATCTACCACTCCCTGAATAACCGTGGACTCATCCACGAGGAGCAGAAAGGATGCCAAAAAGGAAAAAGAGGAACACATGACGTGTTATGTATAGATCAAAAGATTCCAAAGGAAGTAAAAAGGAGGAGAAAGAATTTAGCCATGGCATGGATCGACTAAA
>NC_136519.1:32910689-32913189 GCF_053919585.1 Euprymna scolopes
CGCCGATCCTCAGGTCACGCTTGCAGACATCCTTGTGGCAGAAGCTGGTCGGCCGATAGGTCTTGTGCCAGACACAAACTCCCCAAATAAAAGGTCTTTAGGGATTCGTCCATCATCCATCCGGCTCACATGTCCCAGCTAGCGCAAACGTCTGATGAATATTTATATACCCTACAAAATATTGGAATTCAGTAGTGCTAGTAACAGTGAGAGGACTTCACAGTGAGAGAGGATTATCTCCTCTGATTTCGATTATTACATTAGCAATCTAAACAGGAGTTAGTGAGTGGACTAAATATAAAAGTGGGCAATGTTTACATGTCCGGTCATAGAAATTAACTGGACGACGAAATAATTTTATCTAAACACGGAAACTGACTGAAAGTGAAACGAAATACGAAATTAGCACACCAATGAAAATATTGTGTAATTATTAAAAAAACAAACAAAACAATAACAACAACAAAAAACAAAAACAAATGAATTTAGTTTATTTTATTAAAACAAAGTTTTGTATAATTATTATTCGAAATTTAAAATTTTTATTTAAGTATTTAGTTTAAAAAAATTATTTTGCAAAAAGAGTAAAAGAGAATTTCCCTAATTAATGTATGAGAGCGAATCGTGTGGTTTTTTAGTGTCCCAAATTCGTCTTTAAATCAATACCGCTTTAATATATTAGCACCTACTTTCTAATATAATTATTTTCGAAATATGTTTATACTTCAATTAAGACTTAAGCTTTGAATAATAACCACACAAGCCTTTTTCATTGATAAAACAAAATAAAACAATTCTTTTGATTAAAAATATATTTCAAAAAACAAACGCAAAAAAAGACGATTACACAATATTTTAATTTTTATTTCATTTCTGCTCCATTCAATTCATTGGTAAATATGCTGGCTTCGTATTCCGTTTCGCTTTCAGGCAGTTTTGTTTTTTACATAAAACTATTTGGCCGTCCATTTTGTTACTATGGCGGGACATGTAAAAAAAAACAACAAAACAAACAACAACAACAACAACAACAACAACAACAAAAAAAGAAAAAAAATCCAAACCCTAAAAAAATAAATAAATAAATAGATAAATTTTCTTTTCAGAACGCGAACCAGTTGAGGGCGATAATTAAACACGAGAGAAAATTTTTCATGCAATTTTTGTTTATTAGCTTATTTAAGCAATTAAATCTAACTTAATGAAAATCTCTCAAAAAAACTAATCCTATTAATCCCTACATATCTCTATATATGCATCCAACGGATACCACAATACTTAGTTCGCTGCACCTTATCATAGCAAATATTTTCCAATTATATGGCA
This sequence comes from Euprymna scolopes, assembly GCF_053919585.1. Lineage (NCBI taxonomy): Eukaryota > Metazoa > Mollusca > Cephalopoda > Sepiida > Sepiolidae > Euprymna > Euprymna scolopes. The sequence continues at coordinate 32,912,016 of NC_136519.1, forward strand.
TGATTAAAGAAAATATTTTAAGAAAAAGTTCTACTTATAGACACTGGCAATAGGAACTAACCAATCAAATGGAGCCACGTTCTGCTAGCAACCAATCATAAACCGGAATCGCCCCATAAAAATATTGGATCTTTTAGAATTCCCGCACATAATTTTTTTCGTGTCCACACAAGAAAGATCTTTGCTCTTTGCGTGCAAAGTGTTAAATTCCAAAACTTACACAGAACAGCTACCCACCGGAAACTCTTCATCCCCAGGACTTGGACAGAATAGCAACTCACCGGAAGCTCGTGATCTCCAGGACTTTTACAGAAAAGCTACCCATCAAAAACTCTTCTGAAATTAAACATGGCTTTCAATTCAAAAGTCCATGTAAAATTTCAGCCAGATAAGCTTAGTAGTTTCAGAGAAAAAAATGTGACAGACAAACAGACAGACTAAGAGAAATATATAGTTTTCAAAAATTGAAACAGTGCGAATTTAATACGAACAAATCAATTTTGGATAACTGCACGATTTATTGACAGTAGTTTTCGATTTGCTAATCCCTCGAAACTTCCGTTTTGTCTGGCATGCAAAATTTTGCACACCATTTCTTCCCAAGCTTTCGTGTACAGCTGTGTTTGGCTTGAGCGTGTTTCACTCCCATCCTCCCCCCTCCCCCACCTTACATGCGTTCGTACGTGCCCATGCATAATCGTATACTCGAGCGCCGTTCCCAGGGTTTCGTTTCTTGAATCACACCCGCATCCTGTCCTCATTTGTTCTAACCTCCATCATTACACGATCTGTTTTTTGTCAGTCATCAAAAACAGTTGGGGATTTAAGGGTTGGTCCGTGTTTATATATATATATATATATATATATATATATATATATATATATATATATATATATATGGGAAACTGGTAACTGATTAACTACAGGTGGTGGGAGGGAGTCGTAGCTTTTTTTTTTTTTCTTTTACCTTTGATATCACTCCTATCTCGGTAGGGGAGAGGCCAGGGGTCAGAGAGGAGTTACAGATGTGCTTATTTTCTATAGGTTGTACACGAAAATGCCCAGTTCTGTTAAGAGAAAGAGAGCGAGCGAGAGAGAGAGAGAGAGAGAGAGAGAGAGAGAGAGAGAGAGAGAGAGAGAGAGAGAGAGAGAGAGAGAGGAATTGGGAAATAGA
>NC_136519.1:32915689-32943189 GCF_053919585.1 Euprymna scolopes
ATTATTATTATTATTATCATTATTATTATTATTATTATTATTATTATTATTATTATTATTTAGCTCCTTGTTTAAGCATTGCAATATATCTAACTTTGCGTTTTATTTCCAGCATCAATTGTTCTTAACCTCTGATTACTCTAACTGGCATATTGAGCTTCCAACTATTGTGATAATTTAAAAATAATGCTTTTCCCTTATCTTTGTCATTGTATGTATGTATGTATTGGAGACGCCCCTCCATGGGATTAATGGACTCTCATGACGTCACTTCCTCTGATGACGTCACTTCCGGTAACGAGACCGGTGCCCAGAAGTCTGAGATTGGCACGCAACCAAGCTGGACGTGTGCAAACGTACTACAGTTGAGGAATGGATATACTCAACTCACTTTACCTGTAACTTCCTAAAAATCCTGTTTCTTATCGTTTATTACTATTAAACCCCATAACAGTATGTATGTATGTATGTATGTATGTATGTATGTATGTATGTATGTATGTATGTACAAGTGTGGATGCGTTTGGGAGAAGAGAGAGAGAGAGAGAAAGAGAGAGAGAGGGAGAGACGTATGGACACATATATGAACAGAGAAACGTTAGATATCAAATAGCCCTAAATCTAAGAAATTTTAACTGATATCTTCTTATGTTTGAACAAAAGGTAAAAAAAATTAAGTAAATAAAATGAAAAAAGAAGAAGACTCTTCGTTTACCTTTTTGAAACAATATATGTGTGCATGTATCAATTAATGCTAGACATTGGAATCTACAGTAAGCGGTTGAAATAAATATGCTTTATCATGTTTTATTGTTAATATGACTTTATGCAATAGAATATCGTCCTCTCGGTTTACCTTAATTCGGCTTTGTTTTGATTTTCGGAAGTTAATTACGCACACACGCACACACACACACACACACACACACACACACACACACACACACACATATATATATATATATACATATACATATATATATATACATATACATATATATATATATATATATATATATATATATATATATATATATATATATATATATATATACGATTTGAACCCCGGTATTTGGTAAGGTGATTGATAATTTATTATAATTCAAAATTAAAATTAAAAATTAAAAGTCCGTTTCATAAGAAGGAGCACAACAAAGCCAATAATTTGTACGATCGTTTTGGAAACGATGTTTTTTATTGTGACAGACATAAGGACAATAATTTTAGCATATAGTTTTTTATGAAAACAAAGTCTCCTCATCAGCAAAATATTGGGTGTTTTTTTTTTTAAATAAAAGACACCATAAATAAACCTAGCATTTAAGTAGTGCAGATGAATCTGGAAAATATTAAAATATAAGGGAAAATAGTTAATTAATGATGTAGATAAGTAAAGTAATATTGGTTAATAATAAAAGTTAGAATAAAATTACATAGCTGTGTTTAGATTATGTCTAATGTTAATATATATATATATATATATATATATATATATATATATATATATATATATATATATATGCATGTATGCATGTATGCATGTATGTGAGTGTGTACATATATGTCTATATTGCCTGATGGGGGTGGACTCATTTCATTTTAATTACACACCCATATTTGTAATTATAACGGACATATTTGTTCCAAAAAGAATATGAATTCCATCATATCTTTTTAAATATATTAACGGCTATATGACGTTATAAAAAATCTCACTCTCTTTCACAATGCTATGCAACCCTCCCCTTTTTTTTTTTAAAATTTCTAACAACTTTTTCCGTTTCTGAAATGGAACAGGGTTATACATTCCATCAAAAATATATTTCCAAATATTTGTACTGGTGTTTTGTTTTCTTAATTTCATTCACCCAGAGGAAGTCTCGAAATAAAGACGAAACGTTGATGAATGCTAACTCGTTTTTTTATTTCCTTTTTTATATATCTATATGTATATATGTGTGTGTATGTATGCATATGGGTGTATGCGTCTGTATGCGTGTGGGTGTGCGCATATGTGCGTGTGTGTATATATACATATGTATATATCGGTGTGTGCGTGTGTGTGTATGTGACTGTGTGTGTATGCGTGTGTGTGGGGGTGGGGGTGGGGTGAGCTAGTGGGCATGCATAAAATCCAGAAAAGCAAAGAAGACGTTATCCTTTCACTCCGTCCCATACATAGAACCATAATAAGTTTATAATTACAATGAGAATTATCAGCTTCTGGTCAGAACTTTTCACGTGCCTGTCTATACCTATTAATTTATTTTGTTGCGGACTCATCTTTATTAGTTGTTGTTTCACGACTGCCATTCTCACCACGTTTTTGGCCAAGTAAGCCCGTGGCCGGCTTTGAATAATGTATGTAGAATTGAAACCGCTATCTTCAGACAATTCTCATCTGGAACCGCAGTGATTGCTGAGAATGCAGTTAGGAGATTCGAAGTTCCCATCCGTCGCGGTTACCACCTGACGAAGGCTTGAGGAATAGTTGGCCGAAACGTCGTGAAACAACAACTAATAAAGATGAGAATAATAGTCGGCAATAAAATAAATTAATATAAATAATACTCATCTCAATAATGAATTCCAATTAAAATAATATGGCTATACCTGTTCATCATTCTTCATGTGTTTGTATACATACGTCTACAAACGTGTGTCTGAGTATTCTGTGTGTGTACAGGTATATGTATAGAAGCAATGTGGTAATGTACGGGTGTACATGCATGTATGTTTATATATGCGAGTGTTTGCGTAGGAGTGCGTAGGTGTCCACTTCAATATTCTACGAAACACTTGGTTTTGGATAAAGGTCACACAAGTTGCTGACCATTCCAAATCAAAAATATTGGGATAGCCGTATTTAGATACATCTTCACCTTATTGGCTATATTCGTCTTTTTCTCCTGCTTTTAGCCCTGTCCGCGCTGCACTTATGTTTCTATTATTTACAACTGAAGAAGATCGGTCGAAAATTTGTGCTCTAGAAAAATTGTTTCCTTTTTATCAAAAGACTTTTTGTATTCCTACACGTCAACAAATAGGAAATAAATATAGAAAAAAATATAAGCATTTATATATTTTCCGTATTAATTTTATTCATATATATATATATATATATATATATATATATATATATATATATATATAGAGAGAGAGAGAGAGAGAGAGAGAGAGAGAGTGTGTGAGAGATGGAAAGAGAGGCAGACAAGGAGACAGAGACGAGAAGTAGAAAAATGACTATAAAAGAGAAAGAGAAAGATATAAATGAGAGAGAGAGAGAGAGAGAGAGAGAGAGGAAAAGAGAGATAAAGAGAGAAGTAGTGTAAGAAGAAAGATATAAATGAGAGAACGAAAATGCGGGTAGTGTCTGAAAAAAGGAAAAAAAATAAGGAGTAGAAAGAGGGGGCAAGTATAGAGAGAGATGAGACAGGGAGGGAGAAGGAGAGGAAGAGATAAAGAGAGGGAGAGAGAGAGAGAGAGAGAAAGAGAGAGAGAGAGAGAGAAAGTGAGAGAGGGTGGAGGAAAAGACACGTCTCAATAATCAAAGACGAAGCCATCATCTGTATGTAGAGGTTGCAGGACAAAAAAAAATAACCAGTTTTTCTTGGAAAGAAATAAAGAAAGAAAGATGGAGTAGAGAGAGAGAGAGAGAGAGAGGATATATATATATATATATATATATATATATATATATATATATATATATATAACACTAAAAGATTGAGGAAATGAGGAAGCATGACTTTGGAAATCTTTTTACCCATATACGATGTTAAACATATTAAAAATACCCTTTGTTGTAAAAATCTAATGGATAGACATCCGAAGGAGTTGGTGGGGACAGGATATATTTATGGACACATAAATCGTAAGATTGACTACCCACTAACGAAACAGCTGTAATGAAAAACTCCAGGAAATAAACGAAGCTTATAAAAAAAGAAAACGTGAGTCTTTGAATTTTCAACAAAATTTTACACTATATATATATATATATATATATATATATATATATATATATATATATATATATATATATATATATGCATGTATATATATATATACATAGAGAGAGAGAGAGAGAGAGAGAGAGAGAGAGAGAGAGAGAGAGAGAGATATCTATAAAAGTGAGAATGTGTGTGTAAGGACACCTCTCAATCTATAACGGATTTTTATCTACAGACTTGAAATTTGGTATATAGGATATTCAGACGTATGGAAAACTGTTTAATCACCCGGAAAAACGGGCAGCCAATGGTGTTATGTAAAAAGGGACTATCAGACAGAAGAATGTACACACTCGACGATATATACACTCCTCGATATGTGTAGACTCATACACACGCAATGAGATACGGCTCTCACTATAAAACTCACTATATAACATAATTCTCTATCTTTTTTTCTTGATATTGTGTTTACGTATGTATTAATCGTCTAGCATTTTTTTTCGTACCTTAGGACTCTATTTTCCTTTGTATATATTCTTTTACGTCTAGTTTGTTAGGACCCATTTTTTTCTTTGCTTACTTTTTTTGCGTTGTGTTTGTGGTTTCCCAGATCCATAATTACTCCCCCCCCCTGAAGGGAGGTAATGCACAGCACCAAATCAACGTATGTTATATATAAGTTCATATTGAGACCCGCATCTCATTGCGTGTGTGTGGGTGTACATATATGCGAGGAGTGTATATATCGTCGAGTGTGTACATTCTTCTGTCTAGTAGATGACGAGGGAATACAGTTTTGTACAAGGAGGGCGCATTTATAACGGAAGCTGAGAGATATAATATGCACAGTTCTTTTAGCATGGAAGATTAATTATGCTAAGAATGTTTTTTTTACACGATGGTCACCACTTATCAAGGCCCGGAAGCCACTCAGGGATAAGGGTTATTGCAAGTACAGTATGTTAGTGTGGAGATTTGATAAAGTGTTTACTTAAGGTGGCGGTTCATTAGGAATTTGTTAACGTTGGACTTGAAGACATCCAAGTTGTAGTCAGGTGGGAAGCAGGCAGACGGAACAGAGTTCTACAGGCGTGCAGTTCTAAGAAAGAAGCTTTGTTCATGGAATCCGCGTTTTGATTTAGGCACGGATAAAGAGTTGGTGAAATTTTTCACAGTGGATTCAGCTAGACGGATGTTTTTCGTGAAAGATTGGCGAGGGGGACCAGAGATTGGAGTTCAGACGAGCACCCGCCATGGAAATAACGATAAAACAAGGATAGGCTCGCAACGTCTCTTCTGTGGGAGAGAGGTTGCAGGGTAGAGAAAAGGGCATCCCCCACTAAGCCACGAAGTCTATTTTGTACTTTGTCAAGGCAGGATAGTCTGTCTATAGCAGCTCCTGCCCAGATATGGCAGCAGTATTCCATCCTTGGACGTAGGTTTTGAAACATTTTTAAAGGTTCGTATTAAGCTGGTTAAGTGTCATCGTACTTGAATCATTTTCTTTAGGTTTTAGTTTCGATTTCAGCAAGAGTATTTTTGTTTCTTTTTACTTACAAAGACGTAAACAGTTTAGAAAAAAAACATAACACTCGCATGTACAAGTTTCCGTTTCTGCATTAATTAAAAAAATATGCGTATTTTATGATCGAGCAACGCGGGACAGCCTGCTACTATATATATATATATATATATATATATATATATATGAGAGAGAGAGTGTATCTACACATATAAGGTCACTTATATATATATATATATATATATGTATGTATGTATGTATATATATATATATATATATGAGAGAGAGAGAGAGGGAGAAAGAAATGAGAAATGAGAAGTAGAAAAAAGATGGAAGTGAAAGAGAAAAGAGGGAGAGAAAGATAGAAACGAGAGAGGGAGGGAGGGAGGGAGGGAGAGACAGGGGAGGAAGAACAAGAGGAAGAGAGAGAAATAAAGAGTGGGAGGGAGTGAGGGAAGGGGTCAATGAAAGAAAAACAGAGATAACGACCGACAGAGGGGAAGAAAGAAAAAAGAGCAGAAGTGAATAGGAGATGGATATATATATATATATATATATATATATATATATATATATAGAGAGAGAGAGAGAGAGAGAGAGAGAGAGAGGAGAACGGGAGAGGTAGACAAAAAGAAGGAAGAGGACCAAATGCTTTACATGGAAAATTAAATTGCTACAAACATTTAATTAATGATCTTTTTTTTTTTTACTGGAAAGAGATATGATACATAACTACAGATTTACAAAGAGATGTAAAGGATGGTTCCTGAAAAAGTAAATAAAAAATTAACAAAAAATAAATTAATCAAGAAAAGAATGCAATAATTTTAGATTAATCAAAAACAAACAAAAATGGTTTTAAACACGAAAATATAGTAAAATCACGAACAGGAACAACTAATGAACTAGTACAAGTTAAAATTTGAAATTAATGTTTTTCACATTTATTTTAGAAATTATCTGTGGAAAACCTTTGCCTTGCTCAGGGGCTCCACGGTGTCCTGTAGTTTAGGAAATCCTGAAATAGAGTGTTATATATTGTAGCTGTAGGAATCATATAAAAGAAATAAACTATGAATGTCATAAGAACTAACACTGCATACAGTAAAAAGAAAAAAAAATGTTAGCATAACCAACGACCATTAAAATCCGTACAAGAGAGAGAGAGAGAGAGAGAGAGAGAGAGAGAGAGAGAGAGAGAGAGAGAGAGAGAGAGAGAGAGATAAAGTGAAGTTTTTTTTTCTCACTCTGACATGGATATTATAAGTAATTTTTCTATTAGTATTTATTTGCTTCCTCATGAAACAAATTGTGACACAAGGTCATTTTTAATGTAATTGTGTGCGTGTGTGGGGGCAGCTTCTCAAAACGAGGCACTTTTGAAGTCGGCAAAACTATAAATTGCCTGAGTATAGAGGGTTTTCTCTCCATTGACCAAGGTCAAATAAAATTTAGTGCAGCATCAGAACAGATACTACACTTTTTCTATTAAAAAATTAGTAAAATGAATGTTTTATGTACTCAGTCATGGATATACAAGCGACTACATGAAGGTTAACTAATTTGCATATTTCTTTGGAAAAACGAGCGTTAATTAATTACTTCATAGAATTTAAGATAAAAACGTCCTAGCACATGGAAATGTTCCTCTCTCTCTCTCTTTTTCTCTCTCTCTTTCTCTTTCTTCTATCTATCTATCTATCTCTCCTTCTTTTTCTCGCTCACTTTTTATCTCTCTGTCTCTGTCCGTCTGTTTCGTTCTTTCTTTCTCTACTCACATATATATATATATATATATATATATATATATATATATATATATATATACATGTAAGTGACCTTATATGTGTAGATACACAGGGTGAGCCAAAGGTAGTTAATAGTAAAGTATCATTTATTTAGAAATGACGTATACGTACTACTATATGTAATAAGACAATTACATTAATAAAATCTAGCAGAATCCGTGGAATTTCCACGATAGTTGAATATTTTTTAAAACACGTAATAAATAAAATGAATAAAAAAAAACAAAAAATAAATAACGACAAATTTAGAACAATTTTTTAGCAAATTTTTTTGTAACCTAAAAAATCTAAAACGAATTAAAATATTAGATTTTTTTCCAATGAAAATTCAACGCAACACCTTTTCTGAAATGTTTAAATATAAAATATAAAGGAATAGATGTCAATTCATTTGAACATTTTTAAAAACATTTTAAAACGGATCTAAAAAAGAATCTAAAAAAAAACTTACAGTCTCCTCTCAACATGATTGTTTTTAATTATAAAATAAAATAGCCAATTTGATACCGTAAACAGACAGCCATGTTTCTTTTTTATATTTTGGAGAGGACATGGTTTTAATGATCTTTAACTGATAAAGAGCGACTATAAGGGAAAGTAATTCGTTTCTGATTAATTAATGTTTTCGATGATGATGTTTTTTGTGACACTGGACGTATGGACGAGTAAATTAATATTTAGATTGTATATAATTATCTTATTACATATAATAGTACGTATACGTGGTCTCTAAATAAATGTTAATTTACTGTGAAGTTATCTTTGGCTTACTCTTTATATATATCTATATTTATCTCTCTCTCTCTCTCTCTATATATATATATATATATATATATATATATATATATATAGATATATATGTACATATGAGAGATAGATAGATAGAGAGAGAGAGAGAGTGAGAGGGAGAGAGAGAGAAAGAGAGAGAAAGAGAGAGAGAGAGAGAAAGGGAGAGAGAGAAAGAGAGAGAGAGAGAGAGAGAGTAGAACAGAACACCGGCCAAAGACAATATGTTGGAGAAGGGAAAGATGGTGTTAAAACAACTTAACCTGGGGTACTTTTCAGCACAAAACGCTGCTAGTCCTTAACAGAACAACCAGCGTCAAGTACCATCCCTCCTATCTCAAAAGCCATCCCTCCTATCTAAAATGCCATCCCTCCTATCTTAAATTCCATCCCTCCTATCTCAAATGTCATCCCTCCTATCTCAAATGCCATCCCTCCTATCTTAGATTCCATCCCTCCTATCTTAAATGCCATCCCCCCTATCTCAAATGCCAACCATCCTATCTCAAATACCAACCGTCCTATCTCAAATGACATCCCTCCTATCTCAAATGCCATCCCTCCTATCTCAAATGACAACCGTCCTATCTCAAATGCCATCCCTCCTATCTTAGATTCCATCCCTCCTATCTCAAAATCCATCCCTCCTATCTCAAATGACAACCGTCCTATATCAAATGCCATCCCTCCTATCTTAAATTCCATCCCTCCAATCTTAAATGTCATCCCTCCTATCTCAAATGCCATCCCTCCTATCTTAGATTCCATCCCTCCTATCTCAAATGCCATCCCTCCTATCTCAAATGCCAACCGTCCTATCTAAAATACCAACCGTCCTATCTCAAATGACATCCCTCCTATCTCAAATGCCAACCGTCCTATCCCAAATGCCAACCCTCCTATCTTAAATGACAAACCTCCTATCTCAAATGCCAACCGTCTTATCTTAAATGCACACCGTCCTATCTCAAATGCCATCCCTCCTATCTTAAATGCCAACCGTCCTATCTTAAATGCCAACCGTCCTATCTTAAATGACATCCCTCCTATCTTAAATGCCAACCGTCCTATCTTAAATGCCAACCGTCCTATCTCAAATGCCATTCCTCCTATCTTAAATGCCATCCCTCCTATCTTAAATGCCAACCGTCCTATCTCAAATGCCATTCCTCCTATCTTAAATGCCATCCCTCCTATCTCAAATGCCAACCGTCCTATCTTAAATGCCATCCCTCCTATCTCAAATGCCAACCGTCTTATCTTAAATGCCAACCGTCCTATCTCAAATGCCATCCCTCCTATCTCAAATGCCAACCGTCCTATCTTAAATGCCATCCCTCCTATCTCAAATGCCATCCCCCCTATCTCAAATGCCAACCGTCCTATCTCAAATGCCATTCCTCCTATCTTAAATGCCATCCCTCCTATCTTATATGCCATCCCTCCTATCTTAAATGCCATCCCTCCTATCTCAAATGCCATCCCTCCTATCTTAAATGCCATCCCTCCTATCTTAAATGCCATCCCTCCTATCTTAAATGCCATCCCTCCTATCTCAAATTCCAACCCTCCTATATCAAATGCCATCCCTCCTATATTAAATGCCATCCCTCATATCTTAAAGTCCATCCCTCCTATCTTGAATGCCATCCCTCCTATCTCAAATGCCATCCCTCCTATCTTAAATTCCATCCCTCCTATCTTAAATTCAATCCCTCCTATCTAAAATGGCATCCCTCCTATCTCAAATGCCAATCGTCCTATCTCAAATACCATCCCTCCTATCTCAAATGCCATCCCTCCTATCTTAAATTCCATCCCTCCTATCTTAAATGCCATCCCTCCTATCTCAAATGCCATCTCTCCTATCTTAAATGACATCCCTCCTATCTCAAATGCCAATCGTCCTATCGCAAATGCCATCCCTCCTATCTTAAATTCCATCCCTCCTATCTTAAATGACATCCCTCCTATCTCAAATGCCAATCGTCCTATTTCAAATGCCAACCGTCCTATCTCAAATGTCATCCCTCCTATCTTAAATGCCAACCCTCCTATCTCAAATACCATCCCTCCTATCTTAAATGACATCCCTCCTATCTCAAATGCCAACCGTCCTATCTCAAATGCCAACCGCCCTATCTAAAATGCCACCCCTTCTATCTCAAATGCCAACCGTCCTATCTCAAATGCCATCCCTCCTATCTCAAATACCATCCCCCCTATCTTAAATGCCATCCCTCCTATCTCAAATGCCATCCCTTCTATCTCAAATGCCAACCGTCCTATCTCAAATGCCATCCCTCCTATCTTAAATGCCAACCGTCCTATCTCCAATGCCAACCGTCCTATCTCAAATGCCAACCGTCTTATCTTAAATGCCAACCGTCCTATCTCAAATGCCATCCCTCCTATCTTAAATGCCAACCGTCCTATCTTAAATGCCAACCGTCCTATCTCTAATGCCAACCGTCCTATCTCAAATGCCATCCCTCCTATCTCAAATACCATCCCTCCTATCTCAAATTCCAACCGTCCTTTCTCAAATGCCATCCCTCCTATCTCAAACGCCAACCGTCCTATCTCAAATGCCAACCGTCCTATCTCAAATAACATCCCTCCTATCTTAAATGCCATCCCTTCTATCTCAAATACCATCTCTCCTATCTCAAATGCCAACCGTCCTATCTCTACATCTGCTGTCGAATACACGCGCTAAAAAGAAAAAAGAAAAGAAAAAAATGCCATCTGCAAAACGATGAAACCACTCGACAAGTTGATGTTAATGCAGGTGGCGTAACAATTATCGCTGTTCTGAATGAACCGAGTTTAAATAGCGGTCAAGGTTGTAAGCGATAACTTTCTTTATTAACTTCCTTTGAAAATCACAGACCCTATTTCCCATTTCTATGAGGACCAAGATTAATTGAGATTACTGTTTTCTCTGATCTGGGTTAGATAATAAGTTCATTTAACCCTTCTCTTTCGCACCATATCAATATTTGACGGGCTATTTCTTTAGCAGCATCTACTGTTCCTTGACTTTTTTTGGATAGGATCAAAGTGTAGTAACTGTTCTGATACTTCGCCTTTTCTGACCTCGATCAGTGGACGAAAAATCCTTCTAGATTGAGGCAATTTAAAAAATTTTTTGTTCCTATCCAGAGTGGTCCTTTTTGGGGAGCTGGATTTTTCCTCACATTAAAAACCCACTTTGTGTTTAACTTTGCCCTAGTGGGGAGGCAAGTAAATAGGAACATTAGAAGTATATTTTCCAGTCAGAAGTCGAGTAACAGATACGTGTTCTGGAAGAGACGTCACGGGCGCAGGGAGCTGCAAATCTAATGTGGCGAATAGGGAGAGAGGATCTTTCGCTTTTGAATGTACCGACATATATATATATATATATATATATATATATATATATATATATATATATATATATATATATATATATATATGTATACATATATATATATATATATATATGAGAGAGAGAGAGAGAGAGAGAGAGAGAGAGAGAGAGAGAGAGAGAGAGAACTTTTATCTCCCCCATCGGATAGGGGCCAGATGTTTTGTGCGTATATATATATATATATATATATATATATATATATATATATATATATATATATATATATATATATATATATACTTATGAGCAAAAAAAAAAAAATGGGCCATGAGTGAAAGAAGGAAGAAATCGATTTTTCAATATTTTCCCATGAATTTGTAATTTTAACTGAAAATTTCTATTTTGCAGATCATTATTATTATAGCATATAATAATAAGTGGAAAAATGAATCCTAAAAATGGTAAGACTGCATCTTGTCGAGGATATGAAAAGCCGAATTGCAGGATTAAAGCAGTCCAAAATAACTTACAAGTAGATTTTTGATATTTTAAGAAAAGAAAATGTGAAAACATCTCTTTCTGTAGTGAAGCCAATTGGTCAAAGGCTCGAAGTTGAACGCTTGTGAAAAGGGAAATCTGGATTTGATCGTCCTAGAGTATCCACTTAGAAGGACGACCACATGTTTAAATTAACTGTTTTAAAGGATCGAAAGAAAACTTATGTTAACCATAGAAACGAATTCAAAACAGGGGCTGGAAATTCTCTTTCTAGATATACAATATCTAGACGAATGGAAGAAATGGGATTTTCCTCTAAAAGGTGTGCAAAGAAGCCATTTTTATATAAGAAGAACATCAACGATAGAAATAGATTTTTCTCGTGTTATGGCAAGAAAGATACAAACTGGTTCAGGAATGCTTTCTGATTAGATGGATCAAGATTTTGACTTGTTAGTGATGCTCCCGATGCTCCCGAACGGTGCAATCGAAGAACTGGAGAAAGATTTTCGTAAGTTGCATAAAAACGACATTTAAACACGGGAATGGAGGGATAATGGTATGGGGAACTTTTACTGCAACAGGAAGGAGTTGGAGAACTTATTAGATGTGAGAAGTCACTCAATGCAAAGGAATACATTTGAATATTAGAAACAGGAGTGTTACCAAGTGTCCAGAAGCTGGCAATATCCCAGAACATTATTTTTAAACGTGATAATGCCCTTGCACACACTGCTAAAGTCACAAAAATGGTTTTCTGATAATTCAATTGCTGTGATATTTTGGCCAGGTTAAAGCCCCGATTTAAACCTGATTGAGAATATTTGGTCCATAATATCTCGTGCATTGGTCGGAAGAACTTTTTCGAACAATGACAAACTGTGGAAAGCTGTGCAAAGCGAATGGAATAGCATCTCCTCTTCACAGTGTTTCACTTTGGTTAAGAGCGCGTCTAAAAGGATTGATCTTTTAAAGAAATCAAAAGGGAATGCGATTCCATCCTAAGCATTTATTAAAGTAAATGTCTTGTTATTCGTTATTAGTTTCGTTTAAGTTTCCTTGTTCAATTGTTCTTTGTTCAATATAGCTTTTAATGCAATAAAATGTATAAAATTTGTTTGGCCCATTTTTTTTTTGTTTGCTCGCGAGTGTATACATATTTCTGCCTTTTAGATAACATCGAAATATCTCCCAGTAACGCGATTACTTTGGATTTTTATTTCTGGATTCCGAACTTCAACCAATTTTTCTTAAATTTTACGTTATTGGATATTCTACGCTTCACCCGACTATCCATTCACATGAAATCATTTTTCTTTTTTCTCCCATTCTCTCTGCTTCACTATTTTTTTTTACTTTTATCAAGTAAGCTCTCTGGCTTGCTTGTAGTTTCATGAAATACTTTGCAAGCAAAATCTTATTCCGCATTTTGCTAATTCCTACCCTCTGATGAGAAGGAAACTCCGTGGATTAAGGAAAATTCACTTAATTTGCGTCTCATTTTTGAAAAGTAAATATATTTGTAATTCTTTTTCAAAGTATTTTTAACGTTTTATTATTTCTTTGTTCTTATATATATATATATATATATATATATATATATATATATATAAGAACACACATATATATACACACATACACACACATATATACAGTGATGATCATATTTATTGGCACGGTAAAATAAAAGTTAAATTTTGTCTAATAAATTCTAAAAAAGGGATTAAATTAAAGAAAATAACAAAGTATATTATGTATTTTTAACTGGCCTTGCCGATGCAGCAATCGGATTTTAGAAAAAATAAATAACAAAGGAACAACAAACATAATTGAAAAAAACCCTTGTTCAAAATTATTGGCACGATTTATTTAATAATCAATTGTATAGCATTTGGCCTTGATTACCTTCCTCAGTCGCTTTTCATAGTTTACAACCAAGTTGTTGCACTCTTCAGTAGTAATTTTAGCCCACTCTTCCTGACAATAATCCTCCAATTGAATAAGATTCTTAGGCTTCCTTTGCATTACCCTCAATTTTAATGTTCTCCATAAATTTTCAATTGGATTAAGGTCTGGGCTTTGTGATGGCCACTCCAAAACATTAATATGATTGTCCTCAAGCCATTTCTTAGTCAGTTTAGCCGAATGCTTTGGGTCATTATCTTGCATGAACCACCAACGACGACCAAGTGAGAGCTCTTTAGCAGAGTCTTTCAGGTTTTCATCCAATATTTTAACATAATCTTCCTTTTTTATGCTACCTGTGACCTTAACAAGTCGCCCTGGTCCAGAGGCAGCAAAGGATCCCCAAAACATCAAACTGCCTCCACCGTGCTTCACTGTGAGTATGGTGTTCTTAGGCAGGAAAGCTTCGCCAGATTTTCTGTAAATATAAGACACTTTATTATGGCCAAATAACTCTATTTTCGTTTCGTCAGTCCATAGAACACGTTTCCAGAATGCAACATCTTTATCAATATGACGTTTTGCAAAGGCTAGCCTTGCTTTCAGGTGCATAGGCTTCAATAAGGGAGTCTTTCTCGGACGACATGCTTTTAAACCAGCTCTCTTCAAAACTCTACCAACTGTATGTCGAGATACATTCACTCCAAAGGTGCTCTGTTCATCAACAATCTCCCCAACAGAGATCCTTGGGTCTTGTTTTACTTGTCGAACAATTTTCCGTTCATCTCTTGGGGAAAGAATCCTTTTTCTCCCTCTACCCTCTAAACTCATAACGTGGCCTTGCGATTTGAACTTGTTTATTATGGCTCTAACAGTGGATTTGGGAAGGTTTAGCTTCTTTGAAATCTTATCATATCCCTCCCCATTGGTATGGCATGCTACAACAAGCTTCCTGACGTCTTCGCTGTGTTCCTTAGTTTTAACCATGGCGATTGAAAATTATAATTTAGTCACTTATAATAGTTTAAATAAATCGCTATCTAAAAATTATCTGAAAAAAATTATTCACTGAATTAGCGTTAAACAAGCACAATATGGCTATAAAAAAGTTCAGAAAGCACGTAAACCGGAAATTGATTGATATTATACTGATACTAAAAGAAAAACAAAGCCGTGCCAATAATTTTGAACAAGGGTTTTTTGCAATTATGTTTGTTGTTCCTTTGTTATTTATTTTTTCTAAAATCCGATTGCTGCATCGGAAAGGCCAGTTAAAAATACATAATAGACTTTGTTATTTTCTTTAATTTAATCCCTTTTTTAGAATTTATTAGACAAAATTTAACTTTTATTTTACCGTGCCAATAAATATGATCATCACTGTATATATATATAAGAACACACACACATATATATACACATAAACGCACATACACACACATATACACACACAAATATATATACATATATACATATATATATGTGTGTGTATATGTATGTGTGTGTATGTGTGTTTATATATATATATATATATATATATATATATATATATATAGATATACAGAAGAAAGAATAAAAGGCAAAATAGACTTTTAAACCCAATTCCATTTGTGCTCTTGTAATAATACCTATACGCCTGGTTAATAGAATAAAAAAGGGGTCAAAGGCCGAACAAGAGGCTGGGCCTATCTACTCCTTAAGCAATTTAGGTTTGAAAACCGGATATTTTCTTCGAGTTTCCGGCTTTAGAAATATTGTCTACCAGGAGTAAAGGCCCCCTCCCCACTGTTTTGGTGCCAAGAAGTAAGTCGATAGCACAGGTTTTAAGCCAGTGTTTTCCTTCTTCAAGATCTACGGATTCATCAGACCGGGAGTATAATTTCGCGCCTTTGTACTACACCAGTTATTTTTGCGCCCCACGTGGATAGATGATAGTCATTAATTACAATATATTTTCATGCTTCTTAAATAAATAAAAAATGATAAGTTTTTCTCCCATAATAGACAAAAGGCAAAGCATTTAAAAATGGTAGGTTATCAATTCGCTTTTCTTCGTCATTATTTAAAAACAAAAAAACAAAAACTCATTTGTCAAAAGAAACAAATGCTTCAAATACACGTAGCGTGCTTCAAATCTTGAATGTACTTCGAAAGACAAAATTCCCCAGAGAGTAGAATGCAGAAGAAAATCATGATCCGGAGAGTAAATAGATATAGAACTTAAATAAGCACAATAAAAAAAGAAAAGAAATAAATCTATATATATAAAAGCGAAAATGTATGTTCGCTTTTTGTGTATGTCCAAGAAAGGCTTTTTTTCAGAGAAGCGGCCAGTCGGTTCAGAACTTTTTAAAGCTTCTTATATCACATGTAAATCGTAATATCTCACAGTTAACAACGGAGCTCGCCTGTCTATTTAATTTGCTCGACTTCGGGAAGATAAATATTCAACATTTGTCGCTCGCCGCATGTGGGTTAGTCTTTTTCCTATAACATCTTGGGAAAATAAAAATAAAAAAAGCGTTCCCGCAGTAAATGAAATACTATCCCGCAGTCAATCTTGACCTCATTAAGTCATTAAAACGTGCACCTGCCAAATCCAAGTAATTAAATAAATTCAAACGTGTTCCCGTTAGCATCTCGCGGTGGCCCAATGGTTAAAACGTCGCACTTTTATTTTTTTCACAATTTAATTTACAACTTTGCCTCAAGGGTTCGGGTTCGAGCCTCATACTTACCTACCAAAACATTTGTTTTATTTGTAAGCCTCCCCTCCCCGGAGTTTCCACACACACCTCCAAACACCCGGGCAACGTCGGGTACCCCTTGCTAGTCTATATATATAAAAGCGAAAATGTATGTTCGCTTTTTTTGTATCTTCAAGAAAGGCTTTTTTCAGAGAAGCGGTCGGTCGCCTAACAACTTTTAAAAACTTTTTATATCACATGTAAATCGTAATATCTCAGATTTAACAACGGAGCTCGCCTGTCTATTTAATTTGCTCGACTTCGGGAAGATAAATATTCAACAGTTTTCGCTCACCGCATGTAGGTTAGGCCTTTTCCTATAATATTTCCCCCTACCCCAACGTCTTGCGGGGGGGGGGGGGAATAAAAAAGCATTCCCACACTACCTCGCAGTCAAAAGTTGACCTCATTAAGTCATTAAAACGTGCACCTGCCAAATCCAAGTAATTAAATAAATTCAAACGTGTTTCCGTTAGCATCTCGCGGTGGCCCAACGGTTAACCCCCCCCCCGGAGTTTTGATTTACCCAAAACCACACACACCTCCAAACACCCGGGTAACGCCGGATACCCCTCGCTAGTCTATTATATAAAGAGAAAAATAGGCGCGCGTTTGTGTATGTCCACGAAAGGCTTTTTTCATCGGGTTCTCGCGTCGCTTAGATTCCGGGAGAAGTTTTCTTATACTTCATAGATCATAATATATCAGATTCGCAAACGGACATCGTCTCTATCTTTTTTTATTTTTTTATTTTTTTATCGAGTTTTAAAAACTTCCCTCATTTTGAGTGTTTGTTTTTCTTTTTCGTATAAATAAAGTGAAACTAATCGAACGCTGGCGCCAACTCCTAGCCTTCGCTCCGGTATTATCTGTTCTGTAATTGGTCCTTGGTCAATGTAAGGGAAACCCTTCATACTGAGGCAATTACTATTTATTTGGATACTGTCAGAGTGCCCCTTTTTTTGGGGGGGGATCTCGTTTTCCCCAACAGTAAAAACGACTTTGTGTCTAATTTGCTTTCGTGGGGAAACAAATAAATAAAACGGTAGAAAGCGGGAAACTTAACTGGCTTCCGGCCAGATTTAAAACTAACGTTTATTTCTGTACGTGTGTGACGACTCCTATGATTTTAACTTAATTACCAACTCGCTGTTTTCACTATCCACCACGACGTAATGGTTAGCGAAGGAGACTAATTGCCCTACGTTTCCAAGTTCGATCCCACCTCTATTTTTTTTTTTTTCATTTTTTTTTTATTTCGTCTTTGTGCCAATATCCTCCACCCAGGCAAAAGTTAATTACCAACTCATATAATTCACTATCCTCTTTTTTCACGTTGTTTTCCTCCTTTTTTGTCTTTTTTGCTCAACATACACCCCCAAACACCCGGGCAACGCCGGGCACCCCCGCTAATAAATAATCATTAAAAGAAATACGAAAATAAGATTGATAGGCTTTGATAGGCTTTTTGGAGATAATACCAGTTTACCTATCCTTGTAATAAATTCTTGGAGGTGCGAATATGCCATAATAAGATTGAAATAAGATTGAGGATTAGAATAAAACCACAAGAATAACAATTTCCCTTTCTTTGATAGGCTCATTGGCGATAATTCCGGTTAACTATCCTTGTAATAAATTCTTGGAAGTGCGAATATGCCATGTATTTAAAAAGAAGGAGAGTGGAAACCTTTGTCAGAGGTATGAGTGGGGCTACTTTTAAACACGCCCTCAGTCAGATTTAACTTTTAAAGTGTCTACAACTAATACATAATTCATCTCTTTGATTTAGTAATTTATCTTTATAAGAGAACGTAATAATAGTAGATTTTCATTTAGACAAATAAAACAGGCACAATTGTATGGCGTAGCGTGATATAATTGTTATCGTTCCGCTCGGTCGGTTCTTTGCAACACTATTCTGTTCAGATTAATTAAAATAATTAAAAATAAAAAAATAAGCAAGCGGTTGTAAAAAAGAAAAAAACATACGTAATTATATAAAAATAGAGATATTAAAGAGATAAGATACATAGTGCTGCCCCTTGGTCGCTTCAAGTCTTCTTTGAAGTGTACTAATATTGAAACTGGTTAACTAGCGTAGATTTCTCTCTCTCCCTCCCTCTCTCTCACTTTCTCTCCCAAATAAAATTGAATAAATTACAACATTTATTTATCCATCAAAAATTAAAACAAGGAATTGATAAAGAGATATCCTTAAGCTGGCGTAGTGTACAAGCGCGAGATTGCACCTTTAATTAATCTATCTTGTATACTGAAATTATCTTGATAAGTTCCAATTTAAAGATATATTTATCCATCCTTCTAGTTATATATATATATATATATATATATATACACATACTGACATTTGATAATATATATATATATATATATATATATATATATATATATATATATATATATATATATATATATTTCATATAGCGACTAACAAGTCTGAAAAATTATATTTTGGAACCCAATAAAAAGGCATTCATTAAGCTGGGACATTTTTCCAAATGTACGAAATTTATATATATATATATATATATATAAGAACAAATGTTTTTTTTTATAATAAAAAAAATTACGAGAAAGATTTTTTAATTCATTACGATTGGTATAAACTACCGAGTACGTTTATATATATATATATATATATATATATATATATATATATATATATATATATATATATATATATATATATACTAGCAGGGAGACCTGACGTTGCCCGGGATTGAATAATGATCAACGAATCACACTCCCACATTTTTATTGTATTGGAAATCGACGAAATCGCCCATTTTTTCAAGCAAATAGATTATTTATTTATTTATTTATTCAATTTTCACCCCAAACAAGATACAGTGTTGCATAGGGGGAGGTACATATTGGAAGGATGGGGACTCAGAACAAAGGATGATAAAGACATTTATATTCTGAGAGAGACATTTATAACAGAGCTGAGAGAAATGTGGAATACATTATGGAAGAAATGTGTTATACAGTTCTTTTACATTAGAGGGGAGATAATTCACTTATGCTGGAGGAAGCACATTACTTGGAAGGAGGTTACACAAGGTTATACATGATGATAGACAAAACACATTTACCTTTTCAATTGGTAGAATGACGACACGGAGACAGACAGTTACAAAATATAGATGGTGATTTTTTTTATTCATCAACCGGCCGATTTATGAATCCAAGTGTGTATGGCTACATGGTCTCTCTTCCACCCTTCCCCTCTAAGGGCATCAGCTTCACTAGAGTCACTGTCCGACTCTCGTCTCTAACTGACTATCACTGTGACTGTGATTGTGATTTCTGATTCTAACTTCGAACCCCATCTCAATATATCGAGAATCCCCTTTGTTTATGACGCCAGAAGTGTGCTTTTAACCAACGTGACAAAATTTCACGTGAATTTTATATATGTCTGCCCAAACACACTTTTGGCAAACAAAGAATTCCCAATTTTAATTGTTCAATATCTTACCTATTTTAATCATAAACTCGCATTGACCATTCTTTTAACTGACATATTTAATATCCAGTTATTTCTAAAAGAATGGACAATCGCTCTCTCTCTGACATGAGTAATATTTAGCTATTTCTAAAAGAATTAACAATCGACTGCATTCCTAGGATTTCAATTATCCATTATCTTTTAACAGGGTTCGATGCTAATATTATTTCACTTATCTAGTCTGTCTTCTTACTTTCATGCGCAGGGGACAGCCCTTCTTATGTAACCACAGTGCCACTTTGAAGTAGGGGGCTACTATCGGGGACATAAGTTGCAGGGATACTATGAAGGGAAACAGGGAGCAAGATATCTGTTCACATTACACTTTAACTTCTGCATGTCAGTACAGTTGGGAAAGCTGAATCCCGGAAGGGAGTTCTAAAGTCTAGCAGTTCTGGGGAAGAAACTGTTAGAGTAGAAGGTTTTCTTACATCTAGGGATCTCTGATTTTCTGGTTTGTCAGGGGTATTTACGTCGAGAGGGCACAGGTGGTTGTTGTTCGTCAGAGCATTCACCATTAAAATACTTGTAGAACAGGCAGAGGGATGCAATATCTCGTCGATGGGACAGAGGCTGAAGCTTAGATGACAGTTCAGGACCTATCAGGTTTGCGACTCTTTTTTGAACCCTAATTAGGAACTTATAGCAGTGAACATAAAGTAAGTTTCACATGCCTTTTACAATGACTTAGTCCACAATACATTGTAGTCTACATTGCACTGCAGAGAACCTACTGTCGATTTTATAAAATTATTTTCTATATAATGGCTTGCATTAAATTTTAAAATGCAAAAATCAAGTATCATGTTTCAGTTGTGTTCTGACAGAAACATTCATTTCGAACGTGATTCTGTAACATCAAAGAACCTACTGTTGATTTTATTTGCATGACCTTACTGGTTGTGCGATGATAATGGCTTGAATTTAAGTTTAAAATGAAAAAGTCATGTATCATGGCACACTTATGCTTTAAATAGAAACATTCATTTCGAAGGTGCTCCTGTCATATCAAAGAACCTACTGTTGATTTTATATGCCGAGTCTTTCGGCTTGTGTGATAATAAAACCTCTAAAATGCACTTGTGATGTGAGGCTGCGTAAGATGTTAACTGTGGTCAAAATCGCCTGTCCCTTCTTTCATCGGATTATTTCGCTTATCGATTATCGATACATACTGAAGACATTTCAACGCAAAACCTATCTAAGAATACTGCCATACATATAAAGTACCTTCGTAAAAATTAACTCAGCCGTTCTCGAGCTCATAGGGGACGAATTAACACACACACACACACACACACACACACACACACACACACACACACACACACACACACACACACACACACACACATATATATATATATATAGATAGATAGATAAATATATATATATATATATATATATATATATATAGATATCCCCCGATAATTTTCCAAAGGAATGTAGCATGAACGCCTCTGTGTATCTGCTTAAAAAAATTAGATTCCAGTTATAATGTGTTTATTCATTTTTAAAGAGATCTAATTCTGTGCGTTATATATCTTAAATTTTCAATGAGAGTGACTTATCAAAACTAAAAGCAAAATTAACAATCATCATCATCATCATCATCATCATCCTCATCATCATCATCATCATCATCATCGTCATAGCGTTTTACTTCATCTCAAAATTCATCATCGGAGCATGCCTCGCTTTGAAGGATGTGCTATACTCTGCACGTTGGCGGTGCAGGGATATTAAGTATCCTGCACATAGCCCCACTTGTGCAGGTTGTTCTGTGTTTTAGCAACCTTCGTTTCAACACGGTTTTTTTTTTGGGGGGGTTCAGACACTACTGGGAGGTCTTCTTTCGGAAGAGCCTCGTTGTTGTTGTAATTTACTGATTCATTCCATTAATACAGGCGGAAGGATGCTGATATCGTTTGTCCGAAGCCTCTGACTGTGGCAAAGCTCTTGAGGGATGGTAATTGCTGCGGTACCTCTTGGTGTCCAATTATCTTGCTCTGCTTGTCACGCTCTTTCTTTTGCTATCGTCTCTCAAAGGAACTGTGGCGGAGCGATTCTGGGAATTCTGTTGACAGATGGTAGATTTGTCGGTTTCAAATTGCCGGTAATGGTCTTGAATGCTTTGTTAAGCTCGACGTCTACCTTTTCAGCGTGAGCAGAACGAGTCCATGCCGCTGTGCAGTATTCTACGGCGCTAATGCTGTCAGGTGTAGCATGCGTGCGTGCCTTGGCTCCGTAAGAGCTGTTTGCCAGAGTCGCGTTGGGCATCGATAGCTTCTTGCGGAGCTTCTCTATGTGGGTTCTGTATGATAGTGCCATATCGAGATAAGTTGGCTATACTATATTTACCAAGAGTTTACCCTTCCAGGTGATATGGAGCTTTCTTTGGGATAGGTGTTTCTTAATATGTAATGAACACACCTGTTTCACCTGCGTTCGGGTTGAGACGCCATTTGCCATTGTATGGTGACAACTGCATGAGGAGTTGCTTTAATCAATCTTCGATAACTTTTGAGTCATTTGATTCTGTTGCAAGGCACATACCGTCCACATAAATGAACCTGCAGACGTTACAGATGTTAGCACGCCATTTATATATAAGTTAAAAAGTGAATATGTGGGAGACCGTTCTGCGCCCTTCACCGTCTCTTTTCCCCCTCCATCTTTACATAAAATCGACATGTTTTATCCATTTTGCTAACTTGCAGCAAAAGCACTTAATGGTTAACCCTGTCAAAGGTTGCTGAAAAGTTTATAAAAACTGTCCCAGTCACAATCCCATCGCAGAACCCATCCTCTATATATGAATTAAATTCAATACTTGTCCCATGCACGACCTACCGAGCAAAATCCGATTTGTCAGGAGTTAGATGCTACACTACATTGGGGCAATTCGTGTGAAGATAAGCCGTTCATAGCGCTTGAATTGGGCACAGATGGGAGATATGGGTCTGTTGTTAGTAGGCTAAAATAATGCAGTTACTTTGGCCTTTCTTCCGATTTTAGGGATTTTATACTATGGTTAAGTTAACAATTTATCGGGCAAATTCGACACACTGCTGTCAAAACTTCCAGCCCCCAAAACTTGACACTCTGTTGTCAAATCTTCCATCTACACAACTCAACACTCTATTGCCAAAACTTCCAACTCCACAACTCGACACTCTGTTGTCAAAACTTCCAACTCCACAACTCGACATTCTGGTGTCCAAACTTCCAACTCAACAACTCAACACTCTGTTGTCAAAACTTTCAACTCCACAACTCAACACTCCGTTGTCAAAAAATCCACAACTCAACACATTTTCAAGTTGACTTGCACACGATTACATACGTAGCACGACTTCTTCCAACTCGTTCGCTTCACGTCCGTTTTTATTCACCTGCATCATTTGCATAAAAACATCGACAGTCTACGTCGCTCACATGACTGTCAACCATAAAACCAACTGGGTGTTGTCATTTTAGCCTTATTTTTTTTTCACGACCGACCATTTGAAGCACGCACACATGCTAACCAAGTAAGTTACGATTTCCTCTACTGGTACTCGGTAGTGCAGGAAGCTGTTATAGATCGCGAGAACTTACTCGAGTGTCATCTAGGCAAAGGACTGTATCATCTCAGTACTGATAACATCTAATCCTGGGGCCTTGCCTGGTTTAAAATGTTTCATGATAGCTTTAAGTTCCTCCATTATAAATGGTAGGAAGACGTCATCTGATGGTTCCATTATAATCTTCATTTCAGTTTTCATCGGGACACGTAATGATCCTTCCCGTGGTATCCATGTAAATATTTCGAGAGACCGGTTGCTACCCTATACCTATCTCGACACCTAATATTTTTAAAGCAATTATATATGCAGCATCGTTAGTAAATAACTAAATATTTACTTTCATAAACCAACGCCATGTTCAATTCTAACAGAGCTAAAAAAAAAGAAAAGAAAAGTTTTTTTATATGTTTTGTATATCAACTAAGATCCGAGCAACTCGTCCGATACGATGATGATATCATCTTATTTTTATTTTATATATATATTATATTTTCATACATGATGCAAATTTCATATTGTATGAAGATTATTTGTATACTGAAGATATTCATAATCGTATCTTATTTCCAAAAGAAGGGAGATATAACATATGAGAAATATTTGGAATCAAGTCTTCCCTTGCTGTTATTTCAGATTATTTGAAACCATAGCAGCAAGTTTTCATCTCCCCTCCATTAATACCAGAGGTTTTGGAGAAAATATCAGATATTTTGTAATTCGTATACAAAACTAGGAAAACAGATGACTATGAGTGAAACATTTGATGGCTGTAAAAAGTGCCAAAAATACGTGCTGGATTTATTTAACAACCCAAGTCTTATCGACCGAAGATAACAAGATGTTAGTTTTAATGCAATTGCCTTTTGTCGCATGTCAATGTTCAGGCAAAAATAGGTTTCAATTATTTGTTTCCGATAGTTGCCACGATAAAATGTTTTATCTCCAATCTGATATTGAATTATTGGGTTATCTTGAAAGTTCATTCATGTTTCAGGAATGACAAATAGATTTCGCCTAACCCTAACCCTAACACTAACCTGCGAGATAAAATAAATTTTAGTTGCGCAATTAACAGTTATCGAATAAACAGAACTATACTAGATAATCTCTTACAATAAACTCTAACGTAAAAACCAATTGATATAATATTTTATAACAAAAGAATCACCGAAACGAAATGAAAACAAAGACCTTTTTAACGATAAATAACAATATGTGGGTGTAGGTTGCCGACAGTCAAGAAGTCTCACTGGGAATGAAGTAATAATAAAATAAAGAAGATCGATTGGCCACTGAAAATCTTCGTCGAAGAATACAACTTCAGGTGAAGAAATCTTGGCAACTTCTTGGTGATCGAGGACGTCTTTCTTCATAGGTATCAGAACGCTCTCTGTGTGTCTCTGTTTGTCTGTGTGTATGTGTGTGTGTGTGTGTGTGTGTCTGTCTGTCTCTCCCTGTCTCTATATATATAGAAATACATCCACACACACACACACACACACACACACACACACACACACACACACACACACACACACACACACACACATATGTATATATATATATATATATATACGAGGGGCGTGCAATAAGTAATGCCCCTGATCCACTTCCCATAGCAGTAGAGCAACGAAACTTGGCACAGTTATTAGTCTTTCTCTACATAGGAACGATCCAGAGTTATGCATTTCTCCCATCGTTTGATGCAGCTCTGGAGAACGTTTTGGTAGAACACCCCAGGTTGGTCCTCCAACCACGACGTGACTTCATAAATCAATGCTGCATCATCTGGGAAACGCTTTCCTTTCAAAAACAACTTCATGGCTGGGAAGAGGTGAAAGTCAGAGGGTGCAAGGTCAGGACAGTAGGGAGGATGGGGAAGGATTTCATAACCACACGCCCGTGCTTCTGATCTGGCGACATGCGAGTTGTGGACCGGAGCATTGTCCTGCAGGAAGAGGGTACTTTTGCTGATCTTGCCCCGCCTCTTGATTTTTTATAGCTTCCCTTAATTTCCTCAAAAGTGAAGCATAATAGGCTCCTGTAATTGTGGTAACCTTTACCAGGAAATCTGTCATCACTACTTCGAAGTGAGTCAGGGGCATTATTTATTGCACGCCCTCGTATATATATATATATATATATATATATATATATATATATATATGACTACTTCATTTAATCACATAAATTAATATACGAAAGTATAGATTTATGCATAAACTTTAAGTATTTACTTCAGCAGTGCTCAATACGTAGGTAGAGCTAGGTAGTAAGTTATAAAATGTATATGGCTATTAAGCTACACAGAATATTCCGCGTTTCATCCACGCCAGGATTAATTCTGTGTAGATTAATCGACATATATATATTTTATAACTTACTATATATATATATATATATATATATATATATAAAACTATGTGAGGGTGTTAATAACCATGAACCACTAGTGTCTGTAGCTACATAAAACAATTATTTAAATCTCTCTCTCTCTCTCTCTCTCTCTCTCTCTCTTTCTCTCTCTCTCTCTCTCTCTCTCTCTATATATATATATATATATATATATATATACAGTGATGATCATATTTATTGGCACGGTAAAATAAAAGTTAAATTTTGTCTAATAAATTCTAAAAAAGGGATTAAATTAAAGAAAATAACAAAGTATATCATGTATTTTTAACTGGCCTTGCCGATGCAGCAATCGGATTTTAGAAAAAATAAATAACAAAGGAACAACAAACATAATTGCAAAAAACCCTTGTTCAAAATTATTGGCACGATTTATTTAATAATCAATTGTATAGCCTTTGGCCTTGATTACCTTCCTCAGTCGCTTTTCATAGTTTACAACCAAGTTGTTGCACTCTTCAGTAGTAATTTTAGCCCACTCTTCCTGACAATAATCCTCCAATTGAATAAGATTCTTAGGCTTCCTTTGCATTACCCTTAATTTTAATGTTCTCCATAAATTTTCAATTGGATTAAGGTCTGGGCTTTGTGATGGCCACTCCAAAACATTAATATGATTGTCCTCAAGCCATTTCTTAGTCAGTTTAGCCGAATGCTTTGGGTCATTATCTTGCATGAACCTCCAACGACGACCAAGTGAGAGCTCTTTAGCAGAGTCTTTCAGGTTTTCATCCAATATTTTAACATAATCTTCCTTTTTTATGCTACCTGTGACCTTAACAAGTCGCCCTGGTCCAGAGGCAGCAAAGGATCCCCAAAACATCAAACTGCCCCCACCGTGCTTCACTGTGGGTATGGTGTTCTTAGGCAGGAAAGCTTCGCCAGATTTTCTGTAAATATAAGACACTTTATTATGGCCAAATAACTCTATTTTCGTTTCGTCAGTCCATAGAACACGTTTCCAGAATGCAACATCTTTATCAATATGACGTTTTGCAAAGGCTAGCCTTGCTTTCAGGTGTATAGGCTTCAATAAGGGAGTCTTTCTCGGACGACATGCTTTTAAACCAGCTCTCTTCAAAACTCTACCAACTGTATGTCGAGATACATTCACTCCAGAGGTGCTCTGTTCATCAACAATCTCCCCAACAGAGATCCTTGGGTTTTGTTTTACTTGTCGAACAATTTTCCGTTCATCTCTTGGGGAAAGAATCCTTTTTCTCCCTCTACCCTCTAAACTCATAACGTGGCCTTGCGATTTGAACTTGTTTATTATGGCTCTAACAGTGGATTTGGGAAGGTTTAGCTTCTTTGAAATCTTATCATAGCCCTCCCCATTGGTATGGCATGCTACAACAAGCTTCCTGACGTCTTCGCTGTGTTCCTTAGTTTTAACCATGGCGA
>NC_136519.1:32945689-33123189 GCF_053919585.1 Euprymna scolopes
GGTATCAAAACCAAAGCAAAATATGATGAAAGTAAAAATAAAATAGATAAACCCCATAATTTATTATACTATACCTATTCACACTGAAACACTTATCACAATATTCTGTGGATCTATATTAAAAAACATTGTTAAACTTTGTGACATATTTCCATTCTATGGAGGCAGGCGCAACAAACACCCCATAATTGTATTATACCATATTTTTTCAAATTGAAACATAATTATCAAAGTATACTTACGCAGATAGATATGAAAAGTCTTTATTACAGTTTGTGCCTATTTCCATTCCATGGAGGCCAGGCGCGAACGCAGACCCCACAATTTTATTATACCATCCCTATTTAAGTTAAAACATACTTATCAAAGTATTCTTATGTACATCTCTATAAAAAAACACTTGTAAACGTTTTTTTTAAATTTTTTTATTTCCATACTTTGTGGACCAGGCGCGAACGCAGAACCCACAATTTTAATGAACAACCGTGCTGCCAGATCAAACATACCCATTCCTGTGTCTCGATAATTTTCTATCATTATATGTAATCAGTTTTTTTAAAATAGTCAACCATATAGGAGCCTATTCGTGACCAGACACACACACACACACACACACACACACACACACACACACACACACACACACACACACACACACACACACACACCTTAGACATTCAGCTTTATATATATATATATACACATATATATACATGCATACATACATACATACGTATTATTTACTATAATAATTAGTATATATTATTATTATTAATATTTACTATAATAATAATTATATATATATATATATATATATATCTAGAGAGAGAGAGAGAGAGAGAGAGAGAGAGAGAGAGAGAATAGACAGAAGTTTTTAATGAAACATATAACGCACTTTTATTTCCACCTCTTTTTATTGTCTCACTCAAATCCCCAAGTAATACCAAATACAGAGTAGCTTTGACACGCAGGATTAATGGTAAAAGAACGCAATGGGGCCACCGTTTAAAAGTGCTCGCAGTTAGACCCATGGTGTTTGCTATAAAAGGCTTTCCGGTTGTGCGAATAAATTCCCTGGCTGAATACCGATTTCAAAAGCTGATCTCTCCACTTTCACTTCCTCGGCTTCATAGAAATTCAAAGAAATGTCTGCCATTTATTCTTGCTATTAATTTACCTATTTAATCGAAATAAGTATAGAATTCATTCAATTTCCTTCAGACTCGCTGTATTATTTTATAATTTATTGCAAAAGGAAGTGGGGACTTGTCTGAGTCTCAGTAAATATTGGTTGATGCAATCGCCGACCTTCTTCAGGTATGTATTATTATTCATCGGACTACTGTTCTCATCTTGAGTGTGATTTTCACAACATTTCGATCGATATAACCTCCGACCTTCTTCAGGTGTATCTTGACAAACTCGAGAATGTTTCAGTCGAACTCTGGAATTTGGACGGAATTTCGAGCGGGACTCTTTATTTACTTCACGGGAGTAGCATGCTCTTGTTCCGTCAGCCATGAATGGATAGAGGTCCTAAGTAATTCGCAATCGTATTTTTCGGTCGCCCACACTGAGGATTGAACCTTCAACCTTCAGGAGAATATCACTTTTACAATTAATTTTTCCCAGTACTCTAACCACTGCGCCATGAGTCCTTGCGGACCTTGCGAATTATTTAGGCCCTCTATCCAGTCATGGCTGACGGAACAAGAGCACGTTACTCCCTTGAAGTAAATAAAGGGTTCCGCTCGAAATTCCGTCCAAATTCCCGAGTTCGACAGAAACATTTCCGAGCTCGACAAGATACACTTGAACAAGGTCGGAGGTTACATCGATCTTAACGTTGTGAATAATAATACATATAACCAATCCTCATCTAAAAAAAAAATCAGAAACTTCTTCAGGTATATCTTGCCGAAATCGGAAATCTTTCTGTCGAACACGGGAATTCGCACAGAATTTTGAACGGAACTTTACAACTGTATTGCTTTTTCTTTTTAGCAAATACTTTATCCACTACGCCACGGGTTCTTGCGACCAAAACGATGCGAAAATAAAACCCAAGCTAAGAACAGTAGTTCGAAAAAGTAAAATTTAATTGTAACTAAAACTTTTCTGGGTGTTGAAAGTTCAATCCTCGATGTGAGCGACACTCAAAATGTAATTGCGAGTTATTTAGGACTTCTACCCAGTCATGGATTAGAAAACGAAAACATAATACCCTCGTGGATCAAATAAAGTGTTCTCTTTGAAATTCCGTGCAGATTTCCGAGTTCGACAGAAAGATTGCCGATTTAAGCCAGATACACCCGAAGAAGACCGGAGGTTACATCAGCCGAAACGTTGTGAAAATAACACTCAATATTCGGTCAGTAGTTTGAAAAATCTAAATGATGCGAATAATGTTTGTCTTGATTTTTTCAAAATTAATTTAATATCCTCCTTCGTAAAAAAACAAATTCAACACAACTGACAAATTTTATTCGTTTGTATATTTCTCTTATATCTATATATTTCTCTTATATCTAGATAGTCTTTTTAAGGCATATACGCACGAAAAAATTCGATATTGACACTATAATAATTGTTTTTTTTCTGCGTCACGAAACAGATCTGTAAAAATATACTGAAGTTTTCATATGCTGAAAGAACAAAAATTAATATTTAGAACTTGGAATGATGCTATACCGTTATGTTTATATATATATATATATATATATATATATATATATATATATATATATATATATATATATATATATATATATTACGTAAGTTTCAATCCACATTCATGTTTGAAGACCACGTCTCACTGTCTCACTTAACATATAGTCCCTAAATGCCACCATCAGATTTTAATCGCGGCAGTGAAAAAATGGACTACATCAGCAGGCTCTGACTTTTACTACAGAGGCATCAAGCTTGCATTTAGAATGGTGGTGACTATGTAGAAAAATAAATGCTGGAGCACAAAAGTACGCTCGTTTTAATAGCACCACTCCCATTTTTGGAGGTCTTTAACCTTTTGAGTTATAAAAATAGGAGGCATTACTTTTGGAACGATCCTCGTATACATACAGATATATATGTGTGTGTGTGTGTGTGTGTGTGTGCGTGTGTTATATTATTACTATATATAATTACTATGTATATGTACACACACACACACACACACACACACACACACACATATATATATATATATATATATATATATATAGAGAGAGAGAGAGAGAGAGAGAAACTTATATGTAATTATACTGAGTTCGTGAAATTCAGTAAATTTTCATATACCAATGAGTTTTAAGCCAAAAATGGTTGACTTAAAGAGTAAGCTACAAAATTATCAAATTTTATAATTGAGCATTAATATACTGTGTAAGCAAAAACAAGACTTCAAAACAAGGTGTTGGTGGCAACAAAAGGTGTATTTCAATTTACGTTACAATTGTTTCCATGTCCAGTTCGACAATTTCAAGTATTATGTCGTTTGAAAATTTTCAAAACCAGCATTTCTTCAGACTTGATGAATAAGCACACTTTTGGC
This sequence comes from Euprymna scolopes, assembly GCF_053919585.1. Taxonomy (NCBI): domain Eukaryota; kingdom Metazoa; phylum Mollusca; class Cephalopoda; order Sepiida; family Sepiolidae; genus Euprymna; species Euprymna scolopes. Next base: position 32,949,240 of record NC_136519.1, read on the forward strand.
AATGGAGCATTTTTTAAAGAAAAAAAAGGAAGGGGAAATCCCTAGCTAGAAAGGCATGCGAGAAACATCTATCTTTGTTGTGGTTACGGAAAATCCCATTTAAATTTTCTAACGACATAATGCTTGAAATTGTCGAACTGGACATGGAAACAATTGTAACGTAAATTGAAATACACTTTTTGTTGCCGGCAACACCTTGTTTTGAAGTCTTGTTTTTTGCTTACACAGTATATATATAGCTACATTTACATCTACACTCTTATATAAAAATCACTTTGTGTGTGTGCATGTGCGTGAGTTTCTTCCTTATAGGTCCCGAACGGCTGGGGATATCTTTTGCAAATTTTACACAAAGTAAAGTATTAGATAAGTATTAAAAATCGAAAAATCCGATCTTAAAAATAATTTTTCTTTCTTATAAATAAAAAAGAAGAATTTTTACATGATAATATTTTACGTTCAACCGGCCAATGGAGATAATAAAAACTCAGCAAATCATATCTTCTTATATAAAAAAAAAAGAAACAGATTTGTTGGCATCTGGATATATAGCTCGGTGGAATAGCATTCGACTACAAATCAAATGATCCCCTATTTAAGCCCGGGTATATCTCGCCATTCTATTTGAATGTTTTAATGAGTTTAATTTACGATAAAAGAAGTATTATTTAAAATCATCGCAAGCCATTTCTTCGTTTGCATATTTAAAAACTAAACATTAACCAGAAGTTACTTTTACAGGGCATTCATCGTCAAGCCCAAATATCAGCTGACGTTATATTGTAAACAAACACAGACGGAACTTGATGAACGACATTATCATTATTATTTTTAATTTTTTAATATAATTTTGTGAATTATTTAATCGGGAAATATATATATATATATATATATATATATATATATATATGTGTGTGTGTGTGTGTGTGTGTGTGTGTGTGTGTGTGTGTGTGTGTGTGTGCTTGCGCGCGTGTGTTTCCTTAAAGCAAGTACACGTTTATAATGTATATATTCAATAAGGCTATCTTAAAATTGCAACAGTTTACTAAGCTGGATTTACACTTTCAGAGCACATTTAACTGTATTAAACATTCCAAAATCACAGGAATGTACACTTAATTCACATTCATATTGCTTAAATTACTGCGTCTTACACGTGTTGCATTGACTGGCATAAACCAAACAAATCCTCAGAGACTTCACATTAGTTCATCTAAGAATAAAATATACAGTCTTTGTGTTTAAAAAGGAAAGGTAAAAACTTCCAATGAAAAAAACTGTATTTTTTTTTTAATTCCTTTTGTTTATTCTTTTTGTTGTTTTTATGAATTCTCCGACAACAACAAAAAGAAAAAAGAAAGAAAGACATACTGAAGATGAAGCTTTGCTTCGAAATATATTTATGAATTTCAATATAAATTTCAAACAAAATAAATATTTTATAATAATGCCTTGTTTTTGGCTTCAAACGTATATAATACGTATTTTATTTTATTCAAACTTAACCAGCGCTTCTAAGGAACAAAAATCTTAACGTGAACCCCGCGTGACCAAACGCACCGTTCCGAGATTTAAAAAAACTGCCGTAAAAACAACAAACGGACTTATAATTTCTGATTATCTGCTCCAGCAACAACATGACAAAAAAGAAAAGAAAGTATTTTTTTTTATTCAAACTCAACCAGCGCTTCTAAGGAATATATATATATATATATATATATATATATATATATATATATATATATATATATATATATATATATATATATATATATGTGTGTGTGTGTGTGTGTGTGTGTGTGTGTGTGTTTAATTATTTACATATTCAAGAAAGATTTTTTATGTGAAAATATTTGAATTACGTTTTATCGTTGAATATTGACAATGACTTTCTTCGATTTTTCAGTTTTGAAGATTTTATAGCGTTCTTTTTTTCTTTCTTTTTCTTTTTCTTTTTATACCAAAATCCATATTTATGATTGCAGAATCCGTATTCTCCAAGGGTTATCCTTCTGTTAGATTTTCAGAAAAAACGGAATGTGTGAAAACATACTAGAATTATTTTAATGATAGGACATGTTCGATTCATCGCTAGGTAGACTTGAATAGATCAAGACATACGAAAGGAGACGAGACAGTTATTGTTAGTTGTTTCTTATCATTGCTTTCTTTACGTTTTGATTGGCTGATGAAGTCACGTGTCAGCGGCTGCTCAGGAGATTTAAGTAGACAGTAACTGTAACTATGAATATTTTGTCATGTTTTAAATAGTCAATCGCGTATTTACTGAGCCAGACGACTTCCAGTTTTAAAAGTCCTCAGAAGTAAACGGTGTTAATTAATTTGAAGACCCCCCCCCCGCCTAAAATATAAGTACAAACATTATAATATACATAAACTGATTTTTACGGAAATAATTGATACTGAAATTAAAATATTTTTATGTTTAAACACATATTTAAAAAATAATGTTTATTTATATATTTGATTTAAATAGTGTGTGCGTTTGGATTCTTAATCCGGCAAGGGGGGGGTTAAGTCGTCTAGTGTGTTAGTTAAAAGTTAGTGTTAAGTTCATGCTTGCATGCCTTCTCGCTTCCAACTAACACCGCTAGTTAACCTCACGGTGAAAAGGGAGCAACTATGCTTAAGTCTCTACTGCCAGTACATAGCCGCTCCACCATCAAAACTCCTACGGTGCCTCCAAGTTGGCCACGCACTGTAACTTGCGGCCCCGGTCTAAACTTGTAAGAGATCTCGGAGCAGTAGGGGACCTCAGAGGTAGTGCATTATGGCCCACCGATGTGTGGACACGCCCTGGCACACTACCAACCCTTATCCCACTGTCTTGTGAGTGCCCTTAGTTGGGCGAAGACTAGGGGAACCAACCCCAAAATCAAACACCACTGCCTTGTGGGCCTTATCACAGCAAATGGATGGGAACTTTGACTTCAAATCTTACTGCTGCCTTGCAGTTTTCCTTAAAAGGTTGTGGAACCTAATCCAGAAAGAAAAGGCGTCGTAGTCTCCTCTGCTGCCAGTCATCGACGGTTCGCTCCACTGGACATGAGCATAGGAGGTCCAAAGGAGGTCTATCTGATGCGCAATAGATACTGCATCTAAACTGGCAAGCAACTTTGGAGCCAAGGTGGAAAGTCATGTGTATATTTAAATAAATGCAAAAAGAGAATAAATAAGTATAATATGGTTAAAATATGAATTATTTCACATATGATAAGTATATCTCCCCTGGGATCCTCTGACCACTCCGTTGTATCAGTTAAGATAAAAAGGAAATGTAATAAGTCTTCAGACGTTCTTCTCCACCGTACTTTATATCGATACTCTATGGCTGACTGGGATAGCTTCCGTACATTCATATCTGACCTACCTCTGCATTTCATGTTTAAAAAGGATGTGTCCTCTATAGTATCAGACCTGACCGAATGGTTAATTGTAGACATAGACCGATTCATACCATCTAAAAAATTCCAACAAAAACCTAACAGCCAGCCATGGTTCTCCCCAGAATGTGCTGCTGCTATCGCGCACAGAAATCACTTTTTCCATAGCTACCAACGTAATAGATGCACTGAGACTAAAGCTGCTTTCAGGACTGCCAGCAACCATTGTAAAAAAGTAATAAAACATGCAAGAGAGCTATATGCTCAGTCTGTTAAATCAAAAGTAGCTGAGCAGCGGCTTGTTTCCAACCAGTTCTGGCAAATAGCAAACAGGATCTTGAACAGAAGCGTGCATTCTATCCCAACCATCATCAATGGACCTGAAGTCATCTCGTCAGCATCAGACAATGCCAGACTATTTGCCAAGAACTTTGCAGCTAATTCTACCCTATGCGACAATGACCATCAACTCCCTGTATTTCCTCCTATAACAGACAACACGCTATGCAACATACAAATATCTGTGCGTGAGGTCGCCAAGCTAATCAAGAACCTTGATTCCAGTAAAGCAACTGGCCCTGACGGTATTCCAGTTATAGTGCTGAAAAAGCTCCAACCAAAACTTGCCCCCATACTTACAAAACTGTTTAAGCGTTGCCTTAAAGAGAAGTGCTTTCTAACACCCTGGAAAGCCTCATCAGTATGCCCTGTATTTAGGAATTCAGTTGAAAAGTCCTCTCCCACTCAGTACAAACCAATAAGTCTCCTGTGTATCATGAGTAAGTTGTTGGAATCCATATTAAATAAAGAAGTAGTCAACCACATCCACAGAAACAACCTTCTTAGTGACATGCAATATGGTTTCCGTTCTGCAAGATCTACAGCAGATGTGCTAACAGTTATATCACATAGGATTAGTGAATCTCTTGACAAAGCTTTCCCTTTCTTGACATATCGAAGGCCTTCGATAAGGTATGGCATAAAGGCCTACTTCACAAGATTCTCAATCATTAAATCATTTCTCTCTGATAGGTTCATAAGAGTAGTGGTTGATGGGCAGAAATCAGAGGCCCACAGTATTAATGCTGGAGTCCCCCAGGGCTCCATCCTGGACCCAACTCTCTTCCTGATCTACATCAATGATCTCCCAAAACACATACTTAAATCATTCGTTGACATCTATGCTAATGACACGACCATCTATGGCAACACATCAAAGGCCGTAAATGACAAAGTTCTCTCTAATTCTCTCTCCTCTGATTTTGAACGCGCGGTACAATGGGGGAAGAGGTGGCTGGTCACTTTTAATACATCCAAAACCAAGCTTCTATCTTTACATCATCAACGCTCTGATCCCCATCTGGCATCAATTGAAATGGATGGCTCTCGTCTTGGGGAGGCTCCATGTTTTGACAAGCTTCTGGGTTTGAGCTTTACTCCTGATCTGAAATGGAACACGTACATCAAATCTGTTGCCAGGGACGCTGGGAAAATGGTGGGATCCTTCTACCGCTCCAGGAGCTGATGTAATTCTCTATCTGTATAAAAGCCAAGTACGTCCAAGGATGGAGTACTGCTGCCACATCTGGGCAGGAGCTGCTAAAAACAGCCTATCCTGCCTTGACAGAGTACAAAATAGACTTCGTGGCTTAGTGGGGGATGCCCTTTTCTCTTCCCTGCAACCTCTCTCCCACAGAAGAGACGTTGCAAGCCTATCTTTGTTTTATCGTTATTTCCATGGCAGGTTCTCATCTGAGCTCCAATCTCTGGCCCTCACTCGCCAATCTTTCACGAAAAACACCCGTCTAGCTGAAACCACTGTCACTAATTTTCCCCACTCTTTATCTGTGCTTAAATCAAAACGTAGATTCCATGAACAAAGCTTCTTTCTCCGAAGTGCACGCCTGTGGAACTCTCTTTCGTTTGCCTGTTTCCCACCTGACTACAACTTTGATGTCTTCAAGTCTAACATAAACAAATTCATGATAAACCGCCCCTTAAGTAAGACACTTTATCAAATCTCCATTACTAACGGTTACTACGATATTATCCTATTGATTACTGTACACGCAATAACCCTTATCCCCGAGTGGCTTCCAGGCCTTGATAAGTGATGACTACCATAAAAAAAGAATTGACAATATGACTCAGGAACACACCCAATATGTGAAAGTCGTGATATTGTGACCGTGAAATGAATACCGCACGAGAACACACAACGACAAAAGTATGCAGACATCAGGGAGGAGGAGTGCCGAGACGGAACAGGCGATGATTAACGTTTTGGCGACGAGAAAAAAAAAGCACCCCCCCCCAAAAAAAAAACAAAAAAAACAATGATATTAACATTTTGGTGTTTCTGGAAACTTCTGGGGAAACGCATATCTGCGTCATATCTGCTCGCTTAATCTATCTCTAACCTATCTCTCTTTCGTTTGATGACCACCCCCGTTCCTCTATCTTTCCATCCTTCCTTTTTTTTTTTTTTACCTATTTCTTTCTATTCTTTTCTCTTTTTTCTCTCCTCCTCTTCACCCCCTCTCTCTCTATCTGTAGGATTTCTCAAAAAGTTATAATCTATTTCAAAATATATATTGGCGTCAAATTAGATGTTACCTCAAGTAACAACACAGAGCTGGATACTAGACCAGACTAGATTAATTCTTTTCCTGGAATCCATAAAACCAAATGACCTCAAAGAAAAATATTCTATAACATATGTAAATGGTCAATTGGGAATATGGGAAATTATGTTTCAAACTTCTTTACTAACTCAGTGTTAGAGATGTAAATAAGAACTTTGATTGAATATTTAAATATCTATGTATCTCATAAATATTGGCATAATCACGTTGACACCAGCTCTCGCCAGATCACCGAAGTTAAGCAACGTTGAGCCTAGCCAGTACCTGGTTGGTGACCATTTGGGAAGGCGAGGCGCTGTATGTACCGTGAGGTAAAATACCAGGTTGAGAAACTGACGCGGTCTATCCTCTTTAAATAAATAGAAAAGAGGCTTGCCTTTTTTTCTGTTGTTCTCAGCCTTCGGGCCGGGATCAAAGTGTGGTATCTGTATTTTTTTCCTGTGAATAAAAAATTTAATATCTCAAAGTGTAGTATCTGTTCCGGCAGATACTGCAAGCAAAGACCATATGTGGGCTCGCTCCCACATATAAGACCTTGGTCAATGAAGGGGCAACCCTTCATACCAATTGTCACTGTCCAGCTCCCCTACTCCCCGGAGAGTTGGTCCCCATTTCCCCTTCACTTCTCAGTTTAAAAATCGGCCTTGTACCTAATTTGCTCAGTGGGGGAGCAAATAAATACCTCTCAGCCTTCGGACCCGGATCAAAGTGTAGTATCTGTATTTTTTCCTGTGAATAAAAATTTAATATCTCAAAGTGTAGTATCTGTTCCGGCAGATACTGCAAGCAAAGACCATATGTGGGGGAAACCCCACAGTTAAGACCTTGGTCAATGTAGGGGAAACCCTTCATATCAATTGTCACTATCCAGCTCCCCTACTCCCCGGGGAGTTGGTCCCCATTTCCTCTTCACTCCTCACATTTAAAATCGGCCTTGTGCCTAATGTGCTCAGTGGGGGAGCAAATAAATACCCTATCCTTCTCTCGAGTGTAGACGGGACTCTCTTAAGCCGTGGTAGAAGTGATGGCGTCACGATACAAAATACCCTTGGTAGTATTCAGCTACCGACAAAATTTGAATTACATTATAAACTCGTGTAGAGAGTTCACTCTCAGCTGAAGAGACGCTGGATGGATGGATGGTATCTCATATAGAGATCAAGTGTTATGTCCAGTAAGGGAGCCCCTTGACATCTAAGAACTTCAACTGGAGTAAAACGAAACAAAAAAGGGCTAGTGCAGTGTAATGGTATTAAAATACATTTTAGGTAGAAACACTATTACGTACTTACGTATCATATAGAAATTAGTAAAAATCTAAAAAAAATTATGGAAAATCATCGAGTAGCAGATCTGTTATAACTATTTTTACACACACGCACACACACACACACACACACACACACACACACACACACACACACACACACACACACAAAGATATTAGCGGTCCGCCGTTTTCTATTTTTCAATGACGGATTCCTCGAAATCAAAAATTTCAGTTATATTCTTTGGATTTTAAGAACTGTTAAACATTAATCAATACGATAAAACTCTATAACCGAATTTTTTTTTTTTTTTTTTTTACTTATTTTTACACTCAATCGGTTTTTAGAATTTGTGGAATTTTTACTAATTTCGACATCACATGTAAACACGTAATCGTTTTTATTTATTTATTTTACCTAAAATGTATTTATTTGAAATGCCATTATACTGTACAAGTCCTTGCAATCTCCAAAAAAGATCATAAAATAGTATATAACTTGTTTATCTTGATTTAGCCATTCTTCAAAGTGTGACGATCCTGTTAGGGCCGCGTCCGTCAGGATATAATTGTTTATTTTCCGAAGCAACGATGACATAGAATAAGATTCCGTTCCATCTCGGCATTCGACACCAATAAAATCTGATTTACGACCATAGTCCATTAAAAGAAGTGATTACCGCATTTAAAAAGGGCGGATCTCCACTTCCGTTCTTGTGAAAGTGCACTTCCTTTGGAAGAAAAAAAAAAAAGATGAAAAATAGTTTCCGGAAAATTTCGGATATTGCTTTTAGAGTTTTTACTTTTTAGAGTTAGATTACGTGTTTCTGTCAGTCCAAAACGTAGGGTCACATTTTGAGGCGGATGATAGGGGGCGGAATTGATACTACTAACACAGACTATGTTCTGCAAATCGAGTAAAAATTTTGTTCGACCTACTAAGTCCTTCTACGCATTAACACACACACACACACACACACACACACACACACACACACACACACACACATATATATGTATATTTCTGTAGAATTTCTTATAATATATATGTATATTCCTAAAGAATTTCTTATAATATATATCAATAATATGATAAAAAGTTATATTCCAAAATTCATGATCTTGACCATCATATAATTTATTCCTTTAATCCAGTTGACTTATACAATTCTTGACAGTATCTGTTTCGTAGCGCAAAATCAATCACTTAATTATTATATCACTCAGTGTATCTAGTTAGTTAAGGGCATAATAGATTCACTGATTGATATAATAATTAAGTGATAAATTTTGCGCTACGAAACAGATACTGTCATGAATTGCATAAATCAACCGAATTAAAAGAATAAATTATAAGATGGTCAAGATCATGATTTTTGAAATATAACATTTTGTCATTTTCTCTCTCTCTCTCTCTCTCTCATATATATATATATATATATATATATATATAGATAGATAGATAGATAGATAGATAGATAGATAGATAGATAGTCATCCACATACAGTACTGTTTCGCTGTAATACCTCAAGGCAGGATTGAGATTTGGCAGCCTAGGCGACAGTCAGAGCTTCTCACCGTTACGCTATTTGGCTGCTGTTAATTTACACACACACACACACACACACACACACACACACACACACACACACACACACATATATATATATACACACACAGTCATCCACTGTTTCACTGTTTCACATCTCATCAGTGCGGCTAGACAAGCAACTACCGCAAGCCAGGATCGCTTATATATATATATATATATATATATATATATATATATATATATATATATATATATATATATATACATGTATATATATGTGTGTGTGTGTGTGTGTGTGTGTGTGTGTGTGTGCGTGCGCGCGCATGTGTGTGTTAGTGCAAGAGAGAGAGAGTGAGCGAGAGAGAGAGAATGATTGTGTGTTTGTGTATGTGTCACAGGAGGGCCGTTCTAAATGTAAGTGGAAGTTATGAAGACAGGATTCGTACTATTAAAACGAATGAGTTCCTGTGTTCTAGAATTTGTTTTTCCATCATTCTCAGTGCATTTTTTGTCATGCTTTCTAAGAGTTTCACACCGTAAATCTCTGCAACAAAGAGATGAAACGTTTAGGTCATGAATGCATGAGATCAGTCATCATAACAATGAAATTTACAAATCCCCTCTGAGTCATTCGGGCGAAAACTATAGGAGGAATTACTTTGGAAAGCTCCCTGTTATATATATATACACACACACACACACGCACACACACACACACACACACACACACACACACAAATATATATAAACTAGCATTTTAGCCCGGCGTTCTCCGGGTGTTTGGAGTTGTGTATTGAGAAAAAAAATGTGGTAGTATGAAAGGCAGGCTCGAACCCGTACCGCGGAAGAGGTAAAGAACGGGGGAAAAACGTGCGGTGTTTGCTGTTACGACCACCGACAAACCAGAAGTGACGTAGGTTTAAATTAAGGCTAGACAATCGAAAAGAGGGGATGACTTTAAAAAATATCGGCGAAAAAAGCGACCCCTCCCTGGTGAAAAGTGCCCAGTTGAGGGTGAAGAAATTAATGTTTTTAGCCAGTTTTTCGGTATTTGTCGTCTGAAGAGTCGAGCTTCAAAACGATACTGATCTTGTGAAAATCCGCCGCCTCTGTCGAAAGTTTTAGGCAGACATGCAAACATACATACATACATACATTTATTTATTAGTAGCTCAAATTTTCGCCCCAAACCGATTAAAAAGCTTGCCCTATATCTGAATACCCTTTATGTAAAATTTAAAATGTTTAGACCATAAAGTGTCTGAGTAATTCGGTAAAGACCGCAGAGGTATTTTTTTTTTAAATTTGACCCCTATTATGACCCCTTAGCATTTATTCTTTGGGCTTAAATAAAGTTATTAAGTTAGATTCATATCCAAGGAACCTATATCTAAAATTTCAAGTATTTATACTCAGAATTGGCGGAGGAGTTTGGTAGAGTTATCAAAGGTCAAATCGTTGAACTTTGACCCCTTAACAGCCAAATTTCTGGCCAAAACGAATTATAAACATTTTCCCAAATCTCAATACCCTGTATATCAAATTTCGAGTCTGTAGACCGAAAATTGACAGAGTTATTGCGTTGGGAAATGTACACAGACAGACAGACACACACACACAGACACTTTCACTTATATATATATATATATATATATATATATATATATATATATATATATACTAGCATGGGTGCCCGGTGTTGCCCGGGTGTTTGAAGGTGTATGCTGAGCAAAAAACAAAAACAAAAAAAAAAAAAAACAAAAAAAAAAAGGTCAATTTTTTTTTTTTAAACTTTGACCCCTATTTTGACCCCTTAACATTTGTTGTTTTGGGCTCGACTCAAGTTATTAAATTAGATCCTTAACAGCCAAATTTCTGGCCGAAACCCGATTGCAAAGATTTTCCCAAATCTCAGTACCCTGTACATCAAATTTCGAGTCTGTAGACTAAAAATTGACAGAGTGATTGCGTAGGGAAATATACATAGATAGACACACAGACACATTCACTTTTGTAGATATACTAGCATGGGTGCCCGGTGTTGCCCGGGTGTTTGGAGGTGTATGCTGAGCAAAAAAAAAAGGTAAATTTTTTAAAACTTTGACCCCTATTTTGACCCCTTAGCCTTTATTGTTTGAGGCTTAAATTAAGTTATTAAGTTAGATCCCTGTCCAATGAACCTATATCTAAAATTTCAAGTGTTTAGATCCAAAATTGTCGGAGGAGTTTGGTATGGTTTTCAAAAGTCAAATCGTTGAACTATGACCTTTTAAAAGCAAAATTTTTTGCTGTAACCCGATCACAAAGATTTTCCCAAATCTCAGTACACTGTATATCAAATTTCGAGTCTGTAGACTAAAAACTGACAGAGTTATTGCGTAGGGAAATGTACACAGACATACAGACACACAGACACGTTCACTTTTATATATATATATATATATATATATATATATATATATATATATATATATATTTGATTTCAATAGATTATATTAGGCAAACTATATTGATTTAAAAAGAATCGAAATTTTTTGATTTAATAGATATACCAGATAATTATTGAGTTGAATGAAATAAACATTTAATATTATACTAGTAAATAGCAAGTATATAAATATAGGTTATATAAATTATATAAATATAGAGTAGTTTACGCTGAAATTGGGATAATTATATATATACATATGTATGTATGTATGTATGTATGTATGTATGTATAAGGGTACTTTCAATGAATAACATTACTTATCACAAGAACACTTCACTATCGTTGCATTACTGGAAATTAATCAACGAAAATAAAACTCCTAGGAAAATACGAAGGAATGCTAAGGCGTGTAATTTTTTCAAGATGACCAAGTTTATATGCCTGAATGAAAAACTTTAAATAATTCTTTTTAAAGATCGTGAAAAGTCATTAAACATCAAATGAAAATCGGCAATTAGTTGTAAACATTTTAAAGTATGTGTACTAAGAAAGTCATGATTATACCATGCACGATCCATTCAGTAGAACTGTTTTTGAATTGTCAACTCCTTTTGCCCCATACTTTGTAAATAAAGAAAAGATGAAAACACGAAAAGTCAGAAATAAAAATTGTAAGGAAAGGCTTACCCTAAACAAAATTGTTAGATTAAGTGTTTAGGTAGAGTAAGAAAAAAAATCGTTTGTCGTTTGGTATAATCACTTCAAACAACACCAATCAATATTATACGCTAGATGATGCGGGAAAAAGCGTTTACAATTTCCAATAAATAATTAACGTGAACACGGTAGATCATATATATATATATATATATATATATATATATATATATATATATATATATATATATATATATAGCAGAGGCCTATACTCTGTATAAAGAACACATAAGGAGACTGGAAGCCGTCAAGCAAAGACACCTGAGAAGGATCATGACGATCAAATGGAGTGACTACGTATCAAACGTGGAAGTTCTCGGGAGAGCAAACCTAGACAGCGTGGAAGCTACCTTGCTACTATGCAACTACGATAGACCGGGCACATTACCAGAATGGAATACAACCGAATCCCAAAGATGATCTACGAGGAACTGGAAAATGGAACCCGCAAGGTAGGAGGCCAGAAGCTTCGCTACAAAGATGTAACAAAGCAGCACCTGAAGGTGGTGGAACATCAATGTCGAGAGTTGGGAGGAACAAGCCAAAGAAAGGAGTAACTGGCAGAACAGTCTCCACAAAAAGGAAGGAAGAAATAGAGAGAAAGATTGGAGAAGCCTTAGAGTTGAGACACAATTGACGACACAACCCCGGCACCCACATATACATATACGGTGCCTGTGGCCAGACGTTTCACACAGAAAGAGCACTACGCCAACACCGAAAAATAAAGCACCGAGGCCCCCACTAGTCATCGTCATGACTGACGGACTGCATGATGATGATATATATATATATATATATATATATATATATATATATATATATATATATATATATATATATATATATATATATATATAATTATTTACTATATAATTATCAAATACCTACACACACTAGTGTTTCATCCTTTCGGGAATCTTCAGTGCAGAATATCACGATTAACACCAGTCGATAGATCCGAACCCGGCGAGAGAAGCCATCTCTTGCTTCATTAGCAAGAACCGTATCCAATCGGCTACCGTTAACCGCGTGAAATAACGTTGAAATTTAAACATTTTATTTTCAAATGTTTTTTTTTTGCGTCAGTCAGAGTGATCTAATCATAATAAGATGATCTACGCATAAGAGTTAAATTGACCGACTTAATTCAACTGAAAATGCTCAACGATAAGAAACGAGTTTCTTAAAAAAAGGTCTGACATAGTATAAGGCTTAATCGGAAGGGTAGTGTGCATGTAGGTAATAGTAAAAAATAGCAGCCTATATATATATATATATATATATATATATATATATATATATATATATATATATATATATATATATATAATAGCAATCTTTTGATCTGTTACACTGAAGTTTAAATAGCATGCTTTCTAGTCTGTCACGTTGGAGTTTTTAATAGTAATTTCTCTAGTTTGTCACACTGAATTTTAAATAGTATTTCCTCTAGTCTGTCACAGTGAAGTTTAAATATCATTTTCTCTAGTCTGTTACACCTAAATATTATGTGACACTTTAATAGCATTTTCTCTAGTCTGTCACGCTAAAGTTTTAAAGAGCATTTCTGTGTAGTCTGTCACACTTAAGTTTGAAATTTGATTTTCATCGCTAAACATGCAGATTCAACGGACGCATCTTAACCATAGTCATTCAGTAAATTCCCTTGTTATAAAACAATGTTCTGTTACTAAACTTGGAAGAAAACACAGTCACTTTCTGGAATTAAAGCCAGATCACTCACAGACAATACTGATTCAATGTCTGGCGCCTGAGTTGACAATCTCAGATTAATTCTGATTTATTTTGGTTTTTAATTATTTATTTTTTCTAAGAGGAAATAAATCCTGTCTCGATTTGACCAATGTCGATTAAATTGTTTTTTTTTTTACTTTCTTTTCAAACACGATCTGATACCTTGTATCGATTTGATCAAAATCAATGCATTTTAAGGGACACATCAAGAAAAGAACCACATACACGGGTAACATTTTTCTCTCTCTCTCTCTCTCTCTCTCTCTCTTTCTTGCTATCAATGCATATATAGTAATAATATGTATATAATAACAAAATATATAGTAACAATATATATATATATTTAGATATATATATTTAGATCTGTTTAAATCTTACTCGCTCACTCATTTTTCGACCAAATTTCAAATAATTATTGCATTTTATAGATCACCTTCTCAGCTATATTATGAAAAAAATTTTTTTTCAATTTTCGTTAATAATATTTTTATTTGTATAAGCAAATATTACATTATTGTATGTAATATTTCTCTATATAAATAAAAATCTCATATTTTGCGCTTTTTTTACTGAGCACTCTAGATAACCTTCTTTTTAATTCATGAGTTTTATCTCCTAAATACCTTTAATTTGGTATATATATATATATAAAGTGGCGCCAAAAAGAAGTCTGTTCTTGTACTTTTTTGAAAAACCGCTAAATTGAATGTAACTTTTTAAACAACCTATGTTATGTAGTAGGTCGAACACAAAAAAGTATTTGTTAGTTATTTGTGCCTGTCGATCTATCTATTTATATACGTATTATCGATATATCTATCGATCTAGTTATCTATTTCTGTATCTACCATATTGATCTCTCTATCTAACTGCAGAGATAAACAAGAGATGAATATGAAGAATGTTGACAAAAACCTGTCAAAATATGACAAAGCTAGACCATAGATAAGTTTACCGGAAGCATCTGATCACACGAACATTTAGACGATCATAGCATTGGAACACAAATAGACTGCAACAAAATAATTTAAGGTTCAAGTAGTGAAGAACCAACCATAAACAGTTAGTGACACGCATGCGCACATCAGGATGAACCGTTCGTCACAAGTACATATCTGCTGTATGGTGATATCATTTACTATTACACAACACCTATACCTCATTTGATTCGCCTTTTATTCCTTTACAAATAATAATAATAATAATAATAATAATAATAATAATAATAATAATAATAATAATAATAATAATAATAATAATAACACTTCTTCTTCTTATTATTATTATTATTGTTATTATTATAGATATATTTTGTGTCGGTTTTCAGTACTCACTTGAACAGTGCTCAATACGTAGGCAATACGTAGGTAGGTAATCATCTCAATATCAATACGTAGGCAATACGTAGGTAGGTAATCATGAAAATATACAAGCCGCACAGAATATTCCGAGTTATATTCTCGTGAGAACTTGTCAGGCTAATGAATGAAATTGATGCTACAGTCTGTTTTTATTATACACAAGTTGTATTAATTTTGCTAGTTAGACAATCTTTGCTATTCTTGCACCCGTTTCCCAGCGGATATACCTGCAGACCGACGGAGCGATAAATAGTATCTGTGATGTGCGGGCATAAAAATCGAACACATCCGCAGCAGCAATCTGCGTTTTTGTGAGTAAAATGCTATGTCGAACGTACGCCTGACAGACCAGCAGACAGACTTACAGGCCGACGAAGAGACAGATAGCCCTGTTATAAAAAATGTGTAGGCGTAAAAATCAGAAGCGTCCGTCAAATCTGCGCGTTTAGGGATTAAAATGCTATGTCGAACTTGCGCCTCACAGATCAGCGGACGGACCTAGAAAACGACATACTGACGGACAACGGCTTTTAGAAAGATGCTTAGATGCGACTAAACTAAAATCACTTCACAGCGAAATCTTGATTGAGACAATTCTTTCACTAGTTTCCGTGGGTGGGTGGGGGGCATCTGTTGACCCACAATGTAGGAGGAGACAGCATGTAAGACGGCTTTCTGAAAACCAGGTGCGTTCAAGTGAGAAAGAAAGATGGACTTTTACACGGATATAAACTGTCGAACATAAGTAGGTATATTTTTTGTGGACATTCAGGTAAAAACGAATACGTTCCAACGACCGGAAATTAGCTTAATCACCCGCTTATCTCCACCCCAGGCCAGGCAATTCGACACCCGGCGCTGATACCCCCTTCCCTTCATAATATACATACAAACCAACGACTGTATTGGTCAAACAAAGAGATCCTCAAATCTTTCACCAGGTCGACGGGTCACCGGAATAGTGGTCTGGGTTGGGCCGCAAAGGCTTTCCAACTAACTTGTTATTTATAAGGCTTTTTTAAGTGTCGACCGTTTAATGTAACGTTGGGTGAGCGAGTGGGCTCTCGGGTGGAATAGTGCGCCAGACTTTCTCTTTAACTATTTGCTGACTAATTGCAATAATATGCACCCATTTAATGTCATCATGCTTTATCTATAGCTGTGCCGGGAGGTGACGGTGTTTAAGTGCTTAACGATACAGGTTAATTATTTACATCCCTTTCATAGCAGGGAGGTGTGACACAAGGTCAGAAAGTGGGATTTGATAGGCCAGCGCACTAGAGGTAGTGCACTATGGCACTGCAAAAAAAATGCATAGGCAGACTTGTTGGCATTCCCCGTTTGAGGCGCCTCAGGCAGTCAGCAATAAACTAATTCTATCCCAAATAGGTGAGGCGAGACCTAGAATGATGGACCTCCTAGGATTACCCAGAACTGTATCTCAGCCCGACAGAAGGAAGGTCACCATAAATCATAATGGCCTACCTTTGTCGAACTGATTATCGAGGTTATTTATCTTTTTTCCCAGGGCCATATGATGCAAAACAGGAGTCGGAAAGTGGGATTGAAGAGCCAGTGTTCTAGAGGAAGAGGACAATAGGCTGCAAAAATGCCTGAGTAGCCCCGTTGGCATCTCCAGTAGGAAAGCCTCGGGCGATTAGTAGCTAATCTCTTCTAATAGGGAGAATGCAATGCCTGGAAAGGTGAACTAGCAACATACCGCAACCAACAAGGAAAATGACATTTCAATAATGGTCCAGACTTTAACTTTAGTACGAAGAGAGAAAAAAAAAACGGCAGAAGGAAAAAAGAATCCTCGACATGGTAGGAACGGCGTCTCTGACTTCCACAGCAAGAAAGATCGAATCGAGTTCGTTCCACAAAGACACTTTCACTTAGTATGTGGCAACCTTCACGTGGCCCTTTTTGTGAGCATCCCATGCCTTTCTAGAAAGAATTCTAATTGGAAAGGTATTACGGAAACCAATATCAGCAATCTGATTCATACGAAATGAACAAACGAGCTGCGCAACGAGTTACGGGATTTTAGAGCCCGTTTTCCACGTTTCTTCTTAAATCCATTCAAAGATTTTCATGCAAATAAAACAAAGATTCCCAACCATGGTGCCATAGAAGTCTGGAGTTCCTTAAGAGCTCGTGAATGGTTTTATAGCAGCAGCAGATATACTCACGGCATATGACTTTTTAATATGTTTTGTTTTGTAACATCATTGCTGATTGGTTGTAGAAGTCAATTCCTTTCTGGCTAGCCCAATTAGACACCATCTCTCTGGCGAGCTGAACACGTGACGGAGGGCATAAAGGTTAAACCACGGCAACTCTCTCCTTGTATGTCTTTCTTCTCGGATCTTGGACTGACAACAACTCCACGTGCCACGGAGCAATCCCCAACTACTCTCTTTGGACGCCACACAACCCACCCCGGCCTTCGGGCTCGGGGTTCGACAGACGTGAATACAAACAAGCTTACATGGTTACCTCCGCACACGGACTTCAATGCACTCTCTTTCTCTACGAGACTAATCTTTCGTGACACACGCTTCTATTACTAACTTGAAGGAGACAAATGATGCATCATAGCTACGGACCATAACTTCAACACACACACACGAACTCTTTTATTTTTCAAAAGGCCTGTATAGTCTTTAATCAATGTCTCTACACAGAAACACTTTCAACAACTAACCCTTTCTCTACACAAGTCATACTAAAGAAGATAATCAATAAAGCTGTTGTTGCAAGTATTAGGGGGTTTCATAGTTGATTGATTCACTGAAAGTAAAAATACTTAACAAACACTAATACTTAATAAACGCAAATAGATACACATTTATTACGAATTAACAAACGTAAAGATTTAATCAACATTACAATATAAAACAACGATAAATAAATCAGTACTCACTTTAGAAGTGGCTAGAGTTCTACTCAGTCTCAAGTGAGCATAGTTTCCACGATGGGTGAAAACGTAACGGAGGCGGAGTGCTGTTTTTGTTGTTGGTTTTGTAAAACATGACTGGGTCTTGCGGAGAGTTAAAAGACAAAAAAATTATAGGGATTTAATGTACGGCGTATTTGGGTCAGGAAATAAGTGTTATAACAATATTTTCAATCATTGCATCATTTTTTTTTTATAAAATGTATGATACGCTTCTATAAAAATATGTTGTTTTTTTTTTTTTAGATATTGGCGATAAAAAATTGAGAAAGACATTTCCTTTTACCTAAACCGGTTATGAAAATAAATAAAAGTATTGCTTGCATTATAAAGGAGAAACAGAGTCAATTAAAGGACGGTGGTGGTGGTGGGAGATAAATAAAATTACCTCGGTTTAGAAGGATTTCTCTTTCACTGACCGAAGACGAAAGATCAGCGTTCTAAATATTCAATTCTAAGGTCGGTTTTAAAGGAAAACTTGTTTTCCACAAAAAGTTTTGTTCCCTACAGTCAAAAACAAAGGTGTTTACTTACACTTGCATTTATTTATGAAAACAAAAGTAAAGAAAAAAACATTTATGGTGTACCTACTTGTCACGACATGAAGATGTTATAATCCCAAAATCACATAAATTGATCAAGTAGTTTTTTTTTTATTTAAGAAAATCACGTTTTACGATTTTTAGCGATTAAGTATTTTTATTAGCCACTGATGGACCATGCTTTTGAAGAAGTTGTAAAAGGAAAGGTAACCAATGGTTGAAAGTTGAATTCAATCAAATACGACGACCGGTTTCTCTCGCATCGAGCAAGTCATAAAATTTGATTTGATTAAAGAATAAAACCACTACTTGGTCAAATTACGTGATTTTTGGAGTATGTAATCTTCGTTCCGTGACTGGTACGTACATCATAAAGATATTTTCTGCATTTTATTTACTTAAAATTTGAATTACAAGTGCAAATCATGATAAACCCCAAATAAAAATTTATTACCAAAAATATTAAAATGTAAAATATCAGATTGACAAGAAAGTTTTTGCGGTTTTTAACTTTCAAATCTAGATGAACATATCTCGACATAAACCAAAATTATTGATCGAAATAAGCACCATCAGAATCAACACACTTTTGCCAACGCAAACCAAGTGTATTTATGCCAGTAACATAAAAATCTTGCGTTCTGGTGGCGATGAAGTCGCTGAAGGCGTTTCTGATATCGCTTAGGTATTTTGAAGCATTTCTCACGCAGAAAGTTGTCGAGATGCTTGAAAAAGTGGTAGTCGATAGGAGAGGGGTCTGGAGAGTATGGCGGATGAGGCAAAGTTTCATAACCCAATTCGTTCAACTTTTGCAAGGTAGGTTTAGCAACGTGCGGTCAGACATAGTCGTGGTGAAGAATTAGGCCTTTTCTGTTGTACTAATGCTGAGTGTTGTTGTTGAAGTTTCTGATGCATTTCATTCATTTGTTGACAGTACTTCTCTGTCGTAATGGTTTCGTCTGCGTTCAAAAAACTGTAATGCAAATCACCAAACAGTCAGCATGTCCAGGTTTTTGTCTTTCCTGGTGGTTGGAAATCGTCGTATACGTTACGTCTGATTCAGAAACTAGTTCTCAAACAACTATGCGCCAATTGGTTTCGACTAAGGCTCTTAGTTGATCGTTGTCAACATCCGATGGCCGACCATTACGCTCATCAACTTCAAGACTCTCGTCGCTGTCACGAAATTTCTTAAACCACTCTTGTGCTGTGCGTTCAGTAGTAGTTACTGGGTCAAAAGTTTTGGTGATATCGCGAGCTGTTTCAGTAGTTTTTCAGCCTAGCTTGAGTTGAAATAATAGAATTGGTCGAATTTTCTTTTTTTTCCATCTTGTATTCAAACTTCTGAAAAGAAGACATAATTGTTTTAAAACGATTGTAATTTAAATGATTAGATAGAGTGAAAACGATCTTTAGAATGATATACAAATAAAGGCATTATAACGAAAACTCACGAGGAAAAAACATCATCTGCTTTATTGTTATTTTCATGGCAAGTGTTCGTCTAAGCTCCAATCTATTGTGCCCTCTTGTCAAACTATCACGAGAAACACTCGTCTAGCTGAAAAGACTATTAATAATTTCTCACACTCTTTATCTGTGCCTAAATCTAAACTTAGATTCCATGAACAAAGTTTCTTTCTTAGAACTGCACACCTGTGGAACTCTCTTCCATTTGCCTGCATCCCACAATGACTACAATATGGTCATCTTCAAGTCCAACGTAAACAAGTTCTTGATGCGCAGTTCCCCTTAAGTTCATCAAATTTACACTACTAACGATTACCATATTGTCACATTGACTACTGTACACTCTTTAACCCTTATCCTCAAGTGGTCTCTGGCCTTGATAAGTGGTGACTCCTATGTAAAAAAAAAATCGTTTGGAATCAGAATTAAAAATTCACTAAGAACTTTCATTTCCACATAATAATTATAACTCGTTTGTTTATTAAATATTTTCTTTAAATAGTTTTATTAAAAGTGCTTTGTGAATCTAAAAGAAAAAAAAAAACACGCACCCTACATAAAAAAATACATTTGTTTAGTTTTTTTTTATGTTTGCGTGTACGAAGGTGAAAATCAACCGATGTTGATCGAAAGCTGTTCAACTTTCTATTGGGTTATCTCCTCTAGTTTAGAATTTAATACAATATGGCTGGGCTTCTTAAACTATGGGTCGCGACCCCAAATGAGGTCGCTTAGCAAAATCTTAGAGTACTGAGATTTTAATAATCTGCAGAACGGAGTTACTGTCTTACAAAATAAAGTTGTTATAATAATAGTTTTTATTGATTCGCAAATTAATCAATTTTTGTATGTGTGATATATTTGTAAAAAATAATTTGTTTAAATATGTCATTTGTCAAAATTTATTAATAAATCTTTTAAAATTTGAATCTAATAGTGTACATTCTCATACAATGTTATATATATATTGTCATCCACATACAGTACTATTTCGTTGTATCAGAACTCATCAGTGCAGCTAGATATATACCTTTCTCCAGTCATGGATTGAACCTACAACCGTCGCGTTGACAGCTCTAACCATCGGACTACGAATCAGTGCTGTAAATATTTCACCTCGAGTGTGTATTAGATCCACACCCGCCCGTCGCAGACGGTGCTCAAACCATTATTTGTTTGCAAACAAATAAATAGTGGGCTTCACTTCATTGCTTATATTTTGCAAGATTAAAATCCTTTTAGCCATGGATAAATAGTTGAACTTAAGTAAGAATGCCAAAAGATCTTCTCAAGCAGAAGCTTCTTTCTTAGAACTGCACGCCTGTGAAACTCTGTTCCGTCTGCCTGCTTCCCACCGAACTACAACTTGGATGTCTTCAAGTCCAATGTTAGCAAATTCCTAATGAACCGCCCCCTTAAGTAAACACTTCATCAAATCTCCACACTAACGTAATGTACTTGCAATAACCCTTATCCCTGAGTGGCTTCCGGGCCTTGATAAGTGGTGATCACTGTGTAAAAAAAAAAAAAAAAAGAACTTAATATTGACAAGCAGGCATCTAATGTGCGGAAAATGATATATGACAAGTATTTCCTTCAATTTGGCTTTGCATTTAGAAATTGTGATGGTTATGGAAAAAACTCTTTGCTTGATCTGCAATGAAAGAGTATGAAACCATCTTGAATTGAAACATACTTCGTGTGGCAATCTACCTAGAGATTATTTTGAAAGACTTTACAAGTCTTTAAATGAAGGAAGAAATTCTTCAGAAAAATTTATAACGGTCAATGAAAAATATTCACTCGCATCATATGAAGTTTCATACTGTATTGCTAAACAATAAGAAGCCGTTCACCATTGGAGAAGATCTTGTATTGACTATTACTACTAAAATGGCAGAAATACTACATGGAAGTAAATATAGCGATGATATTCGAAAAATTCCTCTGTCAAACGACATTGTCGCGAATAGAATTTCTGAAATCAACAGGGATTATGGTGGAATCCTTTTACAGCTCCAGAAGATATCTCACTGCTGATGCAATTCTCAATCTATATAAAAGCAATGTACGTCCATAGATGGAACACTGCTGCCACATCTGGGCAGGAGCTGCTAAAAACAGCTTATCCTGCCTTCGTAGCTTTGTGGGGGGGGTGGCCTTTTCTCTTCCCTGCAACCTCTCTCCGACAGAAGAGACGTTGCGAGCCTGTCTTTGTTTTATCGTTATTTCCATTGCAAATCTCGTCTGAGCTCCAATCTCTGGTCCCTCCTCGCTAATCTTTTACGAAAAACACTCGTCTAGCTGAAACTATTTCAATAATTTTCCCCACTTCTTATCTATGCCTAAATCAAATCGTAGATTCCATGAACAAAGTTTCTTTCTTAGAAGTGAACGCTTGTGGAACTCTCTTCCGTTTGCCTGTTTCCTAGCTGACTACAACTTGGTTGTCTTCAAGTCCAACATAAACAAATTCTTGAAAAAACGACCCCCAAATAATCCAATTTACCACATTTCCATTACTAACGATTACTATATTATCCCATTGATTACCGTACACGCAATAACCCTTATCCTCGAGTAGCCTCCGGGCCTTGATAAGTGGTGACTCTAATGTAAAAAAAAACCTTGGACGAAACAACTGATATTACTAATTTGGCTCAGTTGTTGGTATATGTCAGGTACGTTTATAAAGAAAACGTAGGGGAAGAATTGTTATTTTGGCGTCCTTTAAAAGACCATACTAAAGGTTAAGACAAAGTTAACGAATTTCTAAAAACTGAAGGTTTAGAATGGAAAAAATGCTGTGGAGTATGCATAGATGACGCAAAAGCGATGACGAGTAAAAATATTATTTTTAAATCATTTTTTTAAGCTTCTAAATATAATCACATGGCTTTTACTCACTGCCTTATTCATCAGGAGGCCCTTGCAGCAAAAAGTAGCACCAGAATTAAACGATTTGCTTCAGGATTCTGTTAAGATTATAAATTGTGTTAGTACATGCCCTTAAGAGACGCTTATTTTCAAATCTCTGCAAGGATACGAATTCCCACTATACAAATTTAGGGTTTGCATTACTCTGCACATAGATTCGAAAAAGTTATCAAAAAACAAATATATATCAAATAAATGTTATCAAAGGCAAGATACGTTACTTTTCTACCTAGCTGGACAATTTTTTAGTGTTTTTATTTAATGTAACATGTTTGTTCAGATCGAAAACCATAAAGTGTTTACCGCTGTATTGGAAAATTTAAAATGGTGCCGGACTCTCTATGTAGCACGGGAAGTTTGTGAAAATAAGTTAAAAATAAAAAAAATCAATAATTTTCTCCACTCTTTATCCGTGCCTAAATCAAAACGTAGATTCCATGAACAAAGCTTCTTTCTCAGAACTGCACGCCTATGTAACTGTCTACCGCTCGCCTGTTTCCCACCTGACTTCAACTTGGATGTCTTCAAGTCCAACATAAACAAATTCCTGATAAACCGCCCCCTTAAGTAATGACACTTTATCAAATCTCCAATGCTAACGAATACTACAACACTATCCCATTGATTACTGTACACGCAATAACCCTTATCCCCGAGTGGGTTCTGGACCTTGATAAGTGGTGACCTCCATGTAAAAAAAAAAGAAAACTATACAAAATACTGTTAAAAACCCACCGAATATGTGTCAGCCTATGTCACGGTGACATATATTGAGCGAGTTTCTAACAGTATTTTATATATTATTATTATTACATTATTTATTATTACATACGGAAGTAAGGTGGATATCAAAAGGACAACGTTTAAGAAGATAATTAATAGGATTGTACATCCGAAAACAAAAATAGGTTTAAGGCTGCCAAAATTCATATTAAAATTGTCTGTGACGTAGTAGATAAAGTATTTGTTTAAATTTAGTTCTAAGTTATACTCTTCTAGGTGGTTGACATGCGGGCGTCACTCAAAAATATAACCGCGAATTACTTAGGACTTCTACCCAGTCATGGATGACGGAACAAGAGCATGCTACCCCCGTGGATATAATAGAGACTTCTATTTGAAATTCTGTGCAGATTCCCGAGTTCGGCAGGAAGATTCCCGAGTATTACAAGATACACCTGAAGAAGGTCGAATGTTACATCGACCGTAACGTTGTGAAAATAATACTCGAAAGGATGTAATAAGGGATTCCATCAATCGTAATGCTATGAAAATATTACTCGAGGTTATATAATAAAGTATTCCGCTCGAAGTTCCGTGCATAATCCCGAGTTCGACAGAAAGACTCCCGAGTTTGACAAGATTCACCTGAAGAAGGTCGGAGGTTACGTCGACCGTAACGTCGTGAAAATAATACTCGAAATGATACAATAAAGGTTTCCATTCAAAATCCCGTGCATATTCCCGAGTTCGACAGAACGATTACCGAGTTCGACAAGATGCACCTGAAGAAGGTCGGAGGTTACATCGATCAAAACGTTGTGAAAATAACACTTAAGATGAGAACAGTAGTCCGAAGAATCCAAATAATACGATTTAAAAAAAAAACTGTTAGAATGAGACATTGTCTTCCTATTCTACAAGTACATGTCAGGATAAAATAGATCGCAATTATCCAACTGATGCACAATCGATCGGATTTTACTGTTCGATGGAGAGAATGCGTATAGGCTGGTTCTCTTCCAACCCACCAGGCCGTATGGAACCTGCTATGGCACTCAACATTTTGTAAAGTTTCTTATTGCCTGTTTTTAACCTCTTTCCAGTTTGGCTGAAATAAATAAAAAAGAAGGTATTTTTCCCCTATCTATTATCTACGCGCTCTTCTTTACACTGCGAGGACATTTTATTTAACTGTGTCTAACATAGCGGCAACAGAGTTGTCGACTTTTACAAAAAAGCTTTTTATGATGACTTGAGATATTCATTCGTCGCCATTTTGTCCATTCTCGCCGCCATTATTATTGCTCGCGCTTTTCCCCACGTTCTAAATTATCTTCTCCTCCCCCCCCACTCTCTCTCTCTCTCTCTCTCTCTCTCTCTCTCTCTCTCTCTCTCTCTCTCTCTCTCTCTCAGGAACACTAACAAAAGTTCCAAACAACATGAAAAAAAAGACTAGGAGATATCGGAATCAAAGGGGAAGACTGAGTTGTTGGAAACAGCTGAAATTTTAAGGAAAACCCTGAACAGCTATATGAAAACTGCAACAGAAGTAAAAACAAAACCACGCGGAACCAAGAAAACTAAAACTGCAAAATTTTAAATTAACTATGCCCCCCTCCCCAAAGCTGGAATCGATTGGCACCACACTAAATAGTCGTGAAGGGTCAAGGAAGATGAAAAGATCGAGAAGGGAAATCACTAACCAGACCTTCACTGGATATGTACAAAAAGGACTAATATCTTGGAAAGACTTGTTGCCACCCAAATTCCAGGCTAAGGGCCGCTGTTAGTGAGAAGTCAATGGCAATCGGCTGTTGCGATAACGCAACTTCAGTCACAAAGGTTAATGAAAAAGGAGGAAAGTATTAGAAATCTGGGGAGACTTGTTACTCAGATTCCAAGGAACACCACCGGTTATTATCAGTGAGTAATCTCTGATGATGACTTGTGTGAGACTTCCGAGAGTGTACATGGCAAACTGGAGAGCACCAGGGCACGACGGGATACTTACAACAAAGAAGCATCACATGGAATCATGAGAACTGAAACTTTATAGTTGTAAGTTAACTTCCTGCGCTCCTATATCCTCCCCGAATTTTTTTTTGTGTAAAAGGGACGCCACACCACATAAGCGAGGAGGGTCAAGAAGGATGGAAAGATCGAGGCGAGAAACACTGGCTAGACCTTTGCTAGATGAGGGCAAAGAGGGCTGAAAGGTTTTTTTCCACCCAAATTCTAGTGAAGACCAATGGTTGCCGCCAACGAGAAATTAATGGTAAACGGTTGTTACGATAACGCAAATTTATCTGCAAAGGTTATCGAAAGAGGTGGAGAGTATTGGAAATCTGGGGAGACTTGTCGTCAGTCAGACTCTAGAGAACGCCACAAGTTGTTCTAAAAGACAATTCTTTGATTATCGTCTGTGTGACTACTCCTAGTTTCTCCACGTTAAAAAACGACCCTGGTGTCTAACTCTGTCCCGTGGGGAGGCATAGTAAATAGGTACTCCTAGTGAGTAAATAATAATAATGACACTGGTCGGAAACCTTTTAAACTAATCTTCCTCTCTCACCACAAAAAAATGCAGTCTTAAAGACATGCATGTGATGACGCGAAACTCGGTTGGTACCACTCCAAACTGTTAAAAGAGATCAAGGAGGGTGAAAGGACCAAGTGGGTCGGGAAGAATCCAGAAGGTACTGGAACATTGAGGAGGCTTAATGCCACTTATATTCCAGAGGAAACCAATGTTGGTTGCCAACAAGAAATCAATTGTAAACGGCAGTTGCGATCAAACAAAATGATTTGCATTGGCTTTCGAAAATAGTTGGAAAGCGCTGTAAATCTGGGGAAAATTTTGTCATCCAGGCTCCAGAAATGGTTATTGTAAATGAGCAATATTTGATGTTAAGTTGTGTGAAAAACTACTACTACTACTACTACTACTACTACTACTACTAATACTAATACTAATACTAATAATAATAATGAAGAAGATTGGTTGGTTGTTTTTGTTTTACGGCATATCAACCCTGTTCGGGTTATTTAATGCCGAATCCAAAGATTTTGAAGAAAATTTTTTTTAATAGAATATATTTGTTGTTTTCACGTCTGTTTCTATTTAACCTATAGTTGGGACCCTAACAGGTACTACCACTCCGGGTCAGAGTGGACCTGGGAGCAATGGTAATTAAAGGGTGGCTCCACACTCCCCAAAGCCCACAAGCTGGGGCCTCACCACTGGATATAGTTTAAGGTCATATCCAGGACCCCCATTGAGGGACTTTTACCCTCTGCAGGGGGGGGGGCAGTCGGCGTATTCTAATGCCCCACCGACAGGGCCGAATATTGAAGAAGAAGAAGAAGAAGAAGAAGAAGAAGAAGAAGAAGAAGAAGGCATTAGTCATTTTACAGTCAATGGTGATTTGTGTGATAGCATCATCGGCTATATGCACAATGAAACACGCGTAATACGCTCATGGAGAAAGTAAATATAAAAATTTGCCTATATTTAAAAGTAAATAAAATAAATTAAAAGATTATGAAAAAATAAAAACATCATGATTGTGGACTGATTTTTGTGGTAATTGAAATGTAATTCTACAGTATATATATATATATATATATATATATATATATATATATATATATATATATATATATATATATAGTCTTTATTATACAAACATTATTGGTTACATATGTGCATACATGTTTCAGTGGAATCTCAATTCAAAGATAACACCTCATCAGACCAAAAAGGAATATTGATTCTTTTTTGGTCTGATGAAGCGTTATCCTTGAATTGGGGTTCCACCTGAAATATGTATGCACATATGTAACCAATAATTTTTGTACAATAAACAGACATATATATATATACTAGCTCTGTTCTGCATTGAGCACTCTTTAATAATCATGCGAGTTTCATTGGATTTGCATCTGGGAAACCAATCGATAAAAATCACTACATACATACATGATGATTGCAACGTCTTGTCAGACGAGTGCCACTCCCTCAGACATTTAAAATCCATGAGCCCAAATGCTCAAGGGTTTGGTTTGGTTTTACGGCATATCAACCTTCTTTTTTCTTTTTTTTTTTTTTTGGTTATTTAATGCCGAATTCAGTTTTTTTTTTTTTGAATAGATATTTTAATATATATATATATATCTGTGCGTGAGTATATTTTTTGTTTATGATAAAATATGATTTTTTAAAATTATATTTCCCCCTTTATACCAATCTTTTTATTTATGAAGCTCGATCTATGTTAAACATAACTACGAGGCATATACCAATAGATGAAAAAAAAAACAGGTACATTCCAAATGTCAAGATTTTATTCATCTTACCATTTATTTATTTCAGCATGTCAACACGTCCACTTTTGTACGGCACCTGTTTCGTAGCGCAGTTAAAGTTGAAAAGTTCATATTTTTCTAAGTATCAGAGTGGAAAATATTCAAAATTGACATAATAATATGAATTGTTTCTGCGCTACGAAACAGGTGCTGTCGAAAGGTTGACGTTTTTACATGATGGAAGAAATAAATGGTAAAATGAATAACATCTTGACATTTGGAATATAGATAATTTGTCATATATATATATATATATATATTTGTGTGTGTGTGTGTGTGTGTGTGTGTGTGTGTCCATCCGTCTGTCTGAAATAAAAAATGTCTTTTTTTCATTTATTATCTTTCTTTCTTTCTTTCCTTCTTTCTTTTGTCTTTCCTTCTTTTTTTATATTTTCATTCTTCCGGTCTATTCGTGTATTTATATGTTTATTTGTTCAGCTTTTTGTATTTCTCACGGTGGTAAAATTACTTAGTCATCATGCGTTTTACGCATACGGCTGTGTATGTGTGTGCGTGTGTGTGTGTGTGTGTGTGTGTGTGTGTGTGTGTGTGTGTATCTGTGTGTATGTATCTGTGTGTATGTGTCATTACAACTGTGTCTATTGTGCCTGTGCGAATATCTGTTTCAATAACGACATGTGTCTGTATGCGTAGCTGTATGTATTAGCTTGTGTCTGTTTATGTGTATGCATCTGTGCATGTAGTTGTGTGTGCATCTGTCGACAATTTTAAATGCCTGTACAAAAAAAAACTTATTGAAGATACCTTGTATATCTAGCTTTCGCCATTTTGTGTTTTCATTGCTGTGCTTGTGCGTCTGTGTATGTGCTTGTGCGTATATGTATGTGTCTGTGCGTCTGTGTATGTGCTTGTGCGTATCTGTCTTTGCTTGTACGTATGTGTGTGCTTGTACGTATGTGTCTTTGCTTGTGCGTATGTGTCTTTGCTTGTGCGTCTGTGTATGTGCTTGTGCGTATGTGTCTGTGCTTGTGCGTATGTGTCTGTGCTTGTGCGTATGTGTCTGTACTTGTGCGTATGTGTCTGTGCTTGTGCGTATGTGTCTGTGCTTGTGCGTATGTGTGTGCTTGTACGTATGTGTCTGTACTTGTGCGTATGTGTCTGTGCTTGTGCGTATGTGTCTGTGCTTGTGCGTCTGTGTATGTGTCTGTGCATATGTGTCTGTACTTGTGCGTATGTGTCTGTGCTTGTGCGTATGTGTCTGTACTTGTGCGTATGTGTCTGTGCTTGTGCGTATGTGTATGTGTATGTGCGTCTGTGTTTAGTGCTTGTGCGTATGCGTCTGTGCTTGTGCGTATGTGTATGTGCTTGTGCGTATGTGTATGTGCTTGTGCGTATGTGCATGTGTCTGTGCGTCTGTGTATGTGCATGTTAATGTAAAAGAGTTTTGTCTAACACCCACCTGGTTTTTCGATTCTACCCGATTTCCCTTACCCCGACTAAACCTCACCTTAGGGATCGTAAGGTTCGAAAGTCTTAACCCCAAGCATCCTGTCGAGGCTTTTCGAAATGTCTTCGCTTTCTTTTTCACTGTCACGTTTCGTTTTACAGGAAGAGTGCAGATTTCGTCTAATACTACACCAGCCACCCTTTCATGGCTTCCGTTTATAACTTAAAATAATACCCAACCTTCAAGTCACGATCAAAGTGTTGTGCCTAGCCGTGTTAGAACGATTAATGAATCTATACAGCATAATAACGTTGACACACCGGTTTTCGTTAGATCACCGCAGTTAAGCAGCATTGAGCCTGATCAGTACCCGATGGGTGACCATTCTTGCTTAGTCAATTAGTATATATTGTACTAATGCAACGTTGAGTCAAACTGGTGACCATTTGGAAATGCCAGGCGCTGCAAGAACTGGAGAAAAAAAAAGTCATCTCCACTGACGATTGGGGACAGCTTGTGCATTTGATATTCCTTTAATAGTTACGTCTTCAGAGGAAGTCGGTTAAACTCACCTAGGGTGATTTCCGTTGGCTTGGCATAGTTTGGCTAAATTGAAATCAGGAATCGGAACTTTTGGAACTTTTAGAACTTTTGGGGGTGTAGGAATCGGTATCAGAATCCGAAAATTTTTAGCATATTTTACGATTCCATAAACGATTCTGTTTTTGTACAGTGGAGTCATTGCTTATCAAAGACTGAAAGCCACTCGGGGATAAGATTTAATTAGTGGCATATGGCCGGTGAGACAACACCGTAACAATCGGTAGTGGTCGACATTGGATAGAATTTGATTATATAAGAGGACAGCTCAACAATAATTTATTTACACTGAACTTGAAAACGACAATGTTGTTGTCATCAGAAAAGCAGCCCCGCGGCACAGAGTTCCTCGATCGGGCAGTCCTTGGATAGAAACTTTATTTATACAATTTCCATTTAGTTTTAGACACAAATAGAGGGGTCGGGGCAATTTGTGATAATGGTTGTAGCTAGACAAGCCTTTGTTGCAAATTCTTTGCAGGTTAAAAACATTTTAAACTTAATTTTTCTATTGCTAGCATTAAAGATAAAATAATATTAAAAAAAAATGAAATTTATACACCGTAATAATATCAAAATACAACTCCAATTTATTTTTATATGTGCAAAATAAAACAAAAATAGCAAAGAAAGAAAGAAAAAATCGAAACTTTGCACAAATTCACAAGGTAACCCTTAAATAAATAAATTCAGTTCATTGTGTTGGATAATAACATGGTTAAAATTTAAATTAGTTATTATCGATCTGTCTATCTATCTATCTATCTATCTATCTATCTATCTATCTATCTATCCAGTGATATTGTTAAAATAGTTTATATTGGAAGTTATTTATTGTTTAACAATGGAGTTCTAGCTGAAGCTGTTTACATAAATTAGCTAAGTTAAAAATAAACAAAATAATCTTGAGTAGTTGCGTACGTGACAGAGGTCACACGTTAGGAGAAGTGTGTTTTTTTGACGATGACGTAACGGAGCTGACAGGTCAAGAGGTCAAAAAGATTAGATTGGGAGTTTGAGGTTGGTCACGAAAGTGAGCAGACGTGCTTCAAAGCCAGGAAGCGGGGCTGGTAAGCACCAAGCATGTAGACACGTTAAGCAGACTTCTGGTAAAAACCACTGAGACACTGAAAAAAAATTTATATTTTGAAAAATATAAAATCGTCGTCGTTTCTGTGGTTTCACAAAAGAAGAAGAAGCAGGTGTCTCAATCGGTTATGGTGTTGAGCGTTGCGTGTTTCATCAAAGAGTCCAGCAGTGAAGACAGAAGAACCCCTGGAGGAAGAAAAGGTATGAAGCATCCATAGCCTTCTTATAAAATATGATACCTTCATGTAAATACGAACTCTAATATATCCCCGTGTGATACCCAGTAGTATAGCACAGTTTATACGTCGATATCATCCTACCCTGGTTATGTAACAATTGACAAGATTTCGAAAAATGTTTAAAAATTAAAAAAAAATGTCTAACAAAATACTGACAAACATCATTGATAACTAAATTAAACGTAACACGTAAAAAATGTTCTTCAATATTTTGGCGTTGTTTCTCCTTTGAGTTTTAGTTTTCATGTGAGTCTGATTATGAAACAAAAATCGGATTGAGGTGGAGATGAAACGTAATTAAATAAGAGGGGTAATAAAATCAAAGGAGTAATAAAATCAGAGGCGTAATAAAATCAGAGGGGTAATTAAATCAAAGGGATAATAAAATCAGAGGGATAATAAAATCAAAGGGGTAATAAAATCAAAGAGGTAATAAAACAAAGAGGTAATAAAAACAAAGAGGTAATAAAATCAAAGAGGTAATAAAATCAAAGGAGTAATAAAATCAAAGTGATAATAAAATCAAAGGGGTGATAAAATCAAAGGGGTAATAAAATCAAAGAGGTAATAAAATCAAAGAGGTAATAAAATCAAAGTGATAATAAAATCAAAGTGATAATAAAATCAAAGGGGTGATAAAATCAAAGGGGTAATAAAATCAAAGAGGTAATAAAATCAAAGGGGTAATAAAAACAAGGAGGTAATAAAATCAAAGAGGTAATAATGAAAATGATTTTTGGATATCGCTACTATTATATAAAAGGAACTTTATCTGTGTGCGTGCATGAGAGAAAGTTCGTTTCCTATAGAAACGGTTAAGCCGATATTTTTTTGAAATTTCACACGACGATACTTGATGTGTCTGGGAGTGTTTTACGTAGGTTTTGTATTGGAATATTTCTGATAAGTATCGAAAATCGAAAAAATCCTTTTAAGGTTCGATTTTGACCAAAGTTAACATTTTTATACAATCTAACATCACAAGTGCATTTGAGAAGCCGCAAACTCAAAACTGTCCGTAAACCGTTCTTAAATGTCGTAAACTGTCACAAACTCAAAATTGTCCGTAAACTATCCTAAATGTTCTAAACTGTCGCAAACTCAAAATTGTCTGTAAACTGTCCCTAAATGTCACAAACTGTCGCAAAACTCACTCTCACTCCCAAGACTGTCCGTAAACTAACTCACAATATCTGGTCCTTTATTCCAGTTACCGGCACATCTTGATTAACGATCCTATTTTCGATTGCCTTTGTTTGCTTAGCTGATCCAGCTCTCATATTGTCTTTTTACTTACCATATTGCCTATATTTTTGTTCTGCTGGTAAACTTATTTTCTCTTTTTATCATGGCCTTTTTTTTTCTTTTTGTTGTCTAGCATTTTACGGGGGTGTTCATAGTATCACACCCACGCCTACATCTAGTAAGTTTTAACTTTCTGAATCGTTTCATTTCGCCCATTCTCTTTGATTTGACCATATATTTGTTTCAATTTGACCTTTTTATCTTGAAGTTTTTCCTGTACTTCTGGTTATGTAGTTTGTTGGAAATTTCCAAAGGCTTGACTTATACGTTGATCGTTTGAATTATTTTTTCTCTCTACATTTCGCCTGGAAAGGTATCAATGCACCAGCACCTTCAACAGACGTGATCTTGCTAGTCTCAATCATTTTTTTTTTTTTTCAAATACTATTATTGCGTGTGTTCTTCAGAATTGTCTGATCTATTCCTTACTTCCTTTGTTCCAGCTCGTCTGACTCATTGATCTAGTGGTCTCCATCTATTCACTGTTTTGATAACCGAAGCCTGCGAGGGGGTCCTAAAAAAGCGAGCTTGTACGAGGCGAATTTTTTGATCGCCGATTTTTTTTTAACTTTACGTCTACACGTACATGTGGGTGACGGTAATCGTGCAGCGCGAGTTTAGAGGCGCCTAGGCACACCGGAACCTTGTCGATTTTATGCGAGTCGATCTTACTCCCACCGTTGACCCATCAGCCGCCGACGACGAATCTTTTGCCCTTTTCATTTTTCCATCTGACGGCTAGGGCCATCACGCACGACTCTATCAATTCTTTTTTTTATTTTTTGACCTGTCGTCAGCGGTCGTCACGTATGCAGCAGCAGCAGCAGCTAGTGCTCAGGGCCGACCTGACCTTATTCCAGTAGCTTCTTTTCAAGAACTACAAGCTTGTGGAACTCTCTCCCAGCTGACTATTTTCCCCCTAATTTAAACCTTGGTCTTTTCAAGAATTAGATTAGTCGGAATCTCCTGTCTTTGTGATGAACATCTTTTGTTCTTGTTAGCTCAGTACATCAAGTTGCTTCACACCTTGTCTGGAGCAATTTTCACAAAACATCGATATTTCGAAGTGCCGACCAATCGTAGTCATTTGGCCAACATTAATTTATTCGTAGGCTGAGACGTATTCTGACGGTAACCAATCGATGATCACTGCCCAGGCTTCACAAATACACAGTTTGTACACTTTTTGTTAATGATCAAAAAATCAATCTGCGATTTCCTACAATTCACGTCTGATATAAACGTTTGCAATTTTCCTTTTTTTTTTTTTTTCAAACATTGTACTTACTGGAAATCTCCTCATAAAAGAATGTATTTTAAACAATCTATACTGAATTAATGTGCGTTAATTTTATTGCCCTAGTTTACTTTTTTTTACATGGGAGGTCACCACTTATCAAGGCCCGGAGACCACTCAAGGATAAGGGTAACGCGTTGAGTAGACGGTCAGATGGGACCAGTTATCGTGGAAATTTGGCAGGGTTAGATTATCAAAGAGGACGGCTTAATAGGCATTTATTCATATTGGATTTGAATACGGCAATGTTATAGTAAGGCGGGAAGCAAACCCACGGTATTGCATTCCACAGATGAACAGTTCTAGCGAAGAAGCTTAGCTCATTGAATTTCCGTTTAGTTTTAGGCACAGATAGAGAGTGTTGTTGGCGGTTGTTGTAGCTAGCCATGTATTTGTTGCGAACGTTTTATGGGGAGGAACTATAGATTGAATTCTGTCAAGCACCTGTCGTAAAAGTGATGATAGAGCAGAAGTAGACGTGCAGCGTATCTTCTGTAAGAAATAAGAAACAGCGAGGCGAAATGGTCATCGCCCACTAAATTTTGCGGACGTTTTTTCACCTTGTCAAGGCAGGAAAGAGTGCTATTTGGAGCTCCACCCAAGATATGGCAACAGTACTCCATCTCAGGGCGTATTTGACTCTTGTCAAGATATAGGATTGTGTCGGGAGTGAAATACCTTCTGAAGCAGTAGGAAGACCCCACCATTTTTCCAGCGCTGAATGAGGTCTTCCAATTCAACTCAGGGTTAAAGGTCAAGCCTAAAAGTTTGTAGAAGCAGGGCGCTTCTTCAAAGTGCGAGTCGTTCATTTCAACTAGGACAAAATGAGGATATGAGCGTTTGTGGTGAAATGATAGACGCTTGGTTATGCAATGATTTCGTTGATTTTAACGGTAATTAAATTGATTTAATAATGAAAAGTTTACCCAAGTGAACCCTTACTAACTAACTTATTAAAAAGATAAATGAATTTCTACCAAAATAGTTTAAGCGTTCATTAATGCATTCCGTTGCATTTGTGATCCCCTTCCTCAATGACCTCCGGCCAAACGCTGTTGTTTTCGTGGGTTTCTTCTCTTCCATCTGTTATTCTCGCCATCTCTAACTTTAGCGACGGCCGAAGAGGCCAGCACTTGTTCATGAATACAAAAAATAAACAACGCAAGAGAAACCAGAGACACATTCAGCAGATATCAGTTATATACCGTCGACCATCTAAACATTAACGTCCATTTCTTGGCTGTCTGACGAAGCCATGTTTGTCAGTCGGTTGATCAATTCACCCCTTCATCTGCTCACAGCCACAATCTCTCTCGACTGTATCCAACTCTAAACTGTACGCCAACTCAAGACTGTCGGTAAACTAATTCTAAATTTATTGACCTCTATATCCAGTCACTGCCACAGTTTGATTAACTATCCCATTTCACATGGTCTTTGTATGCCTTTATGAACCATCTCTTCTCATTCTAATTCTACGAGAAACGTTTAAAAGTAATGCCCCCTTTATTTATTGTTCCGCCCGAATGGATCAGAGAGGATTGAAAATTGCATTATAATGATGACTGAACTTATGCATTCATGACCTGAAAGTTTCATCGCTCTATTGCAGATATTGATGATGTGAGAATCTAAGAAAGCAACCCTTGTCATGGACGTACGTCAGAAGTAGAGATGCGTCAAGAATGCATCGAGAATCGTGATGACTATCTCGAAAGGTAAATTACGGGGCAAAAACGGTTGCTCATTTTAATGGCGCCACCACCGTTTTCGTGGCTCTTCAACTTTGTGAGTTAAAAATATAGGAGACTTTACTTTTAGAATGACATTCGTACTAACCTCGATTCTTTTTTGTACAGCTAGTCAACTATTTCCACTTTTAAAAAAAATAATTTTTCTGTTTTTTATAACTTCTTAACACTTGGGAGAGAGATGTCTATATTATCACACATGTTTAAGTAGTAACTTCCTGTTACTGCTAGTCTCATCATGGTACGTGTGACGTACCTTATCTGACCCATTTTCGTTGACAGTGGTTGATAGCGTTTTGAAATATTCTGCTGAATCATAACTCTCCTTCGAAACAGTATTGATAGCTAAAGAAAGGAGGTAATACCTGGCAGGATCTCTCCAATAAAGGAGAATATATTTTAAGCCGTTTGTAATAAATTAGTGTTTGTTGGCTGTTGATTGGACGAGCACTTGCATGAAAATAACGATGGCTTTATTTGTAATTTTATTGTCTTGTATTTTATATAGATATTGAGTTTACAAGAATTACTTCCATTAAACTTCCAAGAAGATAGAAATAGAAAGAAAAAACAATTTTAATTCTACTAATCAAAGTTTAAAAACTTAGCACCCACAAAGTAAATAAAGTTGATATAATAAAGTATAATTTAAATACATATACATATAACAAATCATATTATAACTAGTGATGATGCTAACAAAACTTATGGAATTAATTTAAATTCAACTATCAACTAAAACCTCCGAAGAATGTAAACAAAAGAAAGAAAAACAAACAAAATTAAGTTTCGTATCTAAGGCAAATCACTAACTAAGAACACTCTAGCTGGAAAATAAATTATAAGTACAATAATTAATATAACTCAAAAAACGAACTCGAAGAACGTTAAAATAAATAAAAAATAAACTGATGAAAAATGTAGTAGGCAAAAAAAAAAAAAAAATAAATAAATAATAATGAGGAACACAGATAGGAAATAGTCAGTATCGCCCAGCTCTAGAAGAGAGGGAATTTCTTGGCTGTAATAGACGCAGAGAAAAAAAGGAGCAGAAAAAAAAAAAAAAAAAAAAAAACTCGCTTTTCGCAGACACGTGGTTCGTCACAAAGAACAATCCAATCGCCAGAACCACCTACACACAATCTGCCGGACACACCTCATTGCTTTCCAGCGTCCTGCCTTTATAGCGGCCAGGAATTGTCCATTTGCATAATCGCGTGAGAGTAGACCCGATTCTACGAGAATTGCATGAGGTCAACGCTAATAAAAACCCATGGACGCCATCTTGGAACTCTCTTCCGCTCAGCCTAAAACACAACAGACGTATCCGAGGTAAGCTCTCTATTTCCTCTCATTTCGGTTATTGCTAATTCTGCTACACTTCCCCCTGATCTCAGGATCACAAATAAGGCAGTCGTCTTTGTCGAGAGCTTCTCCAAAGAACCGGAGACAGCACTTCCTCCTTGCCATCTTCCTCATTACCACCGTTATTGTCACCAGTCTGTTCCATAGGCGATGTTTCACAATCAGGGCAAGGGGCCGTATCCGTCTTTGTCAGGTACTTCTTCGTAAAGGCAAGACAGGTGGTCCCTCTTCCGCCTCTTCGGTATGTGCATTATATGGCTCAAAATCCTCTGCGTGGTCCTGCATCATTTCAGAAGACATCGCACTGTCTGAGTCTTCCTCTTCTTCCGATGTAACAACATAATGGCGAGGCAGATCTTTCACGTGGCGAGGCACATCGTCCACCAAAATCGATTGAGGGCTGATTACCTTGGTCACCTCACCCTTGCCGAACATCGATTTTGCGGTCTTTTGACCCACACGCGATCGCCAACCTGGTAAGAGCTGTTCTTGGGACCTGAGGACGCAGTTGCGAGATTGGTCTCCTTTACTCGAACTTCGTATCAATAAATCCTGTTGGCAGGTGCAGTGAAGGGAGATGTGTCGTCTCTTGGTGTGATGTTATACCAGTAGACAGCCTCTTGTATGGGACAGCGCATTCTAGCCTCTATTCGTTTCACTGTACGCTGACATCGCTCCGCTATGCCATTCCCGGCTGAAGCGTATGCACAACAGAATAGCAAGTGAACTCCCCATTTATATGCAAATGCTTGAAACGCGTTGCTGCAGAAAGCCGTGTCATTGTCTAAAAGGATTTTATTCGGCGAGCGACGCTCGAGGAACACCTTCAACTGATGAATCATACTTGCCGAGTCCTGCCTCGCCAATTTCCTCCAAATGGAGAAACGCGATGGACCGCAGTCTGTTAAAGTTACAAAATGGAAGGTGCCATAATGCGTGATATCCATTCCAATTCTCTGCCAATTCTGGTTAACTTCCAGCTTTCCCTTTTTCCACCTAACTGGCGCTGGGTCAATGGACTGACATTCCTCACATTTCCGTATGACCGTTTTAACGGTTGCTTTTGTCGTGGTTGGGAAACTTCTCCTGACAAAGTAGATAGTGCGCGCACCCCCGGATGTCCACTACCTTTGTGAATAGCCATGATTTGACTCTTATCCAGCTCATCTGTGTGAACCGCGTCTATCACCGGGTCACCATTGCCATAGCCATCTTTCGTTCTTGTTAGCTCCTTACACCAATCCTTGTTTGGATCAATTTAAAACACACAAGCAAAACAAAAATAAACACTAAAATAAATAAAACTATACTACCGCTCGAGCTAAAGGGGTTTTGTAATAGCTGTTTTCTTGCTATTACACCGTCCTCCCAGGCATTTTACTCCTTATGGGAGAGGATGTATTGTAGTATATATTCCCTTTGTCATAAGACCACCTTTTTATGCATTAGATTCCCCTTGAGAAGGGTTAGTGTAATATTTTTTCTGTGGTCATGATACAACCCTCCTACGTATTACCTCCACCCTTTGAAGGGTAGCGTAGTATAAATTATATATTAATAACAATAGAAGTATCATGCTGTTTTCATATAAAAAGGAAAGAAAGGGGAGAAAGAATTTATAATGTTGAAACACTGTATCACAAATGCAAGCAATTCAATATATTTATAAAATAAATAAATAAATAAATAAATAAAACAATTGTTGGGAAAGGATGGTAAAAATTTATGCAAAGCAGGATACAGTAGCCCAGCACCTGTCCAAATTCACCTTGAATTGTTGAGTCATTGTTACACTAATTACTTCACTTTCAAGGTCCAGGGATTCTTATTGAGAAAGCGTCCCTACTTTAATCCAATGGAAATTGTCGGTGAAATAGTTTCTTCTGATGTCCGCGTAGACCTTTTTTATGATGCAGGCGAGGATAATAGGTTCTAATGAAAATTTAAGAGATTATAGATCAAAAGCAAATATCCGCGTCGGCGCTCAAAGGAAGAAACGGTTAAGATTTTTGAGTCGGCTTTCATAGAGCAGACCTGATAGATTTGTAGGAGAATATGGGTAAAGAAACTCGGCTAAGATATACACCGGAGAGTTGCTTCCCTTGGGGGCACACACACAGGGTCTCGGCTTTGATAAGGGAAGGTACGTTTTTACCCCTCGTGGGAACTATGCCCACTTGAGAGACCGAGTAGAACTCTAACCACTTCTAAAGTGAGTACCGAATTATTATTGTTCTATATTGTTATGTTATTTTATTCTTTACATTTATCAATTCATAATGAATGTGTATTTATGTATTTGTGAACTATTTGTGGTTATTAAGTATTTTAGTTCCAGTGAATCAATCAACTATGAGACCCCGTAATACTTACAACAGACCTTACACCATTTGAGTAACTGGTCTTTTAATTCTCTCCAGACGCTGAATATTACGCATTATATGTGGAGAAGAGACCTAGACGCCATACTCTAACAATGGTCTGACGAGCGAGACATAAAGAGGGGAAAATATTTCAGAAGTGCACTTGCAGAAAGAACGCCACATGAATAATTAAAAGAAAAAAAAACATAACACAAAATATGGAGTAAATGCTCTGCTTGTAAATAATAAAAAAAATTATGGGTAACGTCAGATCTACTTCCGGTTTTTCCGTGGCGGCCATCTTATTATAGAAAGACGAGGTTTTTTTTTGTTTTTTGTTTTTTTTTTTTTAGTAAGGATATCCTAAATCACCAATTAACGTTTGCATTGACATGAATCGATTGGGGGGGATGATAAGTAAAGAAAAAAATCGATAACATTACTGCTCAGAATTAGTTGCGCAAAGAGTGGAAAAATCTCTATTTCATATAAGTCCTTTCACTTTTTTTTTCATCATATTTTTTCTGTATCAGACTAATGAGATATTCAGCTCGTCTTCATTAGTCAAAAATAATTTTCGACACCCCCCCTGCTCCAGCTTTTCCCTTTCTGTCTGGCTTTTCTGTCTGTAGGCAATTGGTTTTAGTTACCGGTCCTGAGTTTGTTTTGTTTGTTTTTGTTGAAAAAAAAAAAAGAGGAGAGCGTTTTAGCAGGCGAGGATTTGTTATATCGCACGTGACGGTAGATTCACTCAGACAAACAAGATTCTTTGAAGTTCACGTAAGAAAAGTAATTACATTATCAAAGGAGATATATATATTAATTATTATTATAATCTCTGCAATCTCTGCATATCTGTATAAAGGATACCTTGAAAAATTAGGACAGTTTGGGTTTGTATTACTGTACACATAGATTCGGAAAAGTTGTCAAAAAACAAATATATAACAATTAAATGTTATCAAAGGCAAGATAAGTTACTTTTCTACCTAACTGGATATATTTTTTGTGTTTTTATTCAATGTAACATGTTCATTCAGCTCGAAAAACATACAGTGTTTACCGATGTATTGGAAAATTCAAGATAGCGCCTGACTCTCTCTGTAACACGGTAAGTTTGGGAAAATGTGTTATAAATAAAAAACTAGACAAAATGCTGTTTAAAAGCCGCCGAATATATGTCAAACTATGTCACGGTAACATATATTGAGCGAGTTTCTAACAGTATTTTGTCTAGTTTTTTATTTATAACACAAAATGTGTGTTTCTTTTTATTTGTTTCTTTACTTGCCTCCCAACGAGGGCAGAGTTAGACACAAGGTGGGTATTTAGTATGGAGTTAACCAGCTCCTTAAAAGGGGGCACTCTGGTTAGTAACAAATAACAAAAAAATTTATCCTCCACTAACCAAGACCAAAAAAGTGAAGTCGAAAAAGTGAAGTGCACCTTCAGAACAGATACTACACTTTGATCCTAGCCCGATGGCCAATAACGTTTTTTTCTATTTTTATATTATACAAAATATGTGGTTTATTCGATTTGATTAATTTTTTACATTTATAATTTAAGTACAATTTTGGGCATTTCGCCCCGGCAGAAAGTCCATATAAAGTGTGATCTAGAGATACAATGTTCACAGCGCTACGCATTAAATTAGACTGTATTTCGGCAATAACGAGTCGAATGTTGCTTTAGGTGGTCTATCGTGTCTGATTTATCAGCGTAGACAGAGTGTTTACATATTCCCAAAGAAAAATAATCGAATGGTGTTAAATCGCACGAGCAAGGTGGCCAGCCCACAGGGTCATTTCGTGAAATTAATCGTTCATCAAATGTTTCTCTGTGTAAATTGATCGTAACATTTGCAATTTGCTCGGGTGTCAGTCTATTCATGATGAATTGTCAAACCAAGCTGAACTCAATAAACGAAAATTGCTAAATTTGGCAGAAAATAGACTTGTCAATTGGAAGTTGTCCGCCTCTAAAAACGCCCTATATATATTCATACAAGAGAGAGAGAGAGAGAGAGAGAGAGAGAGAGAGAGAGAGAGAGAGAGAGAGGAGAAAGAGAGAGAGAGAGAGAGAGAGAGAGCAGGACCACTTCATGACTCACTCTCTGTCCCACCCGCACTCTTGGCCAGCTATTGCTAAAGAAGAGATCACGTTATCTTGTGACGGAAATTCTGCCTCTTATCAACTTCCGTCATCAATGAGGTCATACTCTGACCATATACTTTGTAGTGAACTACTACTATGATGCTGCTACGGTATGCTTCCCTTATTTCTCTCTTTCTCGCTATTCTACTTTTCTCTTCCTTTCTTCTCTCAACATCACCAGAGGTTTCAGCCAATCGGAATAGAGGACTGTCCTGGAGGGAGATACAAAGAAGAAATCTCTCTCAGACATGCGGGAACGATAGAAGCATCAACATGCGACGGACCAGTTTCCCTGGGTAAAGACTTTTATCTCAAAGAAATGTACCATCCTCTTTGTAATCCTATATCTTGGAAACCTTTATAAAACATCATCAATCCTAAAGTCTCGTTGCACTTAATTATAACCCGATGTTTTCTTTTCCCGAACCGTTCTTTTTCAGCACTCTTGTTCTCTCTCTAATGTCGGAGGTGCCCCCAAAAGGGGACCGACCGAAATGGTGACCCTTTTTCAAACGTCGTTAAAATTTATTGTAACCGCCATAACTTATCAATCATTAATTAGATTTGCCGTTCCTTCTAGGATCTTTTAACTAATCCGTTATATTTCCTTTCCAGAATGAGAGACTTGGGCTCTCATTACGCGTTAATAGACCAAACTCTCTTTAACAAAATACCATTGTGTTGAATGTTGCTTTTTATAAAAGCACTTCATAGTTAGTCTAATTTCCTTTATAAGAATAATTTTTTATTGCGTGGTCTTTAGTTTTTATTGATTAAATTTACTTACCTGTTTGGTCTGTTGTATTCTGTTACGTAAAACAGGAAGGACTAAAATTCGCTAGATGCGATCGAGTTCCACATGTTTGTTATCAAAAGAAACGCCTGACGATATTAACGCTAGAGCATCACGACTTTTATATTTGTTTTGTGTTTGTATTGAGATTTGTTGGTGTAATAGAGATTTGTTGGTGTAATAGAGATTTGATGGTGGATAGTGTAGGAATTACACGGGACAATCTCATATTAAATATGTGAGATGTTTACAATAGCAATGTTTCAATAACTTATAAATCGAAAATCAGGTGGTTCCGAACCTATTTACATAGATAGCGCGTCATCCGGAATTATGCTATATATTTTTTAATGAATTACCTCATATCTCCTTTTTTCTCTCTTCATCTCTCTCTCTCTCTCTCTCTCTCTCTCTCTCTCTATATATATATATATATATATATATATATATATATATATATATATATATATATATATATAGACATAGACATAGATATAGATATAGATATAGATAAATAGATAGATAGATATATTGCTCCATATCTTAGGTTGAGCATATTGGGAAGTGATATACAAACTACCATTAGCGTATTAAGTGATGTTTTAATTTGTGTAAACAAATTGATCTTAGGTAATTGGACAATATCAAAACATTGTTAATTCACTTCCCGCATAGTAGCAGCCGAATAAGGCAATGGTTAGAAGCTCCGACTGTCATTTGGGCGTCGGGTTTCGATCCTGGCTTGAGGTAGTTGCTTGTCTGGCCGCATTGATGAGCAGCGAAGCAGTACTGTATGTGGATTACTATATATATATATATATATATATATATATATATATATATATATATATATAAAAGTGAAAGTGTCTGTCTGTCTGTGTCTGTGCGTGTACATTTCCCTGCGCAATAACTCTGTCGATTTTCAGTTTACAGACTCGAAATTTGATATACAGAGTACTGAGATTTGAGAAAATCTATGTGATCGGTTTTCGGCCAGAAATTATGCGATTAAGGGGTCAGAGTTCAACGATTTGACCTTTGAGAACTCCTCCTACAATTTTGGGTCTAAACACTTGAAATTTTAGATGTAGATTCCTTGGACATGGATCTAACTTAATAACTTGATTTGAGCCTTTAACAATAAATTTTAATAGGGGTCAAAGTTAAAAAAATTGACCGTTATTTATTTTATTTATTTATTTATTTTTGCTCAGGATACACCTCAAAACACCCGGGCAACGCCGGGCAACGCCGGGCACCGATGCTAGTATATATATATATATATATATATATATATATATATATATATATATACTATAATAATTATTTACTATAATAATTATTAAATACCTACAGGGTGGAACGATACAATTGTCGCTCTAGAAAAGACGATATGATACCATTTCCGTTTGATGAAAAACCGGTTTTAATTTTTGTTACAGACTATCTACTAGTTGGGCAGTTGTATACAAATCTTAAGAGCGATAGACGCCTCCTATCATGTCTGAAAGTGAAACAATGTTCCACGAGTGAGATCGGAGATACGCCGCTGTACAACTCATGCTCTCTATCAAACCAAATTATGACAACAGGACCATTTCCAACTATCTCAAAATGCAAATCCGGACGGTTCAACGATAGAGGACACAGGTCAATGAAGTTTCCGGGTAAAAGTATAGTCTTTGGTGTGGTTTCAAGCGAGGGCCACATCATGCCACCTCACATTTTCAAAGTCGGCTTGAAAGTCAACGCTAAAGTGTACCTGAATGAGTTGAAGGGTGAGGTGATCCCCTGATGCAATCAGGTGACTGCTAACAGACCCTGGGTGTGGCAACAGGACTCGGCGCCGGCTCACAAATCCAAAGAGACTTGGCTCCAGAAAGAGTGCTACGACTTTGCATCCTTCACCCACTGCCCCCTCATCCCCGCTTCGTTTGGTCATACGTCGAGAACACCGCCTCAACACGAAACCCAACCTGATCGCCGCCATCCGCCGAGTATTCGCCGAGCTCCCGCCGGTGCTTGTGGAAAAAGTATGCTCCCAGTTCCG
Organism: Euprymna scolopes; assembly: GCF_053919585.1. Lineage (NCBI taxonomy): Eukaryota > Metazoa > Mollusca > Cephalopoda > Sepiida > Sepiolidae > Euprymna > Euprymna scolopes. The sequence continues at coordinate 32,993,789 of NC_136519.1, forward strand.
GACCTGTATCGAGGCGGTGATTGAGGCTGACATTGAATAAACGTTAGCTCTACAACATAATTAAGTTATCTTAATTGATTTTTTTCAATAAAAGTTTTAAAATAAAGTTGTAACGTTGTTTTCTTTAGCGCGACAAATTTATCATTCAACTCTCTCTCTCTCTCTCTCTCTCTCTCGCTCTCTCTCCCTCTCTCTCTCCCCTGTGTGTGTATATATATATATATATATATATATATATAAACGTACTCGGTAGTTTATACCGATCGTAATGAATTAAAGAATCTTTCTCATAATTTTTTTTTATTATAAAAAACCATTTGTTCTTATATATATAAATTTCGTAAATTTGGGAAAATGTCCTAGCTTAATGAATGCCTTTTTTATTGGGTTCCAAAATATAATTTTTCAGACTTGTTAGTCGCTATATGAAAAAATATTGTAACGAATACTTTTTGAAAAGTAATAAATGACCAACTGAGAAAACTTGATATTTGGACTTGGAGAATTATATATATATATATATATATATATATATATATATATATATATATATATATATATATATATATATATATATACATACATATATATATACACATATATGTATATATATAACTACTTCATTTACTCACATAAAATTAGTATACGAAAGTATAAATTTATGCGTAAACTTTAAGTATTTACTTCAACAGTGCTCAATACGTAGGTAGAGCTAGTTAGTAAGTTATAAAATATATATGGCGATTAAGCTACACTGAATATTCCGCGTTTCATCCACTCTAGGACTCTTCCTATTAAATTTATACTAAAAAAAGGCGCATAAGCTTGAAGAGTCCTTGAGTGGATGAAACGCGGAATATTCAATATTCAGTGTAGTTTAATCGCCATATATTTTTTATAACTCACTATATATATATATATATATATATATATATATATATATATATATATATATATATATATATATATATATATACATAGCCATACAGCTACATTCTAAATTCCAAAGTTTTATTTATCTAATTTTTTTTAATTTTTCAACAAAAATTGCTCATATTTTTTTTACAAAGACTGTTTCGTTACAGTTGTTAGCATGTCAAATACAGAATATATTCATCGTAGACTCTTCAGAAATTATTTACCTTGGAAAGAAAACACCAGGCATGTTATTTATCAGGCTGAACAGATGATATAGGTAAACATGGCGTGGTTTGATATTGCCGCCATTTTGAATTTGAGGAGGAATTACGTTAATTTATTTCACGTAAATAATTTGCCATATCATTTTAATTTACACTAAATATTTATAATTTAGAAATTTATACAAAAAATAACTATATAAAAAGTGTAATTACTTCCTTAATTTTTAATATTTTCTCTTTTATTATTTTTTTCAGAACATTATGTGATTATATTTTACCCATTTAAAGTTTGTAAAACATATAAAAAAAAAAAAACCTTTTGCTCGATACCGGTGTTGACTTTTAAGCGTCCCTTTTAGTGATTACCTGGTTTGAGGATATTTGTACAACTAAACGGCAAATCTTCTGAAAACTTTCCTGTATTTCACCGAACAATTTCTTTAATAAAGAAAAAGCATTCATATTTTCGCATATAAAATCTTCTGTAAAAAAAAAAGAAAAAAAATGTGTACTTTCAATTTTGTTAAAAAAAGTTTTCTTACGGTAAAAATAAGCAAAAGCAAAACAATCGAAACTTAATCGGACTTTAATCGCGTTGTTTTTTTTTTCAAGTTAAATTCAACTTTCACACCATCTTTTTTTATATAATTTCACGATATCTTTTTTGGTAATAATAAATTGTAAATAATAAATTGTTTTTTAATAATAAATTGTTACTTGAAAGCACAAAATAGTTAAACAACCTCCCCTCTCGATGGTAAGAATGGCTGAAAAAACAAATATAAAAAAATGCATATGAACCGTGAATTTTCTTCGAAAAAAAAATGTACTTTCACCTAACAATTTATAGTTTTAATAATAAAAAAGTTCATATTTTCTTATATAGAAAACACTGTTTAAAAAAAAAAACAAAAAAAAACGTGTGCTGCTAATTTTGTTTTTACGACAAAGATCGTTTTATTAAGGTTCTTTGACTTTTATGTTTCAACTGAAAACGCACCTTCTGGCGAGCTATTTGTTTTAAATTTTAAAAAATTGGGAAATGAATTTAAATTTTAAAAATAGAGGATGTTTTTTTTTTTACTTATCGATTAGAGTCATCAAATCATGGTGGATGAATTGAAATAACTACCGGAAGTAAAAACCGAATCCCGCAGAAACAACTTAAGAAAAATATTTTTATTTTATTTAATATTTTTATGATTTGCAATATTAATTTATTTTAATAACATAAAAACATTCCTCGACACTAAGAAAAGACCTTCTGAAAATTTCTATTAAATTGGTAATGTAGAAATATGGTTTTATTGATAATGAACGAACCAAGAATTACATTTATATATATATATATATATATATATATATATATATATATATATATATATATATATGTGTGTGTGTATATATATATATATATATAACCATACAGCTACATTCTAAAGTTTTATTTATCTATTTTTTTATTTCTTTCAACAAAAATGCCTCATATTTTTTACAGCAAATGTTTCGTTACAGTTATTAGCATGTAAAATACAGAATATATTCATCGTAGACTCTTCAGAAGACAAGAATTTATTTACCTTAGAAAGAAAGCACCAAGCATGTTATTCGGTTGGTTGGTTGTTTTTGTTTTACGGCATATAAACCCGTTTGGTTTATTTAATGCCGAATCCAGCGATTTTGAAGAATAATTCTTTTAATAGAATATATTCGTTTTTTAAGTCGGTTTCTATTCAACCCATAGTTGGGACCCTAACAAGTACTACCACTCGGGGTCAGAGTGGACCTGGGAGCAATGGTAATTAAAGGGTGGTTCCATAATCCCCAAAGCCCGCAAGCTGGGGCCTCACCATCGGATATAGTTTAAGGTCATATCCAGATCCTGCATGTTATTTATCAAGCTGAAAAATGATATAGGTAAACATGGCATGGTTCGATATTACCGCCATTTTGAATTTAAGGAATTCTTAATTTATTTCACGTAAATTATTTTCCATATAATTTTAATTTACATTAAATATTTATAATTTAGTAATTGATACTAAAAACAACTATATAAAAAGTGTATAACTTCCTTAATTTTTAATATTTCCCCTTTTATTATTTTTTCAGAACAGTTACTTCCTTTCTTATCTCAACGTCACCAGAGGTTTCAGCCAATCGGAATAGAGGACTGTCCTGGGGGGAGGTACAAAGAAGAAATCTCTCTCAAACATGCGGAAACGATAGAAGCATCAACACGTGACGGACCAGTTTTCTTGGGTAAAGACTTTTATCAAAGAAATGTACCATCCTCTTTGTAACCCTATATCTTGGAAACTTTTATAAAACATCATCAATCCTAAAGTCTTGTCGCACTTAATTATAACCGATGTTTTCTTTTCCCGAACCGTTCTTTTTCAGCACTCTTGTTCTCTCTCTAATGTCGGAGGTGCCCCAAAGGGGGACCGACCGAAATGGTGATCCTTTTTCAAACGTCGTTAAAATTTATGGTAACCGCCATAACTTTTCCCTGTTTAAGCTTAAACAAGTTTATACTGAGTCGCTCCACCACCGAGGAGCGGATATTTATCGTAAAGTAGCACTTTTGGGTGAATGAGTGAGTAAACTCCAAGAAAATTTCGACGTCACTTCAACACAAGAAATTCCCTTATAGTCCTAATGCAATTAAAGCCATCGTGTTAGATAATAACATTGTTAAAAGTTAAATTAGTTATCTATCTATCTATCTATCTATCTATCTATCTATCCCGTGATATTGTTAACATAGTTTATATTGGAAGTTATTTATTGTTTATAAAATATGGTGTAGCAATGGGTTTTAACTGAGGATGTTTACATAAAATAGCAAGGTGAAATAAACAAAATGACCTTGAACAGGTATACATGGAAAGGTCGCACGTTGAGGTACGCGTGCTTTTTGAATGATGACGTAACAGAATTAAGGTTAAGAGGTCGGGAAGGTGAGAGAAAGGAGCAGAGTTTTAGTTTGGTCACGGAAGTGAACATACGTGCATCAAAAAGCCGGGAAGCGAGGCAGGAAAGAACAAGCATGTAAACACGTAATGCAGACTCTTTTAGAAGACCATTTGAGACAACTGAAATAAATTTATATTTTAAAAATATAAAGTGTTGTTTTGTGGTTTCATAAAAGAATGAAGAACAGAGGTCTCAATTGATTATGGTGTTGATCATTGCATTTTCATCAGGGAGCTCAGCAGTGAAGGTAGAAGAACTCTTGAAGAAAGAAAGGTATGAAGCATATATTATTCTTCTTATAAAAAATGATACCTTTATGTAAATATGAACTGTAATATATACCTGTGTGATAACTCTCTGATACAATATGACTCAGTTTATACGTTGATATAATATCCCCTAGCTAAACAAAAATACGTGCAATTTATGTGTTTATAACGGGTGCCGTTATAAGAATAATATCTCTTACCCACTATACAACAATAGTGGCTCGATATCATCAGTACAAAGTGCCTATAAAATTGTTTGTTTTAATTGAGCGTTTATTTTGATTTTCAATTATTATTTTCTTTTCCATATTCGGCTTCAAGCCGATCTCCTCCGCCTAGTTTATATTTGCGTCGCAGTGCCCAAGAACGTTACAATGCCGTATACATCGAAAATATTATCACAAATAATTTTAATACATTGCATGAACAGAATAAAAATCAAAAAATAAAACGCCATGCATCTATCAGAATAATTTTAAAAAATACCAAAAACATTTTACTGCGAAATTCCATACACAGTAGTCGTTCCAAAAGTAAAGCCTTCTGTTTTTAAAGTCAAAAAGTTGAAGAGCTATGAAAACGGCAGTGGCACCATTAAAACGAGCGACCTTATTTGCTCAAGAGTTAATTTTTCTACATGGTCACCACCATCTTCATTGCACTTTTGCCAGGAATTTAATAGCGCGCCTGTGCTTCTGACTTGCGTCTGCGACAGGGCTTGTTTTCTTAGAATCTCACACCATCAATATCTGCAATAGAGAGATTACACTTTTAGGTCATGAATGCATAGGTTAAGTCAGCATAACGATGCATTATGCAAACCCTTTCTGATCCATTCGGGGTGAATAAAAAATAGGAGGCATTACTTTTGGATCGTTCCTCGTACTTTAGCTGTACATTTGTATTTAATATTTTACGAAATTAAAGCGACTGGAAGGTCCAGTTTAATGACATATTTCGTATAAACAATTCGGCGGTCAAAAATCTTTAAAAACCAATAATTCTGTTATCAGTGTGTTCCTCGAATCTCGGTCAGCTCATAAAATCTACACGCCCAATTTTATTTATTTATTGGCAACCCGAAAATTCTCGTAAAAATCTTAATAATTTGAATTCATACTTCGATAACAGATACAATTTATAACTTAAAATACATCAGCATTAAGAACTGATGATATATTGTTATGAATTGAATTTAAATTTAAAAAATTCTTAAAGCTGCAATATTTCAAGTTATAAATTTATTATATTTGTTTACTAGAATATGTTGTCCTTTTACCTTTCCAGTTTTAACAACTAGTCCTTTACTTTGTAGTGAACTACTACTATGATGCTGCTGCAGTATGCTTCCCTTATTTCTCTCTTTCTCCTTACCCTTCAACTTTTCTCTTCCTTTCTTCTCTCAACGTAACCAGAGGTTTCAGCCAATCGGAATAGAGGACTGTGTTGGAGGGAGATACAAAGAAGAAATCTCTCTCAGACATGCGGAAATGATAGAAGCATCAACACGCGACGGACCAGTTTCCCTGGGTAAAGACTTTTATCAAAGAAAATGTACCATCCTCTTTGTAATCCTATATCTTGGAAACTTTTATAAAACATCATCAATCCTAAAGTCTTGTCACACTTAATTATAACCGCTGTTTTCTTTTCCCCAATCGTTTTTTTTTCAGCACTCTTGTTCTCTCTCTAATGTCGGAGGTGCCCCAAAAGGGGGACCGACCGAAATGGTGACCCTTTTTCAAACGTCGTTAAAATTTATTGTAACCGCCATAACTTTTCCCTATTTAAGCTTAACCATATTACTTTTCATGCTCGCATTTTTTTTATTGTAATCCATGATTTTTCCAAACTTCCAGTAAATTCACTTCTTTGTTTAATTTCAGGCTTATTTTTTGCCCCCATAAACATAACATACACATATGTCACTCGTCTGCTTTCAATAAAATCCTCACAATTATCTCCCTTTCATGCTTTCATTCTCTCTGTTTCATTTGTTACTTCTCTTTTCGCGACGGAAATGAATTAGTTGCAACAGTAGTCGATGAAGCGACGTGGTTGATATGGAAACCAGTCATAAAAAACGTCGCTTACCTCCTTACGTTTTTTTTACGATTTTGAACACCAGTGAATTTGTCATAACTTTTGTTTTACTGAACAAAAATTTAATTTTTTTTTTCACAATATAGATGAGAAGGTGATCTATAAATTGTAACATTGTTTGAAATTTGGTCGAAAAATGAGTGAACGGTGAAGCTTTAAAGCAGTTCTAAATGACTAAAACTGCCACTTAACCACATATTCAAACACGGCAGTGTTTGAATGATATATATATATATATATATATATATATATATGTGTGTGTGTGTGTGTGTGTGTGTGTGTGTGTGTGTGTGTGTGTGTGAGACCCCCTGCACTGATGATTCTCGAAAGGATGAAACACTAGTGTCTGTAGGTATTTGATAATTATTAAAGTAAATAATTATTCAGACCCTTTAAGAAAGTCGTTTCTTATCGTTGAGCACTTTCAGTTGAATTAAAGTCGGTCAATTTAGCTCATATGCGCAGTTCATCATATAATGATTAGATCACCCTGACAGACGTTAAGAAGCATTAAAAAAATAAATGTTTAAAATTCAACGACATTTCTCGCGGTTAACGGCAGCCAAATAGATTAGGTCATTGCTAATGGAGCCAGGGATGGCTTCTGTCGCCGGGTTCGAATCTATCGACTGGTGTTGATCGTGACACCCTGCACTGATGATTCCCGAAAGAATGAACCACTAGTGTCTGTCGGTATTTTATATATATATATATATATATATATATATATATATATATATATATATATATATATATATATATATATATCATTCCAAAATTACGAAAAATGATATAGTAGAAGAATTATTACAAGTAAAAACAGAATTCAGCGAAATTTATCGTAGGTTATAAAATATCAAACCTAGAGAGCTCTTAAAATCTCGTTATTTATTAGAAACTGAATTATCCCCCTTTCTTTTCTTGAACTCCATTATTGGAAAAATGAAAAATCTCCGACCAACAGTCTCTATGATTTTTTACGAGAAATAGATTCAGTACATCTACTGGATCGATTTTTTTTTTTTCGTAATTCTTGGAATTTACACTGATTCCGACGTGACACGAAACTGCGTAATAGTGTTTTCACCTGAAATGCGTTTATTTCAAAATCCACTATTCCGCACAAGCACTAAACAAATAAATATATAAGAAGCAAACATCTAATTATTTATTTATTTATTTATTTATTTGCGTACTGTTATCATTATCTTCATAGTTGTTATTTCACGACGTTTCGGCCGACTATTCTTTTGGCCTTCTTCAAGTGGTTAACTGCGACGGGATAGGAATGCTGAGTCTCCTAATTCTATCTCCAGTAATTATTGCCTTCCATAGTTGTTGTCGCCTCACTACGTTTGGGCCAACTAATCCACTGACCGGCTTTGGGTAGGATTGAAACCGCTATGTTCAGACAATGCTCACCTGAAACCATAGAGATTCAACGTCTCTATCCACTGTGCTACAGGCTCCAAAGGCCAGAGGAATCGTTGGCCAAAGCGTCGTGAAGCAACAACTATGAAGATGAGGATAATAGTTCGCAAATAAAATAAATAAATATGCAAATTATTCATCTCAAAGTATTCTAATAATAAAATAATATAAAAGCAAACATGTTTGGACATATGCGGCATAATCACGTTTACACACCGGTTCTAGTTAGATCAACGAAGTTAAGCAACGTTGAGCTTCGTCAGTACGAAAAGGGTGGCTATTCAAGAATACTAGGTGCTATATGTAGGAGGACGTCAACATTCGTCAACACACGGCCTTCAAAAAAACCTAACGCCACCATCTTCCCTAACCAGGATATACACGCGACTGGGATTGCTTGTAAATTTAATATTCCCTTGGCACTTCTTCCTTCGGGGAAAGCTTGTTTAACCTGCTTAAGGATACCGCTGGCAAACATGTTTGGGCACGTTTTACTTTTTTTTTAAAATTTTATTTCGTACGTGACTTACCTGCCCCCCCCCCCCCACCACTTCCATCAAGCTTCACTTAATAGATTTGGCGCACCATTTTGTCTCCACCGGATAACCTAATTAGTGTCACTTACAACTTGAAATTAACTGCCTTTATCGTTTCTTTTTACTAAAATAAAGCGTATACGTCATCGGCATTTAATATTTTGTGACCGCCATTACAAAGATTAGTTTTCTTACCTCTTTAGTTAATCGCTTTCTCATAAAATTGATTAAGAAAGGTGTCGTTTAATATGTGCAGAAATACAAGAACGGGATTAAAATGACCGAATACCAGGCGACTGTGTTTAAATCTAAAACGCAAATTCCATGAACAATTTTTTTCTTCATAGAATTGCCCGCCTGTGGAACTCTATACTTCGAGGCTGCTCTCCTGCTAACTACAACATGCACTGATTAAACTTTATTGGTCTTCAGGCCTTGTTAAGAGGTAACTTTCTTGTACAAAAAATGGTTATATGAACTGCTTTTAAATATAATTATGTAAATTAGACAAACACAGACACGCTAATCCTTTTTCATGGTACTAGAGAGTCACCACTTATCGAGACCCATACGACATTCGAGGATAAGGGTTAATGAATCTGTAAAAGCAGTGAAATAACAACATGAAATAACAGTGAAATAACAATGAAATAACAGTGAAATAACAATGACTGACCTTGGCCAGAAATTAGATTATTTAATAAGACGACCCAACAAGGATTTGTTTACATTGAATTTGAAAACAACCCTTCAATAGACAGCTCGGAAGCAGACACCTGGTTTCGTGTGCCTAAGACGGATGGTTCTTGGAAAGAAACTTTGGTCATAGAGGTTTCGTTTAATTTGGGTACACAGAGGGAGAAAGGAAAATTATTTACAGTGGTTAGCGTTAGATGAGTTTTTGCTGTGAATGTTTTACAGGGATGGATGAGTATAATTTCGAGTTCAATCGAGCACCTACCACGAATATAATGATAGAGTAGAGAAAGACTAGCGTCCTCTCTTGTGGGAGAAAGAGGCTGTATGGAAAAGAAGAATAGACCCTTCACTAGATATCGAAGTTGGTTTTGTACTTTGTCACATCAAGGAAATCGTGCTCTGAGAACCACCTCCATAGACGTGGTAACAATACGCCATCTTAAAACGTACCCACCTCTTACGGAGGGAGAGGATTGTATCAGGAGTCAGGTACTTTCTGGAGCAGTAGAATGATCCAACCATTTTATTCAGCGACCTTAGCAACTGATTTTGACGAGTCTTTCATTTGAAGTCTGGACTGAAGGTCAGTCGCAGAACCTTATCAAAGAAGCGTTCTTCTTCAAGGAAAAGACATTCATTTCAATTAGGAGGATCCGAGTGTTACTGGTAAAAGAAGAGGTGAAAGGCTTGGTTTTAGACGCGTTAAAAGTAACCAGCCACCTCTTCACCAACTGGTACTATGTGCTCCAGGTCGGAAGACAAAGGAACGAAGACATCTTTATCATTAATGCTCTTCAAAGTGTCGCCATGGATATTTTTGCTATCTACATAAATGTCAACGAATCGACTTAGAATGCACTTAGGACATCATTGATAAATACCAGGTAGAGTGTTGGGTGCAGAATAGATCCCTGAGGCACGCCGGCATTGATACTATATGGTTCAGACTTCTTAATTCTTATTCACTTGCCATTCCACGAGGGAATAGTAGGACACGGTCGGTTTTTAATATAGGGAAAAATATGCCCCCTTCCCTAAAACGATATACGTAACTGGAATGAAAATTTAAATTACGCGAGTCTGGAAGGATTTCTGGCCGAGGACAGAACAGATGAAGTGTAGTGTCAGAACAGATCCTACAATTTGCATTATTTGTTTGCTATGACGTACAAAAATACATCAAATTAAGTACACTCTATCTTTATAATCAATCTATCTACCTCACTCTCTCTCATTTTCATCAATTTATTTACCTCACTTTCTTTTTTTCTCTCTCTTTACTCTCTATCTCTCTCTCTCTCTCCCTATCTACCTCAATTTAGCTCATTCTCGCTTTATCAACTATCTACTTCACCCTCTCTTTTTATCATATCTATCGTTTTCTCTTTCCCCCTCTATCTATATATTTCTCTCTCTCTCTCTCTCTCTCTATATATATATATATATATATATATATATATATAAATTCGCATTCCTGTCTGTTTGTTTGTTTATTTGTTCACAATTTGATTAATATATACAAAACGTTTCTTACTTTAAGTTTTCATTTATTTCTATATATAGTATCATTCTTCCTAAAATATGCAATTAAGCGATCACCTTATTTGCATATGACATAAAGTAAATCGATTTTACTAAATAGCGGTATCTTCGTTAATGATTTTTAGCGAGAGAATTATTTGAAGTATTTTATTTCAAATTGTTATTTAATAAATTTAAAACAACAATTATATTGATAATATATTTAATTTAATTTATTTGGAATTAATATTTCCAACAGTGACCTTTTTAAAAACATTTTTTAGAGTTATACGCCCTTAGATGCTATGCATAACAAACAAACGGTCATCAAATAAAATCATTTGGTAATTTCATTAAGTTACTAGCCGGAAAATTAACTCCGTGTAGAAAGAAAAATGTTTGGCTTTATTTTTTTAAATATTAAAAAAAAAAAAAACACTTGCGAAAAAAACTGAAAAGATTTAATTTGTTTGTTTTATTTTATTCCTTAAACCGCTTTACAGAAATCGGTAAATTTTTACGAAGTACCAGCGCCGTTAAAAAAAAAATGAAGACCTACTTCCTCCCCTCTAAATTCAACAATTAACATGTTAGAGTAGGGGGGGATCACTTTTCTATATAAATTTAATGTAAAATGAGCACCCACTTTTTGGCCACAAAGCGTTCAACGAGACATGTCACCTCTAGCATGTTTTCAAGATTGGCGATTGAGGGGGAGGGCAAAATCTGACACATACAATTTTTTTTCTGGTGGTGAGGGGGGCGGGAATTACATTAGAAACATAAAATAACCATTCTCTACTTTTACCTAACAAGTTAATAAACAAAACAACCCCCAAAATATGACAAATTCAAATTTTTTTGAGGGGGGGATTACATTAGAAACATAAAACGACAAATAAAAAGCAAATCGAAAAGACCCCCCCCAAAAAAAAGCAAATCGAAAATGTCCTTTATTTAAAAAAAAAATAAGCCAGTAAAAAAGTGCCCTTACAAAATATAAAGGTAAATGTGTAGTTTAGTGGCGTAAATTATTTGACAGAAAAAAAATTATAAAACTATTTATTTTTATATAAATCATTATTAGACCTAAAGGCTACAATACCCCCCTCAAATTCCGTTTTATGTTTTTTATCATTTTTTATAAAACTAAATGTGCACGCCTTACACGTTTAAAATTTGGCCTTTTTTAGGTTTGACAGATTCGCCTTTTCAAGACCAAATTTGGCCTTTTTTACGCTCTTTTATTACAAAAAAAAAAAAAAAAAAAAATGGCGGACAAAAACATAGTTCATGAAAGAGCTTAAAAAGGGCAATCTGCCAAATTTAGACAGGCCAGATTTTAAAAGCAATGTAGCGGCCTCGAATAATAAATATAAATGATAAAAAAATAATAAAAATGAAAAAAATTTTTCTGGTTTTATTTCAGCCTTTGGGTCTAACAATGTGTTTTATATAAAAACTAGCGGGGGTACCCGGCGTTGCCCGAGTGTTTGTTTCCGGGCCGGGGGTGGGAGTTTTAAAAAATGTTATTGTAGGTAAGTAGGAAGGATCAAACCCGGAGTCATGAGTAAAAGTAGGAAAATAAAGTGTGAAAAAAAAACAAAAAAAACATCTGCAACGTTAACAGTTCGGCCACCAAGAAAAGTCCATTCCAGTTGTTTAGGAAAAAAAAAAACAAAAAAAAAAAAAAACGACTACGGTAGGTCGGCGCGAACGTGAAAATATAATGTGAATTGTCCAGCACGCTAACCACTACGCCACAGAGCACTGCAGCTTAGTTTAGTGATTTTGAATAACTTCACATGAAAGAACTACGAAGCCAAACCGGTGTTCTCTTCTCAACTGTTCCTTGTGAACGACCCCCAAACGGTGTTAAGTGGTGGCAGGGGGAGGAGGAATTTATTAGAGAGAAAATATTTTACCACTTCCATTGATCTTAACCGATTTTGGCCGTGACTTCTCAGCAGAAAAAGTATAGAAATCTAAGATTATCGAGGAATTTGAGAAATAATAAGCCTATAACACACCTCAGATATTGTTCTGCCGTTTGTGCATATTATATTTGCATGAAATATCTTGATTTTTAATCCTATTAATGTCAAAATCAGACGAGAAAGAATGAGTTCATTTTATTTATATAGAGAATAGATAGAAGAAGAAGAGAAGAAGATAAATAGTTTTTATATTTTTTTTGTCTGGCAAATAATTTACGCCGCTAAACTACACATTTACCAAAATAAAAATAAATGCACGCATTAATGTTTGTAAACATTATTTTTTTTTAGGTTCACAAAATCGTGAGTTTTCTTAGAACAGTGATCCCTTCTGCCGAAATATCTGGCGGAGAGTGTATCAGATATTTCTTTTTGGGGGCGATTATATTTACATGATTTTATCCGTTCTTTTATTTTTTAAATTGTTGTGGGGATATCCACGTTACCCATGATGAGAATGATTAGTATAGCAGGCGTGTTTCAAACGGAACTTCATGTCAACCAAGAAAACGCTGGGTACCCATGCTAGTATATATATATATATATATATATATATATATATATATATATATATATATATATATATATATATATATATATATAATTTTTTATAATTCTTTTTATAATCTATCTATCTACCCCACTCTCTTACTTTCTTACCCTTTCTCTCTTTATCCTCTGTTTCTCGCTTTCCTTCCCTTTATCCTCTATCTATATTTCTCATTTCCTCTCTTTATCATCTATATATCAACCTCACTTCTCTCTCCCTCTTTAACATATGTCTACCTATCTACTCCTTTCTACTCCCTCTCTCTTTATCAATCATCTACCTCACCCCCCTCCCCCTCTCTCTCTCTTCTTTACCATCTGTCTATGTACCTCACCTTCTATCTATCTATCTATCTATCTATCTATCTGTCTGTCTATCTATCTATCTGTTTTATTCCCCTCTTTCTCTCACTTTCTTTCTTTCTCCCCCCTCTCTCTCTCTCTGGAAATTTAATTAGTAGTCACAAATCAAAATGTTTATAGCGTGAATAATCTGGACATATAAATAATATACGTGTTTGAGTATTGTCAGCGTGGCATTATGTATGTGCGTTGGTTTACTTTGTACTTGTTAGTGCGTGTATAATTGTGAGTAGCAGTCCATTTCTGATTTCCTGACTTTTGTTAGTGTGTAAGAATGTTTGCGTGAGACGAAAAAGACCTGTATGTGCGCCTTCCTATTGCAAGAAACGGTTTTCATTGGTTGAAAATAATTTGAGTTAACACCTTCATGTGAAAACTTACTTCTTTTTTATACAGGAATCACCACTTATCAAGACCTGGAGGCCACTCGAGGAAAAGGGTTAATGGGTATACAATAGTCAATGTGATTATAGCGTTTTTAACATAGGTAGTGGGATCTTTGGAAGTTGGATTACATAGCGGGAGGTTCATCAAGAACTTGTTTACATTGGACTTGAAGACAATCAGACTGTAGTCAGCTGGGAAGCAGGCCAACGGAAAAGAGTTCTACAGGCGTCCAGTTCTAAGAAAGGAGCCCTGCTCATGGAATCTACGTTTAGGTTTAGGCACAGATAAAGAGTGCGGGAAACTATTGGTAGTGGTTCTGGCTAGACGAGTGTTTTTCGCTTGCTTTTGGAAGTGACGAAGAAAGCGAACTCAAAGGAAGCAGGGGGAAAAAGAGAGTAGAAATTGGAGGCATGTGGTTTTCAATGCTCGTTTATATAGTATATCTTTCTTGTGGTCTCTTGATCTTACTTCCAAGACGAGAATTCATCTAGTCTGATGGAGTATCCAGCTAAGTACTATTACTAGAGGCAAAAATCACTTGGGGAAGGTGCACATTTTCTCGTATAATCCAATGTTGGTTAGCCATACTGAGGAATCTTATTTTAGCGTCCAAGATTGTCTTACGATTTTTTATATTTAGTCAGATTTTATTTGAAAAAGAAAGTACTCCCATACCAGGTTGTTCTGGCAAATCTCTGTACAAAGGAACCTTAGATATTCAATTGCTCTAGCACATATTGGAAATCTCATTAAAATAAAATAACTCCTTTATACTTTTTTTTCAAAGCAAATCCGTACTTCAGTTTGAAAATAAATACTTCACAACGAAGTTTTTTCGCGAACTGGTTATAGGTTGCATTCAATGAAAAAAAAGCCCAAATAAAGTCGTTAACAAAACAAACAAACAAAAAAAGTTTTTTAAACATGTTTTTTTTTTGTTTTGTTTACTTTGAAAAAGAAAGTTGAAAAGCGAAACCGGAAGTGGCGACATGACACCATTTGTCTGTCAAAAAGTCTCCAGGTCGGTTTTCCTTTCATCTAAAACTGCCACAAATGTTATTTAACCTCCAAACAGAAAAATATTACTTGTCATTGTTTGCTGGCATATTTTTTTTACTGAGCAGTCGTCGGACGGTAGCAACTCGATCCGATCTGTCAAAAAACGTCAAGTATTTCATTCGATCGGACGAGAACGTCCACCATTTTGTAATATGGCCGTCCATTGTCTTATTCGATTTTTTTTTATGAATGCAATCATTGTTCACTGGCAACAACTGCGCAATTTTAAAAATTCTTTTCTTTCTTCTTTTTTCCTTTCTTCGTTCTTCGTTCTTCTTTTCCTTCTTTTTATTATTATTATTATTATTATTATTATTATTATTATTATTATTATTATTATTATTATTAGCGAGGGGGTGCGCTCGGCTTTTTCCGGGCATAAAATACGCTTAAATATGATATTTTAATGTTTCCAGATTTCGTATATATTATTATAGAGTCGTGATTTCAAAAGTAACAAAAATAAAAAAGAAAAAGTATTTGGATGCCAGCAGCTAGAATCGAAACCGAAACGAAAAGGAATCTTTAATATGAACCATTCACGCATGCACAATCGTGAAACAGTTAGAAAATAGAGAAAACTCCGACGGCTCCCACGTCGTGATAAAACAATTCGTATTTATTTATTATTATAATTTTTTTTTGTTTTAGTTTGCTTTTTAATTTTTTTAGGAGAAATCTTAATATAAAAGACGCAAATATTTGGGAGAAATAAAATGACCTAGGCATAAAATGAACTTGACGCTGGGGGGAATAATATGTCTCTTAGTGACGCCATATTTTAATGTTTGGGAGCGTTCGCTTTGAAAGTCTAATAACTGGATTCAGAAATCTGAGAATTGTTGGAGGATTAAATATTTAGAGTTAAAAATAGAGGCTTCTTCATCTAAAGATAGTGCGATTATGATGCTGTTGTTCGTAGGATGCTATGTAGCATTTTATTATTACGATTTAATGTGTCGAAAATAGTGTTCGAAAGCTATATAAGATATTGACTATTAGACTAATTGTATTTGATTTGTATTTAGCCTCTGCTGTTGCGAACATACTATACTTTGGTCAAAAGTGAAATTTCTGCAGTCATTTTATTATATAGGGTATATATATATATATATATATATATATATATATATATATGTGTGTGTGTGTGTGTGTGTGTGTGTGTGTGTGTGTGTGTGTGTGTGTGTGTAAAATTTCTTTTAAAACGCGATTTACTCGTGCAGGGTTTGGCAATCATTTTTTTGAGTATTTTATTTTTGTTTTGTAAAGACAGTTACAGTGGTCGGCGTGTTTGCTTGTTAAAAATGTTAATCTTTCGTAGAATACGACAAGGTGTCTCTGCGTCTCACACGAAAGACTCGTCATATCGGAAATGTTTAGTCGGGACCATAAATGAGAACTGACGAGAGTCACGTGACTGCGGCGATAGTTGACATTTATAGCGAGCTGAGCTGATGATCAATTTACGGTCGACAAATACGAATTCAATGGACGAAGCATCGTTGCATTATTCGCTTTGTTAAGCCCTTTTCATATGGATGCGTGTCTCATCCTAGATGATGTCGAGAACACGAGGATTCACTGACACGACTGCCTTATAAAGAAACACCTTAAACCGTGTGTGTGTGTGTGTGTGTGTGTGTGTGTGTGTGTGTGTGTGTGTGTGTGTGTGTGTGTGTGTGTGTGTGTAAACAAACACTATCCAAACTTCACCGTTACCAATAATCACGGTGTTGTCTCACCGGCTAACTGATACTCAGAAACTCTTATCCTCGGGTGACCTCTAGGCCGTGATAAGCTGCGACCCTCCCTCCTAGCAAAAAAATAAAATAAAATAATAATTCCTATTAAGTACTTAAAATCATTGAAACGAAACTAATAAAGACGTAAAATAAGAAAAAATTAAATTACAAGAAACGTTCCAAAAGTAATGCTGCTCATATTTTTATTCCACCCGAATGGATCAGAGGGGATTGTAAATTAAATTGTCATGATGTCTGAACTCATGCATTCATGATTCGAAGGTTTCATTTCCCGGCTGCAGATATTGACGGCGTGAAACCCTAAGAAAAAACTTCTGTCAGTGACATGCGCCAGAAGCAGAGATGTGTCAATAAATTCCTTGCAAAAAGTGCAGTGAAATGATGGTGACTACAAACGAAAATAAATTCTTCAGCACAAAAGGTGTCTTGTTTTAATAGTATAACTCCCATCTTCGTGGCACTTCAACTTTTTGAGTTAAGAAAATAGGAGACTTTACTTTTTGAACGACTCTCGTAATTAAACCACAATTAGAAATCACTAAGTTGATTAAATTTTTTTTAAAGAAAATATCTTTCTAAGAACACTGCCAAATACATAAAGTACATTTTTTGCGTAATTTCATAAAAGTCTGCTTAACCATATTGGAGTTGACAGGGAACGAAAATACAAGTATACACACACACACACACACACACACACACACACACACACACACACACACACACACACACACGCACGCACACACACACACACACATATACATATATATATATATATATATATATATATATATATATATATATATATATATATATATATATATATATATATATAATTAAAATTCACATTTCTCTAAGGGAATAAAGCAATTATTTACAACATTGAAACATTTATTTTGAACAACAATTAGCTTGTTTAGTTAAATAGCTTTAGATTCGTAATTCATGTTTAAAGCCCCCCCCCTATTTTTTTCAGAAATCTAATGACATTTTTCAAATAATATTTTATTATAAATATTTAATAAAAAAAAATATTCTGGTTCGTCGATTTCAGAGTGGCGGCAGAGATAAAGCACGATCCGGACTATTAGGACCGAGGCATCATAAGAGGCTGGTAAAAATACGACGTTAATTGTGATGACCATGTAGGAAAAAATAAATTCTGGGGCACAAAAGGTCGTTCGGTTTAATCCTACCATTCCCATCTTCGTAGTTCTTCAACGTCCTAGTTAAAAAAAAAAAGTAAATGTGCATGTTTCCCACCTGACTACAACTTGGACGTCTTCAAGTCCAACATAAACAAACTCCTGACAAACCGCCCCCTTAAGTAAGACACTCTATCAAATCTCCAATACATAGTATTCACGTCATAGTAGTCACGTCATAGTAGTCACGTGATTCACGTCATATTCACGTCATAGTAGTCACGTGATTACTACAATACTATCTCATTGATTACTGTACACGCAATAACCCTTATTCCTGAGTGGCCTTCGGGCCTTGATAAATGGTTACCCCCATGTAAACAAGAAATGTACATATGTATATGAATAACGTTTTAATGTGTATATATATGCATAGAATAATCCAACCTTTCCACACACACATTTACAGATTCTGCCCAGAATGGGAAGGACTTAAGGATTTTTTCCTTTTTCACTCGAATGTGGCCTATAATCGCTTTCTTTTACATTTTTCCTACGAAATCCTGATGATGTCCCTTGAAATAGGGACGAAACGTTGATAACTATTTTATCAATTCTCGGTTTTCCTTTTCAAATAACATAACGTCAACCATCGCTTGTATTTTTATTTTATTTTTACTCATATATATATATATATATATATATATATATATATATATATATATATATATATATATATATATATATATACTAGCATTTCAGCCGGTGTTGCCCGGGAGGTGTATGTTGAGCAAAAAAAAAAAAAAATAAATAAATAAAATAAAAAGCGGTCATTTTTTTTTTTAACTTTGACCCCTGTTATGACCCCTTAACATTTATTGTTTGTTGCTCAAATCAAGTTATTACGTTAGATCCATGTCCAAGGAACCTATATCTAAAATTTCAAGTGTTTAGACCCAAAATTGTCGGAGAAGTTTGGTAGAGTTCTCAAAGGTCAAATCGTTAAACTTTGGCCCCTTAACAGCCAAATTTCTGGCCGGAAACCGATCACAAATATTATCCCAAATCTCAGTACTCTGTATATCAAATTTCGAGTCTGTAGACTAAAAATTGACAGAGTTATTGCGTAGGGAAATGTACACAGACGCACACAGAGACACGTTCACTTATATATATATATATATATGTGTGTGTGTGTGTGTGTGTGTGTGTGTGTGTGTGTGTGTGTGGTCCAGGTATAACATTTTTGTCTAATATGATCCTCATTATGGAATTACTTGGCGTAGTTATAAAGATTACTTCTGTTAATGGTCGTTACGTGGTCATATATCAACCTGTATATTCACCCTTCTTTTTCTCTATGCTAATATCTACTATTACATAATATCCTTCTGTAGGCTTTCATAAGATTGTATTCTTTACTCGACGACAAAGAAATATTTGTGTTTTTTTTGTTTTTTTTTTTTGTTTTTTTTAGAAATTAAGTGTAATAATCTAACCTAACAATACGCACAATTGTTAATATTTCACTACTGGACGCCAACTCGCGACAAGAAAGGCTTCCATTGACATAACAAACACGACCTTCTTTTTTTAAGTGCATACATATAATTATCTCGCGTAGAAATTTACGTTTTTTCCGATAAGTGTCTTTCTTTTTATTGCAATTTCACCCCAAATAAGACACATTGCCACTTTGCTGGAGGGGGATACTATCAGGGACATAAGCTACAGGGGTACTATGTGGGGAGTTGGGCAGCAAGATGTCGGTTCACGTTACACTTGAACTTCTGCATGTCAGTACAGTTATTGGTGTATCTATCCATCCATTGTTACGATACGGGCTTGTCTTTTATTATTATTATTATTATTATTATTATTATTATTATTATTATTATTATTATTATTATTATTATTATTATTATCATTATTATTATTATTATTATTATTATTATTATTGTTATTATTATTATTTTATTATTATTATTATTATTTTATTATTATTATTATTATTATTTTATTATTATTATTATTATTATTATATTATTATTATTATTATTATTATTTTATTATTATTATTATTATTATTTTATTATTATTATTATTATTATTTTATTATTATTATTATTATTATTTTATTATTATTATTATTATTGTTATTATTATTATTTTATTATTATTATTATTACTATTATTAGTATTATTATTATTATTATTATTATTATTATTATTAGTATTATTATTATTATTATTATTAGTATTATTATTATTATTATTATTTTATTATTATTATTATTATTATTATTATTATTATTATTATTTTATTATTATTACTATTATTATTATTATTATTATTATTATTATTATTATTATTATTAGTATTATTATTATTATTATTATTATTATTATCATTAGTATTAGTATTATTATTATTATTATTATTATTAGTATTATTATTATTAGTAGTAGTAGTAGTAGTATTATTATTATTATTATTATTATTATTATTATTATTATCATTAGTATTATTATTATTATTATTATTATTATTATTATTATTAGTATTATTATTATTATTATTATTATTATTAGTATTATTATTATTATTATTATTATTTTATTATTATTATTATTAGTATTATTATTATTATTATTATTATTATTAGTATTATTATTATTATTATTATTATTATTAGTATTATTATTATTATTATTATTATTATTATTAGTATTATCATTATTATTATTATTATTATTATTATTATTATCATTATTATTAGTATTATTATTATTATTATTATTATTAGTAGTAGTAGTAGTATTATCATTATTATTATTATTATTATTATTATTATTATTATTAGTATTATCATTATTATTATTATTATTATTATTATTATTATTATTATTAGTATTATCATTATTATTATTATTATTATTATTATTATTAGTATTATTATTATTATTATTATTATTATTATTAGTAGTAGTAGTAGTAGTAGTAGTAGTAGTATTATTATTATTAGTATTATTATTATTAGTAGTAGTATTATTATTATTATTATTATTATTATTAGTATTAGTATTATTAGTATTATTATTATTAGTAGTATTATTAGTATTATTATTATTATTATTATTAGTATTATTATTATTATTATTATTATTATTATTATTATTATTATTATTAGTATTATTATTATTATTATTATTGACGTTTCACCCCCAAACAAGGCACAGGGCTACTTATTCGTGAGGGGCTTCTGTTTGGGACCAGATTTGCAGGGATACTATTTATGGAGTTGGGCAGCAAGATGTCTGTTCACATTACATTTGAAATTTCTACATGTCTGTACAGTCAGGGAAGCAAGGACCCGGGAGGGAATTCCAAAGCGCAGCAGTCCGAGGGGAAAAGCTATTCGAGTAGAAGGCTTTACGGCATATAGAGATCTCTACTGTGTATGGTGGCATTTTTCTGCTGTTAGGAATATTATCGTCGAGGGCGTACTACTACTGCTCGGAGTTCGTCAGAGCACTTGCTATTGAAATACTTGTAAAACAGGCACAAGGATGCCACGTTTCGGCGATGGGACGGAGGTTGGAGTTTAGTTGATAGTTCAGAACCTATTTTATTTTATTTTTATTTTTTTTACATTTTCACCCCAAACAAGGTACATTGCCACTTTGTTGGGGGATACTATCAGGGACATAAGCATCAGGGGCACTATGTAGGGAGTTGGGCAGCAAGCTGTCGGTTCACCTTGCACTTGAACTTCTGCATGTCAGTACAGTTGGGGAAACAGGAACCCGGAAGGAAATTCCAAAGTCTAGCTGTTCTGGGGAAAAAACTACTGGAGTAGAAGGTTCTCTTGCATCTAGGGATCTCTACTGTGAAGGGGTGGGATTAAGCTGTTTGTCGGGTTTGTCGGGGGTATTTACGTCGAGGGGGCACAAGTGCTTGCAGTTCGTCAGAGCATTCACTGTTAAAGTACTTGTAGGTTGGTGACTCTTTTTTGAAACCTGTCTAGGAGCTTTAACAAATTTATTGGACAAACCTTCACTCTTGGCTAGAATTGAAGATATATCAGATCTGTTGCTAAGTTCACTGAAAAAAATAGTTGGATCATTCCATTGCTCCAGTAGATATTTCACTCCTGATGCAATCCTCTACTCGTATAAGTACAAAATACGCCCTAAGATGAAATACTATTGGCACATATGGGAAGATGCTGCTCAGGGCTTCCCTTTTTTGCTTTGACATGGTTCAAAACAAGCTTCGAAATCTAGTGGTCGATGGTCTGTTCTCCTCCTTACAACTTCTTTCTCACCAAAAAGACTTTTCAAGTCTATCTCTGCTCTGTCGTTATTTTCATGACAGGCTCTCGGGTGAACTTCAATTTATGGTATTCGATGTAAAATATTCGCGACAAACCCTCGTCTAGCTACAACCACTGCCAACAATTTCCCTACCGTCTATCTGTGCCCAAAACTAAACGAAAATGTCACAAACAAAGTTGTTTTTTTTCCTAGACCGTAGACGAGAGTGCGGAGGAGTGGTTGGCAGTGAAGTATATAAGACATTGGAAAAAGTCATGCGTCTGCTGCCAATTACTTTTTTTTCTAATAAAATTACAAGCTATTTCGGCAGAAATGTACAGTTGGTGCAATAGATGCGAGATTCGGATTTTGTGAAAAATCGTCGTAAAATAGAGAGATTAAAATAGGATTCGTGTTGAACTTTACGAAAAGCGTCATCAACGGGAAATGGAGAGATTAAAATATGATTTAGCTTGAACTTTTGAGAGGTGGGTTGTTTAGTTATGTAAAGGATTAAGTTCAATTCGAGTCGGACTTATCTATTTTTTTTTTTTTTTTTAGAATTAGCGTCATCGTGTGTCTAGACATGTAGTGAGGGCTGCTGTGCCTAGCCGTGTTTGAAGAGCTAGTTTTGTCTAGAAGTCCTGGGGATGTGAGTGCCAATATGGACATAGGTTTATGTGAGACGATCTTTCAGGATTATGGGGGCGTATAGTTTTATATGCATTAATTTGCATATCAATGAATTAACTGCCCTAAAAAGATCGTAGGCAAGATGATGGCGAGGTGAGTTAAAAAGTTCTGCGCATACTGTCAATTATTTTTAATTTTAATAACATTACACTAACAGGAATGACAGAGAAACACTGATACTATATCAGAGATCGTGCCTGACAGACTAATAAAAATTCTATTTTAAACTTAAGTGTAACGGGACCAACAACGATCTAATTCCAAACGAAAGCATAACAGAGAAACAAAAAATACTACTTAAAATCCCAGTATTAATGACCAACGAAAACGTCTATTTATAACTTAAGCATGATAAATTGATGAAAAATTTTTTATTTCAAACTTAAAGGTGACAAACCAACAACAATGCAATTTAAAATAGAAGCGTTAAAAAAACAAAATCGGATCGTGACAGACCAACGAAAATTTGTGGGCTGACAGATCAACAACAATTCTTTCAAATTTAGACATCATCAAATGCTATTTCAAAAATTCAGAAAGACAACCCAACGAAATTTCTATTGAAAACGTAAGGGTGAGAAACTGAAGAAAATTATATTTTCAATCTAGTCGTGACGGACCGATCACCATGCTGACAGAGAAACAGCAATGCTATTTCAAAACTCCAAAATTTTATTTCAAAATGAAATATGACAAACTGAAGAACATTCTCTACTTAACATAAATAGCAGACAGAATCAATACTTTTTTTAAAACGCAAATCTCAACCACCTTTGAATTTCAAGGCTGAGTTTGTTTTGACAGGGTGTGATTTATGGAAATGAGTGGGCGTAGTTTACTAGATTTTCTTGGTTAGAAATGTAAAAAATCAAAAACAGATTTGAATAAATACTGTCGGCTGATCATAAAACGACAACAGAGCGGACAGAGAGGACGTCCCGTATTTTGCTTTTCCAGTATGAATTTGGCATGTTTGAGTTTTTAAATAATGAAAACCATTTCACCAGTAATTCAATAATTGCCTTTTAAAAAATGCTGCTTACCGAATGGAACACCGTGCTTCGCATCACATAAGTATTACCAAAGTGAATAGCGTTGTCAATAAAAAGGAAAAAAAACAAATACTAATAATAGTCTATGTTTTGTAAAATATTCGCTCATCATCAGCCAATGAAAATCGCTCCACCAATCCCACTCCTTGCAAGTTAACATCGGGATAGAGCTAGCGTTATTTCCTTAACTATAACACTTGATAGTATCTGTTCTTCAGATATACACTTCAATTTCTTGTTCTCTGTCAGTGGAGGAGAAATCCTTCGCGACTGAGACAACTTTTATTTTTGTTCCTTTTCTCCACATTAAAAAACGACCCTGGTGTCTAACTCTGTCCCGTGGGGGGGGGGCATTGTAAATAGGAACACTTGATCCGTCATCATATTGTGAGTTTTTATTCCCACCACAACCCATCATCCATCCACCATTCTGACACTTTCTGTCGAACCATACAGAATAATTTAATAAACACAATGCTTCAATCTCTCCGGATACCCATCTTTAACTGAAACAGCCGAATTTAGGAAAACTCGTCCCGAGAAAACTCGTCTCCGGAAAACTCGTCTCGGGAAAACTCGTCTCCGGAAAACTCGTCTCGGGAAAACTCGTCCCCTTTCGCTAGGTAGGAAAACTGGTCCCGTATTGAATAAATATCGATTGAAAACACATTTTATGATCGTTCTTGAAGGAGATATTGCTTTTTAAAATAGACTATAGCCCCCCCCATAATATTTTAAAAAAATATTTTTATTTGTTTAATGTTTTTTTTTTGTTTTTTTTCTACCTAACTGGCTAAGTTCTTAGTGGTTTCACTTATTTTAAAGCGTTTATTATGTTCATACAAAGTTAATTAAAAAATTTTTTGGTTCTTATTTTAACGATGTTTTTTGGAGTCATAAAACAATAATAAAAAAACAAAACAAAAAAATTAAAAACTGGGAGCGTTACTTTTTTTTGGGGTTTTTTAATTATGATAGTTTTTTGTTGTTATGTTTTCGTTTTCTCTCATACCAAATGCAATGCACTCATGCGTTATTTAAAATTATAATTCTATCAATTATCAACATTTATTGTCGTCCTGTCAAATTTTGCAAAAATTAACTAATAAATCAAAAGCGAAATATTTTTTTGCCGCGAGAGATGCCATGTGCTAACAATCTCTCGTTAACTCATTTTTAATTTTTTTAATTTTTACTTCAAAATTCTAAAATCAATCATTCAGAGAAAAAGTAATCACTAAATAAATTTATTAATCAATTTTATTGAAAACTCCGCTATCGTTTATCAAGAATCTTTTTAATTTCATTTTTTGTTGGTTGTTTTTCCGAGGGAGATATAACCCCCCCCTCTCTAAATTATATTTCAAAAAATATTAAAATTTTGGTTTGTATTACTGTACACATAGATTCGAAAAATAATAAACTAGACAAAATACTGTTAGAAATTCGCTCAATATATATTACCGTGACATGGGTTGACATATATTCGGTGTTTTTTTTTAATAGTATTTTGTCTAGTTTATTATTTATAACACCTATTCCCGAACTTACTGTGTTTAAGAGAGAGTCGGCCGCTATTTTGAATTGTCCAATACATCGGTAAACACTGTATGTTTTTCGAGCTGAATAAACATGTTACATTGAATAAAAACACGAAAAATATATCCAGTTTGGTAGGAAAGTAACTTATCTTGCCTTTGATAACATTTATTTGTTATATATTTGTTTTTTGACAATTTTTTCGAATCTATGTGTACAGTAATACAAACCCAAATCGATTTTACCCTTTTATAACAACAGTAAATAAGTAAATTCTTTTTATATTAATATAAAAAAATATGCGGTCTCGTTTATGAACATAATAAACGCTTTAAAATAAGTGAAACCACTAAGAACTTAGCCAGTTAGGTAGAAAACGGACACTTAGAAAATCGATTTTATTTAAAAAAAAAAAAAAAAAACATCAAACAAGTAAAAAAAAATTTTTTAATATTATGAGGGGGGGGGCTATAGTCTATTTTAAAAAAACAATTTCTTCTTCAAGAACGATCATAAAATGTGTTTTTAATCGATATTTATTCAATAAGAGACCAGTTTTCCTACCTAGCGAAAAGGGACGAGTTTTCCCGAGACGAGTTTTCCGGAGACGAGTTTTCCCGAGACGAGTTTTCCCGGGACGAGTTTTCCCGGGACGAGTTTTCCGGGCACCGAAACAGCCATACGTAATACGTGCACATGCAGTTGGCCTACTTTTGTGAGTTCTGTCTAGATATACAGAATAATCACGTTGACACACCAGTTTCCGTCAGATAACCGAAGTTAAGCAACGTTGAGCCTGATCATTACTGAAATAGGTGACCAATTTGGGAATTCCAGGCGCTGTATATAGGGGGACGTCGACACCTCCCTGCAAGAGTTGCAAAAACCTAACGTTGTCTTCTCCCCTAACGAGGATAAACATGCGACTTGGGACCGCTTGTGAATTTCATACTCCCATGGAACTTCCTCCTTTGGAGGAAGCCGGTTAAAGCCAAATAGGGTTAGTGCCGTTTCACACACACACACACACACACACACACACACACACACACACACCGGGTTACTATTAAGATTAAGATTAGGCTTAGGTTAGTGATGAAATGAATATAAACACATCCAAGTTCCTCCTCACAGGAAAATGAGTAGTCATAAATACGGACTGGTATAGCAACCTGGTAGAGACGCCGAAAGATATGCCGAAAACCTAAAGCTTAAGCATATTACCAGTTACGACCACTAACAACAAATTCTTTAAGGTAACTTACAAGATTGCTTTACACGATTACCGTAGTCAAAACCACTGAACTACTACAAAACAAATAAATCCCTTCCTGGAACATATCAGTTAGGTATAGGTAAGAGATAGGTATGTTAGGTTAAGTTATCTTTATAACTTTATGTGAAGGTAGAACTATACGACAGTGGATGGAGTCAATCATTTTGAATAAGTATTAAAATGCTTCCTTACTATTTTTTTCTGTTTTTGTTCATTTAAAGTCTATAAAATGCAGAATAAACGCCACTGTGGAGTGCATTGCTTAACAATGGATAGTTATTTTTGTAGATTTATGACATGAATGGAGTCAATCCTATTAAACAATAAAACATTTTTGCGTTTTTTCTTTTTTACTACCACGTGCATTTTATTTATTTATTCATTTATTTTATTTTATTTTTTTTTTTTAATTTTATTTTTGCAGAGTGGATACTAAAGCACAAAATACAAAATTACTTTTAGCAGTTTCCGCAAGTTAATCGAAGAAAATACAAAATCGTGAATTTAGTCGAGTTCCTGTCTGAGAATTCCCACGGAAATTTATCTCCATCCCACAGCTGGATGGTGTGACACAGGGGTCGGAAAGTGGGCGTTAAAGAGGCAGCGCCCTAGAGGAGGAGCACTTTGGCCTGTAAAAATGTCTGAGTAGCCCCGTCAGCATTTCCCGGCTTTAGACCATTAGCAAAAGACTAACTCCTTCTCAAAGAGAACGCATAGAACTGCACAGGACCAGTAACATAACGTAGGCAACAGAGAAAAACATTTTTTAAATGGCATAAACTCTGTAAGATAACCTCGCTGGCTGATGGCTAAAAAGCAATCTATATAATAAAGCAGTAGATGTATGCATATATGTGTCTGTGTGAAAATATTTAACCGATAAACTCTTAAACTACTGGTCACATAACACGAAAATTAACAGAAAATAGAAATCAGACACCAAGAATGGTTTATAACGAGTAAAATCTTTGTTTGGATTAATGAATAACGCATACAGAAATATATCGGCAAGTTGAAATGCAAAATGCTCATTTTAGCTTGCCGACATATTTCTATTACTTTTGCGAATACGCAAATTCATTCATAGCTTGAAGTTTAATTTTAATTTCTACTTGTCTATCTGTTGAGAACTCAAAAGGTAGGGAATGCAGATAGAGCACTAGATGTTTTGGTTTCGATTCTAGCTGATGGTACCTAAGTCATTTTTAAAAAAATCTTTTGTAATCAGTACTATATATTAGGTAGAATATGCTATTCAATAGCAAATTGGCTCTGGAATAATGAACACGAAATCTGCATGAATTAAAATATATTTAAGCGTATTTTACACCCGGGCAATGCTGGGCGCCTCTGTTAGTTAATAATAATGCCTGAGAATGCACGTGTTCGAGAAATTGATACGCCAGTTTTTTTTCAACCCACTATCAAGCACATAGCGTAAAGATTTAGGTGCGGTTTTTATAAATGTCACGTGACATTAATTCATACAATTTCCGACATTAATACTATTTACTAACGTAAATCTTTCTAAAATGGTAAAAAAGTAACTTTCTTCTATTTTTTTGTATTCTTTTTTTTTTTCTCCTCTCTTTTTTTACTTTTTTGTTTTTAGGTTTTCTTTGTTCCTGTTTCCTTATACTTTTTTTTTTAATTTCTTTGCATTTCTTTTTTCTTTTTGCTTTTCGTTTTTCCTTTTTCTTTTTTTTCTTTTCCTTAATATTTGATAATACTATTTTTCTTTTTTTCTCTCTCTCATCTCTCTCTCTCTCTCTCTCTCTTATAGATTTTTTCTTTCTTTTTATTCATTTGTCGTTTTCGTTTGTGCTTCTTTTCCCCCCTTTTTTTGTTTCTCCCTCTTTTTTGTTTCTTTTGTTTTCTCCTTTTGTTGTTGTTGTTCCTTTTCTTATTACTTGACATGCCTCTTGTACAATCTCCTCTTTTAACTATTTTCTGAATGCAGAATAATTAAAAGGAGAGATGACTTGGAAGCCATGTTTAATTTCAAAAGAGTTTCCGATGGGTAGCTATTCTATACAAGTCTTGAAGATAAAGAATTTTAGTGGACAGCTGTTCTGTACAGGTTTCGGACTTTATGATTTTGCAGCCAAAGAGCAAAAGATTCTTCTCATGTTAACATGAAAAAATTATGGGATGCTAAAAGGTTTAATTTTTATGGAGCAATACTGGTTTCTGATTGATTGATAGCAGAACGTGAATTAATTTGATCCATCAGTTCCGTGCAGCAATGGTTATAAATAGAATCTCCCATCTTTGAGAGAGCTTACGCCCTATTATAAATAAAAAAAATATTGCAACACCTATAATATTTACACTGATAATACACGAACAGCCTGGGTCCAATGTAAAACCTTCAATTGCCTGAGAAGAGGAATGGGACGATAAAACGCTGTCACAACTAGATGGGGATACAAAACCGGCACAACCATCTGCAATTGTGGAGCGAATGACCAAACGATGTAAAGTGGTGAATTTAGGAAAACTTGTCCCCGGAAAACTCGTCTCCGGAAAACTCGTACCCGGAAAACTCGACCCCGGAAAACTCGCCCCCTTTTGCTAGGTAGAAAAACTGGCTCCTTATTGAATAAATATCGATTGAAAATACATTTTATGACCGTTCTTGAAGAAGATATTGCCTTTAAAAGAGAATACACATCCCATAATATTTTTTAAAATATTTTTACTTGTTTGCTGTTGTTTTACAAAAATTAAATTGATTTTTTCTAATTGTTCGTTTTCTACCTAGCTTTGAAAGTTTTTGGTGGTTCAACTTATTTTAAAGAGTTTATTTAATAATAAAAAAAAAAACAAGTAATGTCGAGTGTTACTTTTGTACAAAAAAATGTCCGACGTGAGATAATCACGTCTTAGGAGTCTCGATAATCACTCAAAAATAGAAAATTAAAGAAAATACTGATGTAGATATAGTTTTAAAACGAGCCCCCCCTTCCCCCGATAATAAATTTGTATATTTTTAGGTAATGTCCAAGATTACTGTGCGGAAAAAAAAATCAAGCTACCTGACATGGATACGGTTGATTATGTAACGAAACCTAACGAAAGACACGAAAAACGAAACCGAACGAAAAACGAAACCATAAATTTCTAAAAAAATATACTCTAGTTTTTAAAATTTCCTGTGTTATTACGAAATAAACAAAAAAAAAAAGAAAAAGAAATAAATAAAACAAATATTTTATTTAGAAATTTTGGTACTTCACGGGGAACGTGGACCCTGGTGTTTTTATTTAATCATTGCTCCTTCAAAGCGCACGCGCAAAAGGTTTTCTTTGATTTATTTAATCACGAAATCTTTTTGAAGGTACTATTTGAGGCCAAAAAAAGGGGGGAGAAGCATTATTTGGATATGTACTAAAAATAATTTAACAAAAAAATAATATTTAGTAGAGAAAATAATAGATAAAAATTAAATTAAATTAAATAAAAATAAAATAAAAACAAGCACGAAATAAAAGTATGAATCAAATTTACCCAAAGAAAAAATAAAAAATAAAATAAATTCACGCGCGATTAAAAATAAAGTCTGGATATATACGAAGAAAGAGAAAGAAAATGCTTTGAGGAAGCAATTATTAAAAAAATACGTTTACTTTTAAATAAATGTTTTTATAATTATATATTGATACATTTTGATACAATAAATGTTTTTATAATCATATATTGATACATTTTTATACAATAAATGTTTTTATAATTATATATTGATACATTTTTATACAATAAATGTTTTTATAATTATATATTGATACATTTTGATACAATAAATGTTTTTATAATTATATATTGATACATTTTGATACAATATATGTTTTTATAATTATATTTTGATACATTTTGATACAATCGATGTTTTTATAATTATATATTGATACATTTTTATACAATAAATGTTTTTATAATTATATATTGATACATTTTGATACAATAAATGTTTTTATAATTATATATTGATACATTTTGATACAATAAATGTTTTTATAATTATATATTGATACATTTTGATACAATAAATGTTTTTATAATTATATATTGATACATTTTGATACAATAAATGTTTTTATAATTATATATTGATACATTTTGATACAATAAATGTTTTTACAATTATATTTTGATACATTTTTATACAATCGATGTTTTTATAATTATATATTGATACATTTTTATACAATAAATGTTTTTATAATTATATATTGATACATTTTGATACAATAAATGTTTTTATAATTATATTTTGATACATTTTGATACAATAAATGTTTTTAAAATTATATATTGATACATTTTGATACAATCGATGTTTTTATAATTATATATTGATACATTTTTATACAATAAATGTTTTTATAATTATATATTCATACATTTTGATACAATAAATGTTTTTATAATTATATATTGATACATTTTTATACAATAAATGTTTTTATAATTATATATTCATACATTGTTATGCATAAATGTTTTGGTTTTCAAATATTTTTCTGTTCGGAAAAAAATCTTGTTTGTTACTTATTAGTCGCGTTATTTGACCAAGAAGAAATTGGAGTTATCACCCTCTAACAATAGCCGCCGTCTGCATACTGCACGTGCCCCCATAATGACTTTTAAACGATACCCTCCCCTCCCCATGTTAAGAATGGCTTTCGGAATAATAACGTTATTATTTCAGCGCGGTACCAAAATTACATAAGACCGTGTTTTTTTGTGTTATTTCGTAATAACACAAGAATTGTTTAAACTGAATTAATTCTTCTAAATAAAATAATTACTTTCTTTGATAATACGTGTTTTCTTTCTTTTATTTTTGTTTCGTAATAACACAAAAAAGTGTTAAAACTAAATTATTTTTCAAAATAAATATATGGTTTCGTTGTTTCGTATCTTGACTCCGTGATCAAGTTTATTTTTTTAAAACAAGAGATAAAAATAATTTTAAAAAATATTATGAGATGTCTATTCTCTTTTAAAAACAATTTCTTCTTTAAGAACGGTCATAAAATGTGTTTTCAATCGATATTTATCAATAAGGGACCAGTTTTCCTACATAGCAAAAAGGGGGGGGGGTTCGGGTACGAGTTTTCCGGGTACGGGTTTTCCGGGTACGAGTTTTCCGGGGACAAGTTTTCCGGGCACCTATATATATATATATATATATATATATATATATATATATATATGATTGCTATTTTCATTAAATGTGCTCGACTGAGCTCCAATCTATGGTTCCTCCTTGTAAGACATTTACAGTAAGTGCTCGTTTTGTAATTTCAATAAATTTGGGGGGGGGGGTTCTTAATGACTTTTCGTCCATTGAATACATTACCACTGGTTTGTTTCTATACAGATTACAACAAATCCAATATCATCAAATTCTTATCTTAAATTTATCCAGAAGTAAGAAATATAAGTTTATCCCAGCAATAATTCTTCATCATCTACAATGTTCTTCATCTTTCAATTGAAAATCACTCCATCCCATTATAACCGTTATAATCAAGTGGCTTTTATCCTTAATACATGGTTACTCCCTCGTAAAAAAAAAAAATAAATAAATAACCATAGAAATACCAAGTCTTAACTATTAGCTTTTTAAATATGCTACTTCTACATAATTTGATTCGAACTTTTTTTTTTTTTTACTTTTACCCGAAACTAATCTTAACTTAACCTTAAACTAACCCTAACCTAAGTTTTAGGTTCAGTTTGGCAAAAGGCTGGTTCGATTCAAATTCTGTAGAAGCACCTGGAATTTTTTATATGAGGATTTATTGTTTATATTATTTTTATCATTCGGATAACTATTCTCATTTTTTATATTATTCTCACAACGCTTATCTAATGTGACAGCCGACTTTCTCCAGGCGCGTCTTGTCGAACTTAAAAAATTTGTATGGTTAGCTTGCTCTCGTTCCATCAGTCATGACGGAGTAGAAGTCATAAGTAATTTGTAATTGTATTCTTAGTATCGCCCGTACTGAGGATCGAATCTTCAACCATCAAAAACCTCATTTGAAACTTCGCGCTTACATCCGTTACAAGTCCTGTCATGTCCTTTATTGAGGAGGTTACATCTTGTATTAAAACACTAATAAAAGAAACGAAAAAAAACAAAACAAAAAACAAAAAAAAAACGGCGATTCATCTCGAGAGACTCCATAAATATCTTGCGATGCGAACAACGATTAAAACATTACAGCTTCGAAAGACTTTTATATCGAGGTCACGCCTGGGGCGTTTCGACAATAGCTTTGTAGTCAAATTGCCAGTCGAAAGGATAAGGTCACCGTTTTAAACTTACCCCCACGTCGATTAGAATGGTGTTGAAAGGTTAAACGACTGAGGAGGGGTTATGGCAGGTCGAGCGATTAAGGTGGCCAGATCGAACTTGCTTCTGGCACGCAGATCTCATTTCTTTCTATCTTTATAATATTCTTTATAATAAAGTGAAATAATTTTTTTCCTATTTTATTGATCGGTATAACTTTCTATCCCAAAACTGCATATGCGAATTTGCTTCAGCAGCGATTTAGGCCAATCCTTGATGAGTGTTTCAGAAAATATACGGGTTTTTTTTTTCGTTCACTTTCAATAATTTTGGCATCTTCCCGACGAATGATTTCAATCTTTTTTTTTTTTTTATTACGTTTTTATTTTTATATCTTTTGCCACCCGGCAGAATCACGTTGACACCGATTCTCGCCAGATCACCGAAGTTAAGCAACGATGAGTCTCGCCAGTACCACATGGGTGACCATTTGGGAAGGCTAGGTGCTGTATGTACCGCGCCGAGTCATAAAAAATTTCCAGGTTTCTGGAGGTGCATTAACTCATTGGGAGAGATGCAGTGATGCACCCTTAGTCTTAGTCAAGGCATGCATCTAGGAGAAGGTAACTCTGATGACGTCGACAGCAGGACATTAGATGGCTATGGAGGAGGATGAATCTCAATCCACGGTTCTATAGTATTAAGAGTTACATTATTCGACTGCAGTTATGCGGGTGATCTAAGGAAACGGATAGGTGCAAACAGGCGAGTCAGATGCCAGTGCACTGGGGAAGGTAATGGCAGCCCACCGTATGAATTCTGCCAAGTTCAAATGCTGTGTTTTCTTCAGAGGAATTGGACTAACAATGAACCGAAAACTATGGAGAACACTATCCATGATTTCATCTATGGTATGGACATGCTACGACACAAAAAGATTACCATCCAGACTTAGGGTCATTGTCTGCATAAACAAAAGAAACAACGGTTTTGTCTTATTTAAAACTAATTACAACTGCTACGGTAATGCAAAATCATCCTCCCGTGTATTATCATCTCCTTTTCAGAGAGGGGTAAATATATTGCATGTCGCCTGGGGGGGATTTCATCCGTGAGAGAGTACTGGCAGATACAGACCAATGCATTTGGGAACGAGTTTTCATATATAACAATACCCTACAATACGAATGGACTTCTACCGGCTCAGTACACCCACTGCATCTCGTACGGTTAACGATAAGGTTAATGAATTCATGCTGTTTTTAGTCATTCGTATCAAATATCACCTTCCTTGTAGTGTTTGTGTCCAGACAAAATTGCTCTCAGAAAACATTCCTCGCCTCTACATGAGTACGTTCCTGTGAGGATACACATTCATGTATATATATATATATATATATATATATATATATATATATATATATATATATATAGCTAATATACCATTAAATAAGAAATGCTTTGAAGAATTGATACCACAAAAAAGAAAAAAATCGATAAATAACTGCGTATTTTGCTAAAAATATGGTAATTTATTTTGGCAATTTCTTGTTACTTGATATCAATTCAACTATGGTCGCTAAAATAGTTTTTCTGTATTTACAAACAGTTGTCACCTCCCACTTTCCAAAATTACGAATTATGAATTTATTTTGTCTTGTAAAGCCTTCCGTAGTTTCTTATAAAAGGAATGTTAAATTTTGGATTTTTGAATTTCGACACTGGATTTCGACATATTGAGATAAAAGATAAAATTATTTGAAATTCAGGTACCTATGTTATAATATTTTTGCATATTCTCATAGCAAATCATCTTAAATTAATTGATTAAAAAAATATTTGATTGTTTATTTATCGATAGAAAAATTGGTGGTGAATGGTGTTTGTTTTTTTGAAAATTTAAAATTTAACATTCTATTAAAAATAGTAGAAAATTTTTTATATTATTCTGATTTTTATATGATAAAATTCAGGCTTTTATTTTTCTGGAAAAAAAGTTACTCAAGAATAATGGATTTTAATAGATATCGATTCTTTAAAAAAAACAAAAAAAATAACTTTGTTTTTCTTTTGTCGGAATTTTATTTTGCTTCCAGATAAATTCGACGCTAAAGTAACAAACCTGAAAAAAATAACAGCATGAAATAAAAAGGGGGGGGGGGTAAAGAATAAAATATAAAGGTCTTGCTTTGAAACGAAGAAGAGATTTTATTCACAATAAAATTAGTTGCAAATTTTTCCCTTTGCGGGCATTAAATTCAAAAAACGCCAAGGTAACATATAATGAAAAAAATAACACTGGTTCTTATAATGAAGATGTCATATCCATGAACGAATACAATAATAAGATTCAAAATCGTATCTCCTAATCACACTCTTATATGAAATAAATTTTAGGAGTGTACTCACAAATTGAAAGCCAGTCAGGCACGTGCTTTTTTCTTTTTTTTTTTTTTGTTTAAAGTCCTTTTAGAATTTTCTCTCCTCCATTTGCATGCAAACCGTAAACACACAGATGGATTTCAGAAGTACGGCCGCGTCGCATATCCGGGGTATTCTTGCCGGGGTTTCTTCTTTGTAGGAGGTTCCAAAATTCCTTGTCCCGTAAAATAAGGTCTTTTCTTAAAATAATTATACTCCTTCAAATTACGTGCAAAACCGTAGCCATGTAGATAGTTTTCAGAAGTATGCCTCGTCGCATACCCGGGGTATTCTTGCCGGGTTTTCTTCTTTGAAGGAGGCTCGTAAAAATTCGATTTTCAGTGCCGGGCAATGAAACGAACGTCCAATCTTCACGTCGGCAGAATTTCAAAAGAGGGCGAATCTCGCGCTGGGCTCGTGACGTCATCACGGAGCTAGCATTTCCCTTTTCTTCCAATTAAAGGGAGTTTCGTACAAACCCAAAATGTACGAAACTAAGAATAAAAAAAGATACAAAATACAAAAAATTTAATACAAGAGCCAGATAAACAAATAATAAATGTAAACAGGGGGGAGGCACTATTATTGGTACAAAAAAATTCCAACACTTTCACATTTTGGCTTTTTTTTACATAGGCATCACCACATTATCAAGGCCAAGAGGCCACTCAAGGATAAGGGTTAAAGAGTGTACAGTAGAAATTCGAAAATATAGTAATCATTAGTAATGAAAATTTGGCAAATTTGATAACTTATATGGAACGGCTCATCAAGAACTTGTTTACGTTAGACTTGAACACAACCATATTGTAGTCAGCCGGAAAGCAGGAAAACGGAAGACAATTCCACAGGCGTGCAGTTCTAAGAAAGAAGCTTTGTTCATGGAATCTACGTTCAGGTTTAGGCACAGATACAGAGTGGGGGGAATTATTGATAGTGTTTACAACTAGACGAGTGTTTCTTGTGAAAGTTTGGCGAGGGGGGACCATAGATTGAAGCTCAGTCGAACACTTTCCATGAAAATAACGATACATCAGACACAAACTCGCAACATCTCTTCTGTGAGATAGAGGTTGCAAGGAAGAGAAAAGGACATCTCCTACGAGGCTACGAAGTCTATTTTGAACTCTATCAAGGCAGGACAAGTCCTTTCTAGCAGCTCCTGCCCAGATGTGGCAACAGTACTCCATCCTTGGACGTACCTGGCTCTTATATAGATAGAGAATAGCATCAGCAGTGAGATATCTACCGGATCGATAGAAAGATCCCACCATTTTTCCAGCGGCCTTGGCAACAGATTTGATGTACGTGTTCCATTTAAGATCAGGAGTAATGGTCAAGCCAAGAAGCTTGTCAAAACTTGAGGCCTCCTGAAGACGAGAGCCATTCATTTCAATTGATGCCAGATGAGGATCAGAATGTTGATGATGTAAAGAGAGAAGCTTGGTTTTAGATGCATTAAAAGTAACCAGACACTCCTTACCC
This sequence comes from Euprymna scolopes, assembly GCF_053919585.1. Classification (NCBI taxonomy): domain Eukaryota; kingdom Metazoa; phylum Mollusca; class Cephalopoda; order Sepiida; family Sepiolidae; genus Euprymna; species Euprymna scolopes. The sequence continues at coordinate 33,030,822 of NC_136519.1, forward strand.
CATTGTACTACGTGCTCAAGATCAGAGGAGAGAGAATCGGAGAGAACTTGGTCGTTTACTGTCTTAGATGTGCTACCATAAATGGTAGTGTCGTCAGTATAAATGTCTACGAATGATGTAAGGATGTGATTTGGAAGATCATTAATGTAGATCAGGAAAAGAGTTGGGCCCAGGATGGACCCCTGAGGGACACCGGCATTAATACTGTGAGCTTCTGATTTTTGCCCCTCAACTACTACTCTTATGAACCTATCAGAAAGAAATGATTTAATAATTGAGAAGACATTTCCAGCTATACCATAGCTAGAGATCTTATGAAGTAAACCTTTATGCCATACACAATCAAATGCCTTAGATATGTCAAGAGCAATTGCCCTAGAAAGGTTGCCTCCGTCGAGAGATTTGCTAATCCTATGAGATATAACTGTAAGCACATCTGCTGTAGATCTAGCAGAACGGAAACCATATTGAGTGTCACTAAGAAGGTTATTTTTGTTGAGATGGTTGATTACTTCTGTATTTAACACAGATTCCAGCAACTTACTCATGACGCACAGGAGACTTATTGGCCTGTACTGAGAGGGGGATGAGCGATCACCTGAATTCTTAAATACAGGGCATACTGGTGAAATTTTCCAGGGAGATAGGAAACTATTCTCCTTAAGACAACGTTTAAATAGTTTTGTAAGTATGGGCGCTAGTTCAGGTTGAAGTTTTTTGAGTACTATAATTGGAATACCGTCAGGGCCAGTTGCTTTACTGGAATCAAGGTTTTTGATTAGCTTGGCAACATCACGTACAGATATACGTATATCACATAGCGTGTTTTCTGAGACAGGAGGAAATATTGGGGGTTGGCGGCCTTGATCGCAAAGGGTAGAATTAGCTGCAAAGTTCTTGACAAAGAGTTTGGCTTTGTCTGATGCTGACGAGATTACCTCAGGTCCATTGATAATAGTTGGGATGGAGCACACGCTTCTGTTCAGGATTCTGCTCTGCCTAATATATATAAAACAAAATAAATTAAATATATATATATATATATATATATATATATATATATATATATATATATATGTATTAATTTAATTGTCGGTTTGATAAGAAAAACATCATATAAAAAGAGTGGTTATAAACGATTTTTATACTTAGTTATTTTGAAGCGTAATGATTCTCGTCAGAAAAGGAGAAAGGGGCTACAGATATAGAGCAATGCGACATCTAGTTTAGGAAACATTAGGACGAAAATGTGACGTAAAATGAAATATAAAAGATAAAGTATGAAGGAAAAACAAACAAAAAGTAGGGAGATGTTATGGCAGTTATATAACTGGGGGTTGTTGATGCAAGGAGTGCGCCATGGGGATGATTAAATTCTAATAGAAGGAATGTTTTAAGGCAAAGGAGCATGAAGAAAAGTGTCGAAAAAGAAATGTGGTAATAAAAAAATATAATAATACGGGATAAAACGAGGAAGTTGTCATCCTAAAGAAACTAACACTACAGCTTTATTTTAAAACTTTTATTGAGAAAATCAATTTAGGTAACTTGATCATGTAGTAGCGCTAACATCTATTCAATGTAGTCGCCTTCAGCCACAATCACCGCCTCAATACGGGTCCGTAACTGGGAGCATGCCTTTTCCACAAGCACCGGTGGGAGCTCGGCAAGGCATGGTGGATGGCAGCGATCAAGCTGGTTTGGGTGTTGTGAGAGGTCATGTTGGTGATGTTATCGACGTATGACCAAACTAATTAGTCCAGCGGGTTCAGATCGAGGAAGGAGGAGGGGGCAGTGAGAGAAGGGTACAAAGTTGTAGCATTCCTTCTGAAACCAAGCCTGGGTCTCTTTGAACTTGTGGGCCGGCTGCTACACCCATAGTCTGCCGGAGGCCACCTGATTGCATCAGGGGATCACCACACTCTTCAGCTCATCCAGGTACATTTTGGCGTTGACTTTCAAGCCAACTTCAAAAATGTGAGGTGGCATCATATGCCCCTCATTTAAAACCCCACTAAACACCATAACCGTAGGTCGTCTGGTGCGTTGAGCTGTGCCCTCAAGGGTTGAACCGTCTGGGTTTGCATTTTGAGGGTAATGGTCCTGTTGTCATAACTTGGATTGGTAGAGAGCATGAGTTGTACAGCGGCGTATCTCCGATCCCGCTCGTTGAACATTGTGTCACTTTCAGACATGATAGAAGGTTCCTTGGGATTTATCTACAACTGACGAATTAGAGGTTGGTCTGCATAAAAAAGAAAACCGGCCTTCACCAAACGGAAATGGAATATGTCGTTTTTTGTAGGGCGGCAATTTTATCATTCCACCCAGTAATATGACATAGTAGATAAAGAAATATAGATGAAACAAAATGTAGGCATATAAGTAATGAAACACATAAAAAACATATACAGCTCGTAAGGACCAAGGTTATTATATAAGATTAAATAGCAGGTTAAATAGTAGCATATGCCTATCTGACAAATAGAGCAGTAGTCATAATCTTTTGGCAGAAGTCCAAGACGCAACGTGGGTACTATCTATTAAGTAGATCTCTGAAAATTTGTTCAGCTGAGTACGAGTAAAAATGCTGAGATGTCCATGTGTCGAGAGGGATTTAAGTTGTTTTAGGAATCTTTAAGTGTAGAGTTGGAATATCTCCCCAGAGTTCAAAATATAACATCGGTAATTATAGATTTAGATGTCGTATAGATTTAGATGGCATAAGCGAAAACATATACTGCAAGACCTAAAGATGGGCTGTGGAAGTTTAAGATATTAGAAAAAAAAAAAAAACAGAGTTCGGAAAATGAAAAATATTTAGAGAACAGACAAAAAAATAGAAAACACACACACACACACACACACACACACACACACACACACACACACACACACACACACACACACACACAAGTAGATGCCCGGCTGGTAAAATAGATAATGTATAGATAGGTAAAAATAAAAAATAGAGGAAAAGGGAAAGAGAGAAAGAAAGAAGAAAAAAGAGACAAGGAAAAAGAAAGGATAAGGATGTTGGCAAGGAAACTGGTAAAGGTATTTTTATGTTTTTTCATTGCTTATATTTTGTTACATCTCTATTCCATTAGCTATTATGCATATTGTATTTTTCACAGTATCCTTATCTATTTCTTTCTCTTGTCTCGATCCTGCTCTTGTTGAATAAAAAGACCCGTTTCATCAAAACGTAATGTACTTTATATATATATATATATATATATATATATATATATATATATATATATATATATATATATATGATTAGTTTTTTTTTTGGAAAAAGAATTCCAGCAGAGTGCTCAATTAAAAGGAAAATCCAAATTTTAAGAGCATATTTATATTTTGTGTACAGAAAGTTGTTAGTTGAGACAGATCATTGGTACCGTCGGTTTCAAGCCCGATAATAAGGCCCGTTTAAGGTATCCTTATCAAGATCTCTTCAGCCAATATTCGTATATGTATGTATATATATATATATATATATATATATATATATATATATATATATATATATATATATATATATATATGTGTGTGTGTGTGTGTGTGTGTGTTTGTGTGTGTGTGTGTTTGTGTGTGTGTGTGTGTGTGTGTGTGTGTGTGTGTGTGTGTGTGTAAACCTGCCCTAAGCCGTGACCTCTCTTGTTAAACCGTCAGAGGTCGAACTCAGGCAGTTATAATGTTCTTTCAACCCTCACACGTTGTTGTCCTAATAAGACTCAAAGTTCACAACCTGGTCAATTCTGTGTGAAATCTTGTCAGCGTTTAATGTCCCTCAGCGCGGCTCTGCTGCACAAAAATAGTGGATGAACCTTCGATTAGTTGACTGGCGCCTCTACTGCACAAAAGAGTGGCATAACCTTCGCTTTGTTTGGCGGTGCTTCGACTATACAAAAAGAGTAGATTAATCTTTGCTTGGTCAGTTAGTTGGGCTTTGCCCTGTAGAATAAACTTTCTTTTCAAACGTACAAAAAACAATTACATCGACATGACAAGCGATTAATGTATGCAAAGTAAATATATTTTACGGACCTTGAAGAAATTTACATAAATACAATTTTCCCCCAAACAAAAACAAAAACAAATATTGGTTATAAGATCGTAGTCATGCACAATAATCTGTACATTATTTGTATCATTCTTTTTTCTTTTTTCGGGTGCCAGTATGATAACGATCGTTCTTCATGGCAGCAGTTGCTTTAGCAATCAGGTAGGATGGGGAGGGGGAGTGAAAACGAAAGAGTAAGACTCTAAAGTTCGCATGCAGTAATGTTTGCGTCCTTGCATCTAAGTTGCGAGTTGAACTCTCGGCTTCGCTAAGCTCTTTCCTTTTAAAACAAGAATAAGCAAGAGTAAATGTTCTCTCCGACATACAATCGCGATTCAATTTCGATGTGGATTAGTTATTCAACTGGAATATTTGACATGTTTAGTATCTTTCGGGAAGGGGTCCCAAATAGACGCTTTGAGCCACTTGCTCGTTCTTTCGTCAGCGTCTTCTTGTTCTCGACCTATTCTCTTCTCTTCTCATATCTGCTCTCGTCTGATGATTTTGGCAATGCTGTGCCCTTTATACCAAGTTGAGTTGGATGGTTTTGAGCAAAAATCCCCTCATCAGAACTAATCAGAGAATTCCATCTCATCTCCAGTTCTCAAACATTTAGCAGATGAATTTACGTTCGCTGTGAGATTCCTCGATTCTCACGGAAACAGAACATGGTTCAACTTGGAGGGGGAGGGTCATTCTTGACACAACCCCCTGATATCAACCTGTCAATACGACTGGTTTCAACAATAATAATTTTATCTGTACCTTGATTGAAGATGTCGCGAAGCCGAAAACAACTGCAGGCCTTCACCCATTGCACGTTTGAACTTGAACCAACCAGCAATGTATATAAAAAGTAAAATAAAAAATGGTTGAAAGTTATACCGTGTTGGACTGAGACTATCCCTCTAGGTTCAATTTCCGACCAAATAGGGTTGATTCGCCGTCAATTTTCACTTCAGCCTGTGAATTCTTGGTCTATATTGCATATCGCTAGGTGTTTATGTCACACACACACTCATACACCCCCCCCACACACACATATTTCCTAACAGGGAGACCCGACGTTACCCGGGATTAAATGATGATCAACGAATGTTTCGCACTCCTATATTTTTATTGTCATAAAAAGCGGTCAAATCGCCCATTTTTCAATCAAATCAATTGATTACCTACTCTAATTGGGAACTCGTCGTGGTGCACCTGGAAGAAACACGTTTGGTTTTATATGTCTGGCTTTATTGGTTGTGCGCTGGCAATGGTTTGAATTAAAATTTAAAATGAAAAAGTTAAGTATCCTGATTCAATTGCGCTTTAAACAGAAACATTCATTTCAAACGCGCCCCTGTCATATCAAAGAACCTACTGTTGATTTTATATGTCGAGCCTTTCAGCTTCTGTGGCAATAAAACTTCTCACATGCACTTGTGATGTTAGGCTGTGTAAGGTGTTAACTTTAGTCAAAATCGCGTGTTCTTCCTTTCATCGGATTATTTTGATTATCGATTATCGATATTTATCGAAGACCTTCCGATACAAAACGCTACCAGGCACATAAAGTATCTTCGTGTGAAATTTCATAAAAATCAGCACAGCCGTTTTCGAATCCATAGGGAACTCTTCTCTCTCTCTTTCTCTCTCTCACACAAAGTTCCTTTTATATATATATATATATATATATATATATATATATATATATATATATATATATATATATTACTATAATAATTAAATACCTACAGACATTAGTGTTTCAACCTTTCGAGAATCTTCAGTGCAGGGTTTCACGATTAAAACCAGTCAACAGATTCGAACTCGGCAACACGAGCCATCCAATCGACTATTAACCGCTCGAAATAACGTTGAATTTAAATATTTTAATTTTAAATGTTCTTTACGTCAGTCACACAGTGATCTAATCGTTATACGATGATCTATGCATAAGAGCTATATATATATATATATATATATATATATATATATATATATATATATATATATATATATATATAGCAAGCCTTATTTATTTTCTGTGCATGCATATGTAAGGGAGATAACTCTATGGGGTTATGTCTCTTTAATAGTAAACATTACACCCCTCTCGTTCTTGATGGGATGAATTGTCTTTTCTTTTTTTTTTAATATATATGTTACTTCATTATGAAGTTATTTAGTCTGATTGAGGGCAATCTTTCCTGTGGTGGTTTTCGTCTCGGGAGCTGGTTAGCCACTGGTGTTTTGGGTGTTTCACAGTGCTCTTCTTGTGGGTGTGGGTTGTACTCATCCTCAGAGTCAAACTTGAACTCTTCTTCCCTATAGAATGTGTTTGTTACTCGCTTTAACAGTGAAGAGTTTCTGGTGACTTGATGATTTCCTCTCTGCACAGTAATCATACTGCCCTGTTATTTTTTTAACTGCGTAAGGTTTGGGGTTGTATGATGGTGACAACTTGTTCTGCTTCTTGTGTCTGATGAAGACTTTGTCACGTAGGCAGAAGAATGTTGGTCTGTACGAGCCTTTTTCAAGTCCCACACAAAAAACACATTCACATTTCAAGCTGTCATATACATACGCGCACACAAACATACGCGCCCACGTCCACACATGTATACATATTCACGTTCGCGTACATACACTCACATTCACGTGTATGTACACACACGCTTACGTATGCACATGTACTCACACACGCGCACACGAACGCACACATGGACGACGTCACTTCCGCTTTCTAAGGAAATATACATGCGCAAAAAACACTCCGGAAACGAGTATAAAACAAGGAGACAAGCTGTTTCTAATCCCTTTTAGAACCAACTCTCAACGAGAGAGGTTGGGCTAACAAGCCGCCGCCGTTTCGGCGCGCGCACGCGTACCTCACGCCCACTTCCTACTATGTATGGGGCACGAGCTAAAGACTGTATGTATACATTCTCACTCTTTCTCTCTCTACCTACTACTGTTCCCTGATAACACCTTCGCGTAGCTGACTACTAACTGATGTCAACTCTCATATCCTCTTCTTTGCCTACACGCTGGACTATCATTCTCAATTTCCACTACAACACTTATTTCTCTTCCCACGCGCGAACAACCGATAGTGACCCGAACTTGAGATGAAAACACATTTCCTTTTCTTGCTACAACACCAGTCCTGCAACGAACATTGGTTACATACGCGCGGACATGTTATAACATGTTATTTCTTTCAACAGTAAATAAACGACGTTTATCTTATCCATCAATTGAGACTTTGTTTCCTTCAATTCCCATTCGTTTCATTATTCTTTTGTGACGGGATTGGGGTATTTATATATCCTAGTCCCCTACAAGTCTGCATACTTTTTCATCTTCTTTTTTCCTTTAGAATAATTTTCTTTTATGCTATCATGTAGCGGCTCTGGTGCTGGTTTTCAATGAGATACGGTAGACCAATGTTAATTTTTCTGACAGTAGAGGCCTCAAAAGGAGAGATTTTTTGTAATTGTATGGGGGGGAGGCTGTATATTGTCTTAGAAAATGAGATAAAATGGGGTTTCCAGTTGTGACCTTCCACTGTAGTAGCGAGTATATATATATATCTATATATATATATATATATATATATATATATATATATATATATAGTGCTCATATAACACTCCACCTTTCCATTTGCCTCAGGTTATAGAGGTGTAATTCTTCTGTGTTTAAAACCTGCTCGCATGACAACGTCTCTAAAATGTTCTTTGAAATGCGGGACCATTATTAGACTTAAAGATGGTCGGATACCCTTGACTGGCGAAGATCATATTTAAGCGAGGGATGACTGTGCTCGCGGGTAATGAGGGTATTATCTCAACTTCAGGGAATAGGCTGTAGTCATCGATCGTGACTAGCAAATAGTTTCCAGATGGAAAAAGACCTTTTAAGTCAATTGAACTTTCAGTCCATACAGCAGCTGGGAGTGGAGTGAAGTGTATGGATTTACGGTGCGTGTGTCTTGGTTCGAGGCTTGGCAGGGGATGCAGCTGTGTACTGTTTCTTGTGTCACACCTTTTCCTATCAGCTGCTTGGTCTTGACAATGCCTTGGTATGATTGATTGGCTATGTCGACTCACCTTTTCGTTAATTTAGAAGGAATCACAAGACGGTGTCCTTGAAGGATGACACCACATTGCACTGATAGTTCATTCTTAAATGGAGAAATACTTGATAGCTGGAGATCATTCCATTCTCCATCTGCAACTGCAGCTTTCACCTATTGTAATAAAAGCTCCTCTTCTGTAGCTTGTTTAGCTTCTTCAGGAAGTTAAGGATTTGGGTATGGTGTTCTGAACTACATACCTTATGTAGGCTTCTGTTATGTTGTCTTTTGATGGTATGTGATGTGGGTGACAACTGAGAATGGTGTAACAAGCATTCAACAGAATGGTGTACCAAGCTCTATTGGTATGGTATGAGACGGAAACGCCAGCACTCAATCCTTGTTGTTGTTCGTTTGAGACTTTTCACAATTCCAAGAAGCGGACGATAATCCATGGTGAAAATGTTCACCTGCATACTCAACAGCTAACATCTCTCTTTCAATCTTGGAGTACAGCTGTTCTACATCTGTAAGGGCACGACTGGAATAGCATGTCTTCTAATTTTGTGTCAGAACTGTGTCTAATCCAACTGGGCTTGCATCTACAAGGATGTTGGTGTCTTTCTTTTGGTCAAAGTATGCCATGTTCGGCTTTTGTCAGAGGTTCCTTCGGTTTGTTCACAGCTAATCGTTCTATGTCTGACCATCTCCATTTTGTGTCCTTCTTTGTGAGCTGTCTAAGCGGTTCACTAATAGTGGCATAGTGTGAAATGAATCTAGCCATATATTGCATCATGCCCCAAAACGATCGAACTTCACTGATGTTGCTTGCTGATTCGCATTTTGTTTTGGTGAAAATTTTCTCTGGGTCAGGTGATTCTCCATTTTCACTGAAAATGTGTCCGAAGACGATAAGTTTCCCCACAGAGAAAAGGCATTTTTCTCTGTTCAGCTTGGCTCTCACTTTTTGAAGGCGTTTCAGTGTGGCTCTCAGGCTGTCTCTAAGAAGGTCTGCGATTTTTTTTTAAATAGTTCAGAAGCTGTATTTACTCCAAAAAACTGGACGCTTATCTATATATCTATGAAAATGAACGTGTCTCTGTGTGTGCCTGTGTGTATGTGTATGTACATTTCCCTACGCAATAACTCTGTCAATTTTAAGTCTACAGACTCGAAAATTTGATATACAGGGTGCTGAGATTTGGGAAAATCTTTGTGATCGGTTTTCGGCCAGAAATTTGGCTGTTAAGGGGGCAAAGTGCAACGATTAGACCTTTGAGAACTCTACCGAACTCCACCCACAGTTCTGGGTCTAAACACTTGGAATTTTAGATATAGGTTCCTTGGACATGGATCTAACTTAATAACTTGATGAGAGCCCAAAACAATAAATGTTAAGGAGTCATAGTAGGGGTCAAAGTTAAAAAGAATTGACCGTTTCTTTCTTTTTTCTTTCTTTTTTTTTTTTTTGCTCAACATACACCCCCAAACACCCGGGCAACGCCGGGTTGAAATGCTAGTAGTGGAATAAGTCTGCATGTGTGGCAAATATCATTATGTACCTGCTTAATTCTTCAAATTCTAGTTGGTGATATGCATTGGAGAGGTCTAGCTTGCTGAACACTGTAGAACTGTTTAGATCTACTATTAGATCAGCCACGGTCGGTATTGGATGTTTTATTCTTTGGATGGCTTCATTTGCCTTTCTCATGTCGATGCACCACGATTTTTTTTTAAACTATCACAACAGGGCTAACCCAAGGATAGGTCCAGTGACTTCTTCAATCACATCCATTTCTCAGAGACATTTTAATTCTGTCTCCACGTCTTACCTCATATGGAAAGGTATTCTGCTGTGTTGCTGTGCTACTGGGGAAACCGAAGAGTCAATGTCGATGGATGCCTCCGTTCAGTCTCGAAAGACAAAGGATATCCCCTGTAAGGGCAGTTGCGCGTGTAATTGTGAGACAAGGGTCGCGCAATCCCTAACCACACCTCTCCTGAATCGACACTGTTTGGATCCAGTGGCAAGGAGAAGACCAGGACGATAAGCGGAGAGAACATACAGCACCTAGAAGTACCAAAAGGTCACCCATTTAGTACTGACCAGGCTCAACGTTGCTTAACTTCGGTGATCCAGCGGGAACCGGTGTGTCAACGTGCAGAGTCAATGTGAAGATTGATGGTGACCCCAGAAAGTTTTCTCATCTTTCCATCAAACAGTGTGGGAAATTCGTCTAAAATGGGGACTGTCACATTGAATATAAAACTGAATGTTATCATGCCAGGCCCAGTGCTTCAGTAGAGTGGGCACGAAGTAAATTCTGCAGTCTAAGTAAGGGAATTTCACTGTTGACAACGAATATCTTGGCTCTGCAGGACTTGTTTCGAAAGTTTAGTTTTTAAATTTTTTATTGGCATTGATAAATCCTCGGATAGGTATTGCATGTTATCATGTATGCAAATATCTGAGTCATGGTCTCGTGTTTGTGTTTTAGACCGTCATATACACGTCCAGTGATTATGTTGACACTAGCACCAGTGTCTAAAACGAAAATTACAAGGGAATTATTCACAAGAGCGGTAACTTTACTTTCGGTGTCTTAGGTGACGTTGTAAACTTAACTGAGTATACAGACTCATCACTAGACCTAGAAGGGGATGCAGGAGGATTGGTGAAATGAATTTCTCTTACCGTCTTAGTATTGCATATTGTCAGAAAGTGGTTCTATTTGTGGCAGTTTTTACACTCTTTTCCTTGGGCTGAACCAGTAGGGTGCGTTGGAGAGTACCCACAGTAGTGGCAGGTCTGTTGTCCGCCATCATTTTTGTCCACCAATAGTTGGTTATTCAAGGTGTCATGGTGGCTGTTTTGCTGCCAGGATCTAAAACGATTGTTTTTTCTACTGTTGCTACTACTTTTGTCACTGTTGTTTATGCGTATGACACGTGTGGTTCTCACTGTTATAAAACGTGTGTAATTCATTCCATTCTATGTCTGCAGCACGAGCATGAGCTAATCCAATCGCTCTAGCTTCGTCCAGAACTTGTTTCAATGTAGAATTGTCTCTTAAAACCTTTCTTCTGACTTTAGATGATGTACATCCCTGTAGAATTTGGGCTACCATCTTCTGGTCGGTATTTTCAAAATCGCACATGGAGGCTATAGTCTGTAGTCGCGCATGGTAAGAGTCTAAACTTTCGTCCGGGTTCTGCATGGCCCGTCGAAACTTGAAACTTTCGTACGAAGTATTTTTTTTTTTTTTTTTGGTACGTAAAATGGTCAGTCAACAACGTTTTTGTAGCTTCATACTCGTTCGATACTACCGAATCATTATTTGAGATGGTGGTTGCGCCTATTCCTTTTTGCTGGTCTGTGAAATTATGAAATATATCGAAAATTCATCTCCGACGGAATAAAGAAGGGTTGCTTTTTTTTTTGCCATTGTCGATGTCCAGAGAAACGAACAGATTCTCTAGCTTGTCTATTCATTTTTTTTTTTTTCAACTAACGGCGGTCATGTGTCTGTGTGGACACTGAAACTTGGGAAAACTGGTAAACCGCCGCTGGCCATCTATATATATATAAAAGCGAAAATATATGTATGTATGGATGTATGTATGTATGGCTAAAAACTTTCGACAGACAGAACAAAAATTCACAAATTTGGTCTCATATGAAAGCCCCATCCTTCGCCCGACAAATATCGAAAAATTGTCCTAAAACGTTAATTTTTTCACTCTGAAACCAGAACTTTTCTACAGGGGAAGGGGTCAGCAAAAACCGTCCTCTCATGACGAGATCAGTTCTACGCATGCGTCAGACGACGTCATGACCTGATTTAGTTTTAATATTTGAAGAACTGACACAGTTTCATGATCGTCGTGTTTGCTCAGTTGGTTAGAGCGTTGGGTCATTATCAAAACGTTTTGGGTTCGAATCGTGGTGTGAGATGTCTTTTTTTTTTCGATTTTTTAAATTTTAATATTGAAGCAGGGTTATTTAAGCCATTTTTCACGTAACGTTCGTTTTTCTGTGTTTTTTTTTTTTACTTCGCTTATTCTTAGGTTTTCATTAACACCCCCGAACACCGACCGACCACACACAGCCCAAAACACCCGGGTACCCACCGATTTTTTTAATTTTTATATCGAAACAGGCTTATTTAAGCCATTTTTCACGTATTTTTTTTTTGTTGGTTTTTATTTTTCAGAAGTTTTAACGTTCGTTTTTCTGTTTTCCTTTTTGTTTTTCCGATTTTTACATTTAACATCGTTCGTTTGCCTTACGTTAGTTTCTTTTGTGTTTTTTTTTACTTCGCTTATTCTTATGTTTTGATTAACACCTCCCACCGCGGCCCGACCACCCACACCTCCAAACACTCGGGCAACGCCGGGTACCCCCCTCCCCGCTAGGTATTAATATTTCTGAAAATTTGTGGTGTGAGCTGATCACGAAAGATTTTACCTTTTACCTCATCACCAGATTTTATATTGTGGGTCTCCCGGCTTGCGGGAGTCAAGTTGTGAAAAAAAAATACAAGGCACAGACACGTGTTGAATACAGCTCCGTCGCCATTAATCTGACTAGCAAGCCTTATTATTATTATTTTTTTTTTTTTTTTTGCGCATGCTTATGTAAGGTAGATAACTCTATGGGATTATTTTCCTTGAATTGTAAACAGTACAATTATTGTTTATTATTATTATTATTATTATTATTATTATTATTATTATTATTATTATTATTAATAATAATAATAATAATAATAATAATAATAATAATAATAATAATAATTTATTTATTTATTTATTTATTTATTTTTATTTATTTTTTTTTTTTTCAAATTAATCCCCCGGGAAAATTATTCCTCGTAATATATAATAATCAATAGGGGATTGATTCTATAATAATGCATACGCCGGGTTGTCCGCTAGCATTGAATAAGTTCAGTTTCAATATAAATTACGTTCCTTATATTTACTTGTTTTTTAAATGCATTTTTAAAGTTTCCTAATTCTTTTTGAACAAAAAAAAAAAAATGCTCCTATTAGTCATCGACGGTCTGACTATTCGTCACATCTTACTTGTTTGTCCCTCAGACGTGACGTCATTTTTTTCAGTGAGAAGGCCTTCTTTACGGTGGTCGTGACTGGAGCCTTGATAAGTTGTGACCCATCACAAAAAAAAACATAATCTTTCCTAACATCATTATAGTTTTTCCTTCGCTCCCATTTTGATACAAAACAAGTCTAAACTTGTTTCCCCACCCCCATATAGTATGCACTCCCACCCCCAACAACAATAAAAAAAAAAAACAAAAAAAACGACCAACCGCCACACCTAACAATCCATAAAGAATTAAAAAAAAAAGAACACACACAAACATTTACAACATTATCAACGGCGTCAGGTTACTTTTAAAAAGCAGACGCCATTCTTCGCCAGTCTCCCTCTAGTCTCTCTGTTTCTCCTTTTCTCTCTTTGTCGGAATTCCACGTTTTTCCCAGTGTGACATACTCATTTTCTAATTGACATATACAACAACAATTATTAATCATAAGCCCCCCATCCTCTTCTTAATTTTGGTGGAGTAATTTTTATCGTCAAATCGGTACATAAAACTGGCAATTAACACACGCGCGCGCATATGTAAGGGGGGCGGTTGGTGTAAGGTTTGTGGCTGAGAACCCCCGAAGTGTTCAGTTATAAAGAAAATATCAATATAGGGGCTTAATATTTATTTATATATATTTGTGTTACAGAAGACCAGAAAAAACATCGCTGACGCTACCGTCGGTTTCAAATCCAACACAAAAAGAACAGTGTCTGGCTGCCTATCCCATACTCTCTACAGCTTCTGTTTAGATCTGTTTTCTCGGAATATATATATATATATATATATATATATATATATATATATATATATATATATATATAAATGTTTAGAGGTACAGAATTTATATATGGTTTTAAATAAAATACTAGGCGGAAGTTTCTCGAGAGCTCTTTCGGCTATCATCTCTTCAGGAGTAAATCGATAGCAATCTAAATAATATTGTAACGAAAATAAAGAGTTCTATTGGGGAACTTATTTAATGTGCCAACGTACGGGGACATTAATTAAATTTATTTACGTTTAAAAAACGATTAAAAATATTGGCACAACGAGGGAGAAAAAAAAAAAAAGCGGGAGAAAAAATTCAAAGTTCCCCAAAGAGAAACAATGCGTTTGATGTTTCTTTTTGCCGGCACAAAGAAGGTTGACGCACCGCGATAGAGACGGCCTCCAAAATCTTTAAATGGTTTTTGGAGTCCGCTCTAGCACCTCGAACCAATCTATTTTATATCTATCGGCACAGCACGGGTTGTCAACCAAATGCTGGCCAATAGCAGAGTCCAAGGCTGCAGAAGGAGGGAGACCACCGAACCCCATCCTCCCTTGTCTGATCTTCGATGGAACATGCTGGTTTATACGAGTCAAAAGGTGCAAGGATGTTCGCCCAACATAACCAGCATCGCACTGGCATTTAAACTGATATACAATATTACTATTTTGGATGTAAGGCAAACTATCCTTGCGAAAAGACGGAAAAGCAGGTCTCGTAGTATATACCACACGCAAGGTCACCGAATTGAAGCAATCGTAAATACTTCTTCGAATCTGTTTTGAAATTATATTACTCCCCTCCCCTATCCACGGTAATTTCAAATAAACCGGGCATTTCAAGGGTCCAAACTTTTTAGGGGATTTAAAATCCGCAACCTTTTTGAAAATACAATCATCAATAAGGTCAACAGGATAACCATTATTGATGAATATTTCCCTGATCTTATCGAGTTCGACATCTAATCTGTTAGGCGAACAAATCATGAGGGCTCTATGTACCAAAGTATTAATAAAGCCGACCTTACGTGATTTAGGTACAAAAGACAACCAGTTCACATATAGGCCAGTAAATGTCGGCTTTCTATAAATTGTAGTGAGAAAGCCTCCCCCCCTTGAGCGTTCGACAAGAACATCCAAGAAAGGAAGCGAATTATCCTTCTCACTTTCCATAGTGAACTTAAGAGCCCCATGTAAAGAATTCAACCTATTAAAAAATATCGACGCTTCACTTTACGAAGGAAAAATAGCAAAAGTGTCGTCAACATATCTGAAATATGCAGTGGGTTTAGATGTAGAAATATGCAGTGGGCTTAGATATATATATATATATATATATATATATATATATATATATATATATATATATATATGTGTGTGTGTGTGTGTGTGTGTGTGTGTGTGTGTGTGTGTGTGTGTGTGTGTGTGTGTGCCCGGAAAACCCGTACCTGGAAAACTCGTACCCGGGAAACTCGTACCCAAAAAACTCCCCCCTTTTTACTAGGTAGGAAAAGTGGTCCCTTATTGAATAAATATCGATTGAAAACACATTTTATTACCGTTCTTGAAGGAGATATTGTTTTTAAAAGTGACTATGCACCCCATAATATTTTTAATAATTATTTTTAACGCTTGCTTAAAAAAAAAAAAAAAAACTTGATCACGGAGTCAAGATACGAAAAACGAAACCAAATATTTGTTTAAAAAATACTCCAGTTTTAACACTTTTTGTGTCATTACGAAACAAAAATAAAGAAAGAAAACACGTATTATCAAAGAAAGCAATTGTTTTATTTAGAAGAATTTATTCAGTTTAAATAATTCTTGTGTTATTACAAAACAAAAAAGAAAACACGGTCTTATGTAATTTTGGTATCGCGCTGAAATAATAACGTGATTATTTCAAAAGCCATTCTTAACATCGGGAGGGGAGGGGATCGTTTAAAAGTCATTCCGGGGGCACTTGTGCAGTACTTAAAAATATACAAATTTATTTTCTTTTGGAGGTGGGAGAGGTTGGTTTTAAAACTATATCTACCTCAGTATTTTCTTTAATTTTCGGACATTTTTTGTTAAAAATTATTTACTAAGTAATGTCGAGTCTGACATTACTTGTTATTTGTTTTTAATTAAATAAACTCTTTAAAATAAGTTTAAACATTGTCTTAAGGAGAATAGTTTCCCATCTCCCTGGAAAATCTCATCAGTATGCCCTGTATTTAAGAATTCAGGTGATCGCTCATCCCCCTCTCAGTACAGGCCAATAAGTCTCCTGTGCGTCATGAGTAAGTTGCTAGAATCTGTGTTAAATACAGAAGTAATCAAACATCTCAACAAAAATAACCTTCTTAGTGACACTCAATATGGTTTCCGTTCTGCTAGATCTACAGCAGATGTCCTTACAGTTATATCGCATAGGATTAGCAAATCTCTCGACGGTGGCAATCTTTCTAGGGCAATTGCTCTTGACATATCTAAAGCCTTTGATAGGGTATGGCATAAAGGTTTACTTCATAAGATCGCTAGCTATGGTATAGCTGGAAAAGTCTTCTCAATTATTAAATCATTTCTTTCTGATAGGTTCATAAGAGTAGTAGTTGAGGGGCAAAAATCAGAAGCTCACAGTATTAATGCCGGTGTCCCTCAGGGATCCATCCTGGGCCCAACTCTTTTCCTGATCTACATTAATGATCTTCCAAATCATATCCTTACATCATTTGTAGACATTTATGCTGACGACACTACCATTTATGGTACCACATCTAAGACAGTAAACGAGCAAGTACTCTCCAATTATCTCTCCTCTGATCTTGAGCATGTAGTACAATGGGGAAAGGAGTGGCTGGTTACTTTTAATGCATCTAAAACCAAGCTTCTCTCTTTACATCATCAACATTTTAATCCACATTTGTCATCAATTGAAATGAATGGCTCTCGTCTTCAGGAGGCCTCAAGTTTTGACAAGCTTCTGGGCTTGACCATTACTCCTGATCTTAAATGGAACACGTATATCAAATCTGTTGCCAAGGCCGCTGGAAAAATGGTGGGATCTTTCTATCGATCCAGTAGATATCTCACTGCTGATGCTATTCTCTATCTATATAAGAGCCAGGTACGTCCAAGGATGGAGTACTGTTGCCACATCTGGGCAGGAGCTGCTAGAAAGGACTTGTCCTGCCTTGATAGAGTTCAAAATAGACTTCGTAGCCTCGTAGGAGATGTCCTTTTCTCCTCCTTACAACCTCTATCTCACAGAAGAGATGTTGCGAGTTTGTCTCTGATGTATCGTTATTTTCATGGAAAGTGTTCGACTGAGCTTCAATCTATGGTCCCCCCTCGCCAAACTTTCACAAGAAACACTCGTCTAGCTGTAAACACTATCAATAATTTCCCCCACTCTTTATCTGTGCCTAAACCTAAACATAGATTCCATGAACAAAGCTTCTTTCTTAGAACTGCACGCCTGTGGAATTGTCTTCCGTTTTCCTGCTTTCCGGCTGACTACAATATGGTTGTGTTCAAGTCTAAGGTAAATAAGTTCTTGATGAGCCGTTCCATATAAGTTATTAAATTTACCAAATTTTCATTACTAATGATTACTATATTGACCAACTTCTACTGTACACTCTTTAACCCTTATCCTTGAGTGGCCTCTGGGCCTTGATAACGTGGTGATGCCTTTGTAAAAAAAAAAAAAAAAAAAACCACCAAAAACTTACAAAGCTAGGTAGAAAACGAAAACTTAGAAAAATCAATTTATTTTTTTTAAAACAATAAACATGTAAAAATATTTTTTTTTTTAAATATTATTGGATGTGCATTATTACCTAAAATTATACAAATTTATTTTCTTTTGGAGAGGAGGGGGGCTCGTTTTAAAACTATATCTACCTTAATATTTTCTTTAATTTTCTATTTTTGAGCAATTATCCTCCTAAGACGTGATCCTCTTATGTCGGACATGTTTTGTTCGAATTTAGGAAAACTCGTCCCGGGAAAACTCGTCTCCGGAAAACTCGTCTCCGGAAAACTCGACCCCGGAAGAAAACTCGTCCCCTTTCGCTAGGTAGGAAAACTGGTCCCTTATTGAATAAATATCGATTGAAAACACATTTTATGCTCGTTCTTGAAGGAGATATTGTTTAATGTTTTTTTTTTTTTTTTAAATAAAATCGATTTTCTAAGTGTCCGTTTTTTACATAACTGGCTAAGTTCTTAGTGGTTTCACTTATTTTAAAGCGTTTATTATGTTCATAAATGAGACCGCATATTTTTTTTTATATCAATATAAAATGAATTTACTTATTTACTGTTGTTTATAAAAGGGTAAAATCGATTTTTCTACCTCGCCAACTATGTTGTTTACTGTTTAATTTATTTGGAATCGTTTATTCGGTAAAGAAAAAAAAAACATAGAAAACAAACAAAAACATGTCGAGTGTTACATGAGAACGAGAAATAATGTCCGGTATATCACATCTTAGGGGTCTTGATAATCGCTAAAAAATAGAAAATTAAAGAAATTACTGAGGGAAATTTGGTTTTAAAAAGAAAATAATAAATTTTGCTATTTTTTAAAATATAATTTAGAGAGAGAGAGGGGGGGGGGTAAAAACTATATCTCCCTCCGAAAAACAACCAACAAAAAATGAAATTAAAAAGATTCTTGATAAACGATAGCGGAGTTTTCAATAAAATTGATTAATAAATTTATTTAGTGATTACTTTTTCTCTTAATGATTGATTTTAGAATTTTGAAGTAAAAATTAAAAAAATTAAAAATGAGTTAACGAGAGATTGTTAGCACATGGCATCTCTCGCGCCAAAAAATATTTTGCTTTTAATTTATTAGTTCATTTTTGCAAAATTTGACAGGACGACAATAAATGTTGATAATTGATAAAATTATAATTTTAAATAACGCATGAGTGCATTTGAATTTGGTATGAGAGAAAACAAAAACATAACAACAAAAAAAAAACTATCATAATTAAAAAACCAAAACAAAAAAGTAACGAAGAATAGAATCGCTTCCTGTTTTTTAATTTTATTTTTTATTATTGTTTTTATGACTCCAAAAAACATCGTTAAAATAAGAACAAAACAAAAATTGTAATTAACTTTGTATGAACATAATAAACGCTTTAAAATAAGTGAAAAAGAAGTTAGGTAGAAAACGGACACTTAGAAAATCGATTTTATTTAAAAAAACAAAAACAAAAACAAAAAAACATTAAACAAGTAAAAATATTTTTTTTTAAATATTATGGGAGGGGGCTATAGTCTATTTTAAAAAACAATATCTCCTTCAAGAACGAGCATAAAATGTGTTTTCAATCAATATTTATTCAATAAGTTTTCCGGGGTCGAGTTTTCCGGAGACGAGTTTTCCGGAGACGAGTTTTCCGGGCACCGTTTTGTTCATAAGGAACACTCGACATTACTTTTTTTTTTTTTTTTTTAACTAAATAAACTCATTAAAATAAGTTGAAAGACCAAAAACTTTCAAAGCTAGGTAGAAAACTAAAACTTAGAAAAATTAATTAATTTTTTTAAAAACAACAGTAAACAAGTAAAAATATTTTTTAAAAATATTATGGGGGTGCATAGTCTCTTTTAAAAACTATCACCTTCAAGAACGGTAATAAAATGTATTTTCAATCGATATTTATTCAATAAGGGACCAGTTTTCCTACCTAGCAAAAGGGGACGAGTTTCCTGGGGACGAGTTTTCCAGGTATGAGTTTTCCGGGGACGAGTTTTCCGGGGACGAGTTTTCCTAAATTCATATATATATATACATATGAATTTGTTTTTTGTTTTTGTTGTGTGTGTATTGATATTCACATTAAACACGCTTTTTTTCTATTTATTTAAAAAGAAAACGCAACTTTGTTATATATGGGTCGTGGAATTGCATTCATCTGCAAAAGATCTAGCTAATTTGCATATTCTTTTAAACATTCATTTTAATTAATTCCCTATTAGTTTTTTCGGTTTTCTTATGAGATGATCATCTTTAATTAACTATTACGTGTAATTATATTCATGCAGATATTCTACATGATTTATACTTGCGTAATATTTTCGTAAAATCTTATGGTAAATACCAATCTCTTTTTAAATATATTTATGCATGCGTATATTTGTATATTTGTTTAAAAACAATTTGCCAACCAAACTCCTCTGTCAGTGTTTGGTCTACAGATATGAAACTTAGTATATAGGGTATTCCAACCCATGTAAAACTCTATAGTTGGGTTTTAGCGGGGGTGGGGGAAATCGGCGCAAAAATGTGAAAAATAAAAAATGGAATTTACCAGGTGAAGGTCGAACTACGGCATTACGAATATGCATGCGTAACGTAATAGCTATTGGTTCATGTTTTGATTTTTAGCCTTGCAGCAAATATGTCTTCATGGCTCAGGCATTAACGTCAACGTAGTAACGTAAGCTAAACGTTTTGGTTTCGATTCCCAGTGATGGCGCACAAGTCATTTTTTTTTTTTTAACTTTTTTAAAATCATTACTATATATTGGGTCTAATGTAATATAATAGTAATTACGAAATCTGCATTAATCAAAATATCATATTTAAGCATATTTTACGACCGGGCAATGTCGGGTGGCCTGTTAGTTATATATATATATATATATATATATATATATATATATATATATATATATATATATATATATATATATATATATACATACTAATGTTTCTAATGTTACCATATATATATATATATATATATATATATATATATATATAAAACTCTGTGAATCTTCCCACCGAACTTACTTGCATCTTGTCTTTCAAAATCATTGTTGTCATAGAAACCAACTTATATTTAACAAAATTTACACTCGTTTCCACAGTCCAAGCATATTGAGTACAAATAAACTTCAGTCTTTGCTTAACATGTAGACATAGTTAGTTTCAATAATAAAACTATGTTTCGGTTTCGATTCTAGCTGATGGCACTCAAATATTTATTTATTTATTTATTTTTTTGTACTTTTGAAATCATGACTATATATTGGGTACAATATGATTTGAAAATAATTGACTCTATAATAATAAATACGAAATCTGCATAAATTAAAATATCATATTAAAGCATATTTTACGACCGGGTAACGCCAGGCGCCCTTGCTAGTGTGTGTGTGTGTGTGTGTGTGTGTGTGTGTGTGTGTGTGTGTGTTTTCATGTTTTTCTTATCCTTATATTTATTTTATCTGGCAACCTATTTTTACATCCCCACCCCTGATCATCTGTCAGTGTGCGACCCATAATTATAAACGCTTTTATTGCTAATCTTGTGGACCTTAACCCTAACCCTATCAAAATGGTTTTGTTCCACACTCCCATTTGGAGAGAAGGCCCCCCCCCCTCTCCTCCGCTGCTTTGTTTTTTGGGGGCATGTATTGAAATCTTACCTTATCTGTCCGTATTGAGTTCGAAAATATATAACTTTAGCACGACAACTTTGTCAACTCTTAGTTTTGCATAGTCTGAAAAAGTTGTCGTGCTAAAGTTATATATTTTCGAACTCAATACGGACAGATAAGGTAAGGAGTTTAGAGATTCTACTGAACGTTCTGAGCGAAATAAAAGATAAACGGAAACAACAACTACAAAATGTCTTCTTTTTTTTTTTTTAACTCCTTCTCATCCCCAAACAAGACACATTGCCACTTGGAACGTAAGGGGCTACTATTTTGGATCGTGTCTAAGCTGGGATTATGACGAGTTGAGCAGCAAGATGTTTGTTCACATTACATTTAAACTTTAGCAGATTAGTTACAGTCAGGGAAGCAGGAGACAGGAGGGAGAAAATTCCAAAGTCTAGCAATCCGATGGCAGAAACTGTTAGACTAGAAGGCTTTCTAAGCATCTCAACAGTGAAGGTGTGAGATTTTGCTGCTTGTCAGGTTAGTCAGGAGTATGTACACCGATGAGTGTACAGGTGCTATGAGTTCGGTGGTTGGGAAGGGTTTTTTTATAATTGCTAACAGAAAGTGAGGAATTTTGCTATTTGTCGGGGATATGAACGTCGAGAGGGCAGAAGTGCTAAGAGTCCATCACAGCAAATGCCATTAAAGTACTTGTGATACAAGCACAGGGATGCAACATTTTGGCGATAAAATGGAGGTTGGAACTATTAGATTTGAGACTTTTTTTTTTTTTTTTTTTTGACTCTTTCTAAGAACTAAAGACCAGTGGTAGATGCACCAGGCCAAATGTGGTAACAATTCTCCATGCATGGGTGAATTGTGGCTTTGTAAAAATATAAGATACTCTGATGGTGAGAGCAATTTTCTAACATGGTAGTGGGAGCCCACCTTCTTTGCAGCAGGTTATGCAATGTCCTCAATTCATGTTGCCTGTAAATATTAGGCTGAGGAGTCTGAAAGGTGGGCTCTCAGATAGGGCATGATTTGTCATAGCAATCATTGGTTGAGAAGATTTTTGCAGTTGTTAAAGGAAAGAAGCTTAGTCTTTTAGTAGCATTAAATGTTACCATCGTTTTACGACCTCGTTCCACTATAGACTGGAGGTCGTTTTCTTAGTCTGTTATGTATTTGATCAGTAAAAGAGAAGTCCTTCTAGACTGAGATAATTTTTTTAAAATTTGTTTTCCAATACAGAGTGCCAGAGCTAGAATTTCCCCATATTAAAAACTAAGTTTGCGTTTAACTTTATTTAAAAATGTATGATTAAAAAAAAACAAAAAAAACAAATGAATTTTTTTACAAAATTAAACTTTCGTAATAAATCAAAATGATCATTAAAAGTTCCTATTTATAATGCCTCCCCAAGGGGGCAGAGTTAGACACCAGGGTCGTTTTTTAATGTGGAGAAAAGAAACAAAAATAAAAAATTGTCTCCGTCGTGAAGGATTTCTCCTCCACTGACAGAGAACAAGAAATTGAAGTGTAGATCTGAAGAACAGATACTACACTTTGATCTTGACCCGAAGGCCAAGAGAACAGTTATTTGTCTCCCCTTCTTCCAAGTGGAATTCCTAAATAAAAAAATAAAAAATAAACACAAAATTGTCCTCCAAACCTAAAATACACAAGTTCCAAAGAGTCTAATGAACGTTCCGAGTGAAAGAAGATACAAAAAAGAAACAGTTACAACCAAGTGCGTTTACATGTTCTCAAAAAACCTCATTTTCACAACGTTTTGGCCGATGTATCCTCTGATCTTCTTCAGATGCATCTTGTTTAACTTGGGAATCCTTATGTCGAACTCAGAAACATATACGTAATTTCAAAATGAACCTTAATAAATCTGCAAAATATATTTTCCTTTACTTTTTACTGAATATCGAATTTAGCAACAAGTCTTGGGAATATAATTAGAAAGAACAGTTGGAAATAAGTTATACACTAGTGATGGGACGATTACAATATTATATATTATATTATTCTGATTACCATCGTAGCCTAGTAGGGGATGCTTTTTCTCTTCCCTGCAACCTCTTTCTCACAGAACAGACGTTGGGAGTCTGTCTCTGTTTTATCGTTATTTCCATGGCAAGTGCTCATCTGAGCTCCAATCTAGGTTTCCCCTTCTCCAAACATTCACGAGAAACACTCGTTTGACTGTAACCACTATCAAAAATTTCCCCCACTTTTTATCTGTGCCTAAATGTAAACGTAGGTTTCATGAACAAAGCTTCTTTGTTAGAACTGCACACCTGTCGAACTCTCTTCCAATTTACCTGCTTTTCAGCTGACTACAATATGGCCGTCTTCAAGTCCAATGTAAACAAGTTCTTGATGAGCCGTTCCCCTTAAGTAATTAAATTTACCAAATTTATACTTCTAATGATTACTATGATATTGTCCTTTTGACCAATGTGCACTCTTTAATCCTTATCCTCGAGTGGCCTATGATGGGCCTTGATAAGTGGTGATTCCTTTGTAAAAAACACAAAAAAAAACAGGGTTAAATATGCATATATTTTAACAAACGTAAAAACACACTTATGTGTATGTGTGTGTGTGGGGGGGGAATGGTCTACAGATTTTAGTTTTACTGGTAGTTCAAAAGCACTAACTATTTATTATTTTATTATTACTACCAACTGTGGAAAATTTTATTTTGGACAAGATCAAATAAAAAAAGATAATTAAAGGAATCGTTTTTGGCATCGGAAAGTAGGCATAATTTTTTTCTGATTCTGATACCGATACCGATTCCAATATCTGCAAAATTTCCAAATATTCCAATTCCTGATTCTGATTAACCGCTCCAACACTATTATATGCCATCCATCATGATTATACAATTCCTACAGCTACGTACCTAAAAATGGAGCCATAAAACCTGACATAGTGAAATGAGACATTTTTTTTTTTTTTTTTTTTTTTTACACAGTGATCACCACTTATCAAGGCCCGGAAGCCACTTAGGGATAAGGGTTATTGCAAGTACATTACGTTAGTGTGGAGATTTGATGAAGTGTTTACTTAAGGGGGCGGTTCATTAGGAATTTGTAACGTTGGACTTGAACACATCCAAGTTGTAGTCCGGTGGGAAGCAGGCAGACGGAACAGAGTTCCACAGGCGTGCAGTTCTAAGAAAGAAGCTTTGTTCATGGAATCCGCGTTTTGATTTAGGCACAGATAAAGAGTGGGGGAAACTTTTGACAGTGGATTTAGCTAGACGGGTGTTTTTCATGAAAGATTGGCAAGGAGGGACCAAAGATTGGAGTTCAGACGAGCACCTGCTATGGAAATAACGATAAAACAAGGATAGGCTCGCAACGTCTCTTCTGTGGGAGAGAGGTTGTAGGGTAGAGAAAAGGGCATGCCCCACTAAGCCACGAAGTCTATTTTGTACTCTGTCAAGGCAGGATAGGCTGTTTTTAGCAGCTCCTGCCCAGATATGGCAACAGTATTCCATCCTTGGACGTACTTGGCTTTTATATAGATAGAGAATTGCATCAGTAGTGAGATATCTTCTGGAGCGGTAGAAGGATCCCACCATCTTTCTAGCGACCTTGGCAACAGACTTGATGTACGTGTTCCATTTCAGATCAGGAGTAAAGGTCAAACCCAGAAGCTTGTCAAAGGATGAAGGAGGAATGATGCTGTTAAGAGTAAGCTTCTTTCCTTTAATAATTACAAGAAACCTTCTCAACCACTAATAGTCATGACTAATGATACATTACAAACTCGTCAGCTTAACATTCACGGGGAAGATGAGTTGGAGCTGATACATTGAGTGCATTGCCAAGGCTGCTGCAAAGAAGGTAGGTTCTCTCTACCGTGCTAGAAAGTTACTTACGCCTGAAAGTATCCTGTATCTCTACAAGGTCACCATTCGCCCATGTATGGAGTATTGTTGTCACATTTGGGCTGATGCATCTGCTACTAGTCTCTTCATCTTAGACAGGGTTCAAAAGAGAGTCGCCAACCTAACAGGTCCCGTACTATCAGCTAAGCTTCAACCTCTGTCCCATCCCTCTGCCTGTTTTACAAGTATTTTAATGGTAGATGCTCTGACTAATTACAAGCCCTTGTACCTCATCAATCAAAATACTCTGACAAGCCCAACAAGCAGCAAAATCCCACCCCTACACAGTAGACATTCCCAAATGCCAGAAAGCCTTCTACTCTAATAGTTTCTTCCCTAGGACGGCTAGACTTTAGAATTCCCTTCTGGATTTCTGTTTCCCCGACTGTACTGACATGCAGAAGTTCAAGCGTAATGTGAACAGACATCTTGCTGCTCAACTCCCCACATAGTACCCCCCGCTAATTATGTCCCAGATAGTAGCCCCTTATTGTTATTGGTATTATTCCTTTATTATTCCGTTATTGGTATTGTTCCTTGTTTGGGGTGAAAATAAAATTAAAAAAAAAAAAAAAAAGAAAAAAAAGAAGCATCCTTAGGAGAAGTCAGTGTCCTTAATGATGCTGTGTTAAACGGAGCTGAGAGGGAAAAGAGGGAAAAGAGGGAAAAGATAACAAAATACCAAGGTCCTATTTACTGCATAAAAAAATTGAATCATAGGAAGATCTTCATCATTTTATTAGGTTGGTGCAAAAATAATGTCGTTTTTTGATGTTCAACTATATATAAAAACGACATTATTTTTGCACCAACCTAATAATAATCATAGGAACAATCGAATTCGTGAAAAAGAATTTAAAAAACTATCTAGGAAATATACCCGTGAGCCAAGTGCAAGAGAAATACCAACAATTGTACTTAAAGAGGGGTTTAGAATCTCAAAAAGATCCCTCGGTTGGTATATATGAGATAGAGATTGAATGTATTAAATTAACCCATATCCCCAGTTAGAAAAAAAAAATTAAATAAGAAAAAGAAAAATAATTAAAATATGAGACAATCTCCCTTAGTCTGCATTTTCAATTACATTAAACAGTTGTTTAATCTCTTTATTAAATTAGTAGATCGGTCGAGTTATCACTTAATCCGTTTATTTCATTAGTAACTGTGGTTATTCAATTACTACAATAAACAGCAGTCGCTACTTTTATCAGACCTATTTAGCGTGAATTGTTAGAGTTATCCCCCTTAATTCCCTTAAATTAAACAGCAGTCGTTACAGTTATCTCCCTTAATACACACTTATGAAATTTAAATTAAAAACTCTCCTTTCATACAGTTATCGTAAGAGTTATCCCCCTTAAACCCTTTCTCTTATTCCACTTATTGAATTATTAAAACGTCTCAGCTTAACACTCACAGATACCATGAATTCAAGTAAATATATTGAGCACATTGCAAAGAAGATGCGATCCCTCTACCATGCTGGACAATTACTCACACCAGAGAGTATCCTATATCTTTACAAAGACATAATTTACCCAAGAATTGTAGCCATATCTTCGCCCGTGCATCCATCATTAGTCTCTCACTCTTAGGATAAAAAAAAAAAAATAGTTTAAAATCTAATCAGTCCCACACTATCAACCAAGCTCCAAACTCTGTCCCATCGCTACAATGTTATATTTCTGTTCCTGTTTTACAAGTACTTTAATAAAATCTGCTCTGATGAAATCATAGAACTCTTGTCCCTCGAGGTACATACGTCCAACTAACCTGAGAAGCAGAAAAATTCAACCCCTTTCACTGCTGAGGTCCCTAGATGCTGAAAAGTCTTCTTCTTTCCGCAGACTGTTAAACATTGAAATTCCCTTTTCCTGGCTGCACTAACCAGCAGAAGTTTAAATGTAATGTGAACAGACATCTTGATGTTCAACTCACCACAGTCGCCCATTAGACACGATCCCAAATACATACATTCCAAGTGGCAACTCGGGATGAAAAAGAGTAATAAAAAAATTTAAAAATTAAATATTTTATATCCACACTTTTTTAATCTTATTATTATTATTATTATTATTATTATTATTATTATTATTATTATTATTATTAATAGTAGTAGTAGTAGTAGTAGTATTTTTTTTTTTTTTAATTTTATTTTTTACTCACTAGTAATAGTCACACAGGCCATCATCAAAGATTTCTCTTTGAGAACAACTTGTGATGTTCTTTGGAGTCTGAGTGACAACAAGTTTCTCCAGATTTCCAGTACCCGCCACCTCTTTTCACAACATTTGCAAAAGAATTTGCATTATCGCAACAGCTGCTTATCTTTTATTTCTTATTGGCAGCGACCATTGGTCTTCACTGGAATTTGTGTGCCAATAAGCCTCCCCAAGGTCTCAATCCTCTTTGCACTTATCCAGAGGAGGTCTGGCTAGTGCTTTCTCTTGGTGGTCTTTACATCCTCCTTGACCCTCCTCATTTATTTGGTGTGCTGCCAGTTTATGGTGACCTACACACACAAAAAAGAGCAGCGGAACACACTTTACAATTCTACCGTTTAAGTTTGCATGATTCTATGTCGTGTTGTTTTGTGTTTTACATCTGTAGCCGTTTCTTTATGTCCAGTTTGTGTCTGTAGTTCATATGCATTCCAGGTTTTTCTTAATATCTTTGCAGTTTTCATTATTGTTATCCATTGTACCTTCTTAGTCATCCCTCTGATTCCAATCTCTCCCATTCTTTTTTCTATTACTAGCGGGGAGGGGCGTCTGGTTTTGCCTGGGCATAGAATACACTTAAATATCATATTTTAATTTATCCAGATTTCGTATATTATTATAGAATCGTGATTTCAAAAGTAAAAAAAAAAAAAAAAGTATTTGGGTACCATCAGCTAGAATTGAAACCGAAACTGTAGTATTCGGAGTTGGTGACATTACCACTGTACTAACGTCACACAAATATGAACTGATTAAAAATTAAAATTAAACACAAACTAAGATGAATGTACAAAATGTATAAGGATTTTTTTACAATTTTGACTCTATTTTTGGCCCATTAAAAACTGTTTTAACCCATTTTTGACCCATTAAAAACTATTTTAACCCATTTTTGACCCATTAAAAACTGTTTTAACCGGCTAAAGACCCATAAAAGAACGGTCAATAAAAAATCCAATCATTTGAGGTTCTTAGCACCGCTCTGCGATTTTTAGTTTCGGTGGAGATAGAGTTTGAAAATATTGAGACAGAAAGAGATATGTATGTATGTATGTATGTATGTATGTATGTATGCATGTATGTATGTATGTATGTGTATGTATGTATGTATGTATGTATGTGTATGTATGTATGTGTATGTATGTATGTATATGTATGTATGTATGTATATGTATGTATGTATGTGTATGTATGTATATGTATGTATGTATGTATGTATGTACGTATGTATGTATATGTATGTATGTATATGTATGTATGTATGTATGTATATGTATGTATGTATGTATGTATATGTATGTATGTATATGTATGTATGTATGTATGTACGTATGTATGTATATGTATGTATGTATGTATATGTATGTATATGTATGTATGTATGTATGTGTATGTATGTATGTATGTATGTATGTATATGTATGTATGTATATGTATGTATGTATGTACGTATGTATGTATATGTATGTATGTATGTATATGTATGTATGTATGTATGTATGTATGTATGTATGTATGTATGTTTGGGGTGGAGAGGGCTCCCGTAAGCCATGGTGAAGGCAACCTTTCCAGGAGAAACAAATCTCTGATTTAAAAAAAAGCGGGAGACCAGTACCCGCATTAAGCTGGTCTGCAGTTTAATTTGTTGCTGGCTATCTTGCTCTTGCTTGTTGCTGGATCTCAACATTTTGAACCGAGAGAAAGACTTAGCTGTCATACAAAGCTAAGACTCTGTAACATCATCTTTGTATAGATACTCCCTCAGGCATTTTGGCTCATGGATTTTAAATGTCTGAGGGAGTGGCACTCGTCTGACAAGAAGTTGCAATTATCATGTATGTATGTATTCGAGACAGACACTTTATATATGGACGTGTATGTATATGTAGGTAAGTGTATGTATATATATGTGCATATGTGTACGTATATGTATGTGTAGGTATATGTGTGTATGTATTTGTATATATGGGTGTATATGTATGTATATATGTATGTATATGTATGTTTGTGTATTATGTATATGGGTATATATGAGCGTATGCTTGTAGACATGTATGTATTTATGTATGTATGCATGCAATCATCATGTATGTATGCGCATATATGTATGTATGTATGTATGTATGTATGTATATGTATGTATGTATGTATGTATGTATGTATGTATGTATGTGTGTACGTATGCATGTATGAGTATGCATGTGTATGTGTGTATGTATGTATATATCTATGTGGTGTGGTAGGTGCATCAAAATTTTTTGGGAATTTTTGACACACCTAACACAAAACTGCGCATAAGATATAAAAAAACTCGTAATTTCTGTTTTTAAAGTGGGTTGTTTATTTTCTTTATATTCCAAAATAAACTATTAAAGTTGTTTAAAAAATAATAGAAATATTATTTTTTATTAAAAAAAAAAACAGTGTTTACAAAGTGCCGGCGCACCTTCATGCAGCCATTTTTTATGTAATGAAATCAATTGAATTTTACGAGTAAATTTTTTTTCCAATTTTTAAACTTTAAAAATCTATCAAAATTTTCTATTGGTTAAATTTTTACGATATTTTCAGGGTCAATGTGAAATTTTATGCTCTTTCCAATAAACCGAATATAATATTTTAGACAAATGTTTTTTTTTAAATTCACCTCCCCATGTTGAAATGTCTAATAAAATTTTAATAATTAATTTATCTACCAAAGTTTTATAGATCACAAATTGAAGATAAAAGATCAATAAATAAAATATTTTAATTTAAGACAAACAAAAAAAAAAAAAAGAAAAGAAGCGTTTTTTGGTAATTTACCTGTAAAGTCCAAAGTGTAAAAACTTTTTTTTTTAAACCACGTTGACTTTTTTTTAATGAAAGCTCATGTTATGTTTAGAATGGCAAGTAAATAGGGGACGCTTACGACATTTTTTCTTTTTCATTAAATGTTTTCTTTTTTTAGATATTAAAAAATATCACTTGATTAAGTATAAATAAAATATAATAATCAAAACTCGTGTATTTAATTAAGAGAATTAAAAAAAAATCAGTCGAATGGGTTTTTCATTTAACGGCAAAAATTTATAAGTGAATGTATGTTTTTTTCCCCCTATGGGGGCCCCAAAATACTAATTTTGGTTAACAGCACACAATAAAAAGAGATATTAATTATGGCGTTTATAACTCACCGTAAAATAATCGCGAAAAAAATCAAAGATTTGTCTTCCTTTATTTGAACAATCAAAAACTTTTGCGTTTTTTTTTGTTTTTTTTTATCCTTGTTTAAAAAAGTATTTTATTTAAAAAGGACATGGAATATAAGTATACATGTGGATAAATTCTTAACTATGAACCATGGAAGTACGCATTGAATGGAATTTTTATAGGTAAGTGATTTTTTGGAATTTATATCGATTTTTTTATAACCGAAATAAGTAAAATTTCGTTGATTTTCTTTAAATCTCTTTTAAAGAAAACCGATTTAAAAAACAAATATTGCATAAATTACTATTAAATTTGTTATTCTTTTAAATTTGGTCTTTGCTCCTTTAATTGAAAAAAAAACAAAAAAAACAAAACTAGGGTTTGAATTACATTTTTCAAGTAGTTATAAGCTTCGAAATATAGCAAGTTGATTTATTCAAGTTCATATACGGCATTTTTAATGGCCGATTCTGATACACCCACTGAAGCGTAGCTAAGTTAAACGTAGGATATATTTTCTTTTCTTTCTACATAGATTTAAAATAGTTTGATTAAAACAAATGAACACAAATATGTTTGTTTTAAAAAATAGAGTAACAACATTAAATGATAGTTGTTTGATTTATTCCTATTGATTTTAATATTTAATCTTAACACAAGATTGTTTAGATCATTCTAATTTTTCGTACATATAATTGAATTCATTCAAAACGTATCACAAAACACACACATAAATATATATATATATATATATATATATATATATATATATATATATATATATATAAATGTAAAGTCACATTTTAGAAAACATTTTTTATGAATTTTAATGAGAAAATTTGAAAACCTGAAGAAAATCATTTTATTTACTTTTTTTGGTGTTGTTAAAATCCGAATTTTCGCCAATAACTTGGCTTTATCAAGGAGATGTCAGTCCGATTAAGTTTTTTTTCTTCTTCATAATGATGTAATTTGGCGAATATTCGGACTTTAACAACAAGAACAAAAAAGTAAATAAAAATGATTTTATCATTTCGCAACATTTTCAGGTTTTCAAACTTTCTCGTTTAAATTAATTAAAAAAATGTTTTCTAAAATGTGTGACTTTACATTGCTTAAATTTCGCGCTTAAACCAAACGACAACACATGGATATAAACAGTTAACGACACCAGACATATTTTCTCTTCGGGAGGCTTCGACCTCTTATTACATCATTATGAAGAAAAAATAACTTAATCAGACTGACATCTCCTTAATAAAGTAAGGTTATTGGCGACAATTTGGACTTTTTTTAACAACAACAACAACAAAAACAACAGCAGCAGCAACAGCAACAGCAACAACAGCAACAGCAGCAGCAACAACAACAGCAACAACAGCAACAACAGCAACAGCAACAGCAGCAGCAGCAACAGCAACAGCAACAGCAGCAACAGCAGCAACAGCAACAGCAACAACAGCCACAGCAACAACAACAACAACAACAACAACAACAGCAACAATAACAACAACAGCAACAACAACAACGACGACAGCAGCAGCAACAACAACAACAACAACAACAGCAGCAGCAGCAACAACAACAACAGCAACAGCAGCAATAGCAACAACAGTAAATAAAATAATTTTATCACTTTACAACATTTTCAGGTTTTCAAATTTTTTCATTTAATGTGTGTGTGTGTGTGTGTGTGTGTGTGTGTGTGTGTGTGTGTGTGTGTGTGTGTGTGTGTGTGTGTGTGTGTGTGTGTGTGTGTGTCAATACTAATGTATATTGTGAACCAGAAGTATCTCAGTGTTTGCTCGTCTTTGGCTGGAACATGACGTCACCAGCCGGATTTTGCCGAGCGTCGCCGATGAAATCATAACAACGCTACGTTAAAAGAAAATAACTACATGCATAAATATAAAATGTAAAATAAATAAATAAATAAAACACCTACCTTTATTTGGTGTTTATTATTCATTTTTAAAAAATAATAACTGTCAAGAAACGGTTAGAAGAAGCAAAAATCAATTTTTTGTGGAGGGTCAAATAATTTTAAGGAAATGTTTAAAAAAAATGTTAAAAAATATTTTTTTGTTCTACAAATATGTTTTGTCATTTTGTTTTTTGTTTAAAAGTTTTTGTCAAGGGTAACTGGAAACACTTTTTTTTTTAGTATTTTTTTCAAGTATTTTTGTAAAAAAGATTTTTTTTTTTATTTTAAATTGAAAGAGAACGTTTTTAAAGATTCATTATGTTAGCATTGTTCATGATTTACATATAACAACTGGTGTGTGTGTGTTTTTTCCCTCTTCCAATATTTATCCAAAAGTCGTTTGCAAGGCGCCCCATTATAATTAAGCATTCTGCGATGTGGATTGGTCGCCATGTTATGACAGCTAAACTCGACTGTTGCTCGGGTAGGTGTATCAAAATTTTGGGGGAATTTTTGAAACCCCTAATACGAAACTGCGAATAAAATATAAAAAACTCGTAATTTCTGTTTTTAAAGTGGGTTGTTTATTTTCTTTATGGAATATACTTTCAAAATAAACTATTAAAGTTGTTTAAAAAATAATAGAAATATTATTTTTTATTTTTTTAAAAACAGTGTTTACAAAGTGCCGTCGCACCTTCATGCAGCCATTTTTTTTATGTAATGAAATCAATTGAATTTTACGAGTTAATTTTTTTTCCAATTTTTAAACTTTAAAAATCTATCAAAATTTTTCTATTGGTTAAATTTTTACGATATTTTCAGGGTCAATGTGAAATTTTATATTCTTTCCAATAAACTGAATATAATATTTTAGACAAATGTTTTTTTTTTTAATTCACCCCCCCCCCCCATTTTGAAATGTCACCAAAGTTTTATATATCACAAATTGAAGATAAAAGATCAATAAATAATATATTGTAAATTAAAACAAAAAAAGAAGTGTTTTTTTAAATTTACCTGTAAAGTCCAAAGTGTAAAACCTTTTTTTTTAAACCACGTAGATTCTTTTCTTAATTGGAATCCTATGTTCTGCTTATATTGTCCAGTAAGTAATGGACGCTGACGATAATTTTTTCTATTTCATTCAATGTTTTCTTTTTTATAGATATTTAAAAAAATTTCACTCGATAAAGAAGGATGAAAATATAATAAATCCAAAATTTATGTATTTCTTTGAGAAAAGAAAAAAAAATCCTCGATTGTTTTTTTTTTTAAGGCAAAAACTTATAAGTAAAATTTGACTATTTTTAAACTATGGGAACACATATTTCTTCAGGCACAAGGCTAAATGGCTAATGTGAATGTTTGATTTTTACTGCCTTCTGTCCATCCGTAGTTCTAAACAAGGACAAACCGCTACTTCTGGTTTTTCAATAAAGACGCAAAAATGCTTGCGTAATCGCGCTTTTTTCAAATAGTCGTTTAAAAAATTCTTTTATTCAAAAAATAAATGGAATTTAAAGTATAAATATGCATAAATTTTGAAGAATGGAACTAAACATGCAATAGTATTTTTATAGGTAAGTGATTTTTTCGAATTTATATCGATTTTTTTATAACCGAAGTAAGTAAAATTTCGTTGATTTTCTTCAAATCTTTTTTAAAGAAAACCTATTTAAAAAAACAAATATTGCATAATTTACTATTAAACATGTTATTTTTTTTTTTTTTTTTTAATATTTGGTCTTTGCTCCTTTAATTGAAAACAAAAAAATACGGGTTGAATTACATTTTTCAAGTAGCTATAAGCTTGTAAAGATAGGAGGTCGAATTATTCAATTTTTTTTTTCACGCATTCTTAAGATCGCTTTCTGACACTGCTATTGTTCGGGATAATCCGGCTGTTGACATGTTCCGGCAAAAGCTGGGCAAACACTGATATACCTCCGGTTCAAAATATGCATCAGTATACCCCTTTTTTAATAAAAGAAACATAAATCAAATATTTTTAGTCCATATCCGACCATCTTTAGTGAATTATAAACATTTTGGCAATTCGGAATCTTAACTCTAAGGGAGGTAACTCGATCTTACTAAGAATTGTTAGAAAAATGATTTTTTTCAACTACCTTATTTAATGTAACAAAGTTTTATAAAATTAGTAACATTAATAACATTAGTAACATTACTAACATTAATAACATTTGTAACATTAATAACATAAACGTGTAAAAAGCGACGACATTGTAATTTTCTAAAACAAACATTCAAGTAATTACGAGAAAAATGATTTTTACAATTACTTTACTAAAATAGAGTTACCTGAGAAGATTCCAAATTGCCAACATTTTTTTCTTTTTTCTCATTTTCGATCGGTAAAGGCGAATAAATTAAATAGAGACTGTACGGGTGCTGTTGTTCTATTAGATCTTTCTGACGATTTAAAATCATACCAAAAACATCGGTTAAAAACTGATATTGACGCTTGACGAATGAAGCCATTCTTGCATAATAATTTATCTCAAGCGATCACGGGGAATAACTTTTGTAAGAGTTATCGTTCTTTATTTGCGTTATTTATTCATCGTTTAAAGATTCATTTCAATTAAAATCTCGTTGTTTTTCTTCATAAACTAGAGTTCATATTTAATTTAGAACTTGACGAATGGTTTATCTTTTCTTTTTTTCTCCCTTTTTACGTTTTTGTTCTTATTATGTTTATTTTTGACTCAGATATTGAACATAAAAAATGGCGTGGTTATATAACATAAATATTTTTGGTTCTTGTTCAGAATTTTCCCCATATAATAGGTACGAGCATTGAGCAATGATGGCGGAAAAAAGAAAAGGGGGGGGGGTGTCATAGTTTGGAAAGCCGGTTTATCATAATTTTTTTTTTTTTGAGTTTCCAACTACTTTCTAGTTGTATTTAATTAAAGCCTGAAATTACTCCCCCCCCTCCCACCCAAAAATATTTGTACACGCGAAAAAAAAAAAAAAAAAAAAAAGAAAAGAAAAAAGTTATAATGAAAAATGTTTTCATGGCGACATTCGAAAGCTGACAAATTCAGCTGAATTTTGAAGTCAAATAAATTCGTTGTAAAAATCCTTTGAAAGACAAATATTAGTTTTCTGGGTCTATTTATAAAATAAGTAGTAAAGTAAAGTACTAAGATATTGGATAAAGAAAACAAAAACACTTTATTTGTACAAAAAAAAAAATACCCCCCCCCCAGCGAGATATTCTGGCTTCGCTTAAGCGTAAAGAAACGAAGTCATATAAGCGTAGATTCTATGGAAGCCCAAAATGTGAGAAAGTCAAAAGGCTGTCTGAAAATGACGTCAAGTAGTTGGATGGAGGCAGGGGGGGGGTGTTTTATCCCCCCTACACGCCGTGCATCCGTACATTCCTATCGTGAACGTTCGTGTAATTTTTATCATTTTTAAATTTAGTTATTTTTTCTGTGTTCCTGCTTTCAAATTAAAAAAAAAATTCAAGAGTACATAAAAATTATGTTATGCCAAAAGTTTCAAGTTCATTCAAGCAAGGAAAATATTAGAATCTTACATATAAAAATTACGCGAAACATGTAATTGTTAAAAAAAAGTAGAAATTTTTTTGCCATTATAATTTTTTTGTGTGAAAATATTAAATAAACAATGCTTAATTTAATAATATCGGTAGTTCGAGAAATTATTTTTTCTTTGAGCTATATCGAATTCATTAATATGGACTTTAGGGCTTTTTTCGTAATGTTCTTGAAAAAATTTTTTATTTTTTTTATTTTTACAATTTACGATGCTTTATTTTCATTAAAAAAAAAAAAAGCAAAAATAATTTTTTTTTTTTTTTTTTTTTTGCTACTGAAAACCATAACTCTTGCAAAGGTGTTTTTTTTTTTTAAACAAAATAAAACATTTCTACTAAGATTGAAATAAAAATAACGGATTCGTTATTGTTGTAGATCCGTGCAAGGGGTCACAAATGAAAGAAACCACAAGTACTGTAAAGTGTATAAAATTTAATATATTTTTATCAGAAAGAATACAGGAGCCATAAAAGTGGTATGAGAGGAACGCGTTCGTAGCATGCAGTTAAACATGGTATGAATGTCTTTATATTGTCTCTGAAAGTAGTGGTATTCATAGGACTGGTTGATTCAACTTAGTTCTTAAATAGGAGCGATTTGTACCCCACAACACCCCTTCCCGAGCTTTTCATTCCCTTGGGATGATCGTATAGCTCTTTTTCCTGGGGTTGATCTCTATCGGATTGGTTATTTTCATTTTTCTGGAGGACCGGCGTTGTCCGGCTGCTTGTGGTGCTACCAGGTCGAACGTGTCATATATCTGGTCCATTACCTCTTGTTCAGCAGGAGGTTGTCTTTCGTCATCAGTTATACGTTTCCGAATTTGGTTCAAATGTTTCTTGTGAGTCAATCTTGGACCTTCGAAAATGTAAACCATCCGACCGATCCTTTTCTGAACCTTTCATAGTTCCCACTGTAACGTGCATCCAGGAGATAAGCGCCCGCGTGTTTGCGTGTTGTGTGGGTACGTGGGAGAGCGACGATTGAGTCATGTGGCTGTTGCTTCTTGTGCCGTGTGAGGATATTTTACCGTTGTTGGATTCCGTGCAGAACCGGTGTATAACGGTTATTGAATTGCTGCAACATTTATAACATCTTTTCCTGAACTTGCCGTGTTAAAGACAGAGTCGGGCGCCATCTTGAATTTTTCCTTACACATTTTTGTTACAAGCTATCTCGGCCATTTGGCCTCTAGGACTATGACCGAGTCGAAATTCAACTTAAAGCTCATACCCGAGTTTGACGGGTCCACGTCCATCGTCGACTGGGTTGAAAGGGTCGAGCTGACGTGCGACCTTTGTGAGTGCCTTGAGTGTATATCAGCAACTCAGTGCTGCCGAAAAGGGAGATGTCACCGCAATTAAAGCTGCACTGTACAAGGCATTTGCCATGGATCCTTGTATGGCCTATGAAAAATTTGCTTCCAGAAAACTTCTACCGGAGGAAAGCATGGACGTTTTCTTCGCTGAGTTAAAGAAACTCGCAGTTCTGTTCGGTGGAGGGGTGTCGGAGCGGACGCTCGCGTACACGTTTGTGGCGGGCCTTCCCACTCGGGTGAAGCAGCTACTGAGAGCCTCAACCAGCGTTTCAACAACGACCATGGAACACTTGATGGAACGTGCTCGAGCCATCATCCAAGATGAGGAGGACCTGGGGGAACCAGTTGTGATGGCAACACAGACAGGCCAGATTGGTGCTCGGGAGATTCCAAATCAGAACCCTGCAAGCAATGGGAAATGTTTTCGCTGCGGCCGACGCGGACATTTTGCAAGGAATTGCACCAACAGGGGGCTTGTGCACTGTTTTAATTGTGATGGTTTGGGGCATCTAGCCCAAAACTGTGCGGGAAACGTATCAGGGGAGAGGACGTCAGCGCCGCCCTGCTCCCCGAGCAAAATTTGAACAAGGCGCAACCAGTGATGACTGTCTACGTAAACAGGATACCCTGCTCAGCACTTCTCGACTCAGGCTGTTCGCATACTATAGTGAGCGCCAGGCTGTGTCCAAGTTGGACTAAGAGGAAGATCAAAGTCACCACGATAGGAGGCGAGACCCAGACATGCTGTGGAGCTGGAACTGTCAAGATCTACACAGACACCGGTGCAGCCACTAAGATCAATGTGCTCGTGACCCAAGGAAATCTCCTGGGGTTTGACCTGTTGCTCGGATACGATGCCATCAAGGTGCTGGGGGGAGTCGCAATTCATCAGGATGGAAAGGTGCGATTCTTGGAGGCCCCAGTGTGTGCAGTGCTCCATATCGCTCGGCCGGATTTTACAGTGGACTACGACTCGTGCAAGAGGGCCTGGATTGCATCTTGGAAGTGGACCGAGGGAATGGCACCGATTAAACTCAAGAATGGGGTTGCAGAGTACCCTATACCCAGTGAGGCCCGAGCAGAATACGAAAGGGAACTAAAGGCGTGGATCCAAGATGGCTGGTTAATCCCCTACCCTGAGGACAAGCTTGGGCCTCCCAAGGGTCTAATACCCTTGATGGCAGTAGTCCAGCATAACAAGTCGAAAGTACGGCCCGTGCTGGACTATAGGGAGCTTAACAAGCATATTGAAGCCTACACTGCCGATGCTGACGTATGCGCCAGCAAGTTGAGGGAATGGCGTCAGAAAGGCACTAATGTCTCGATATTGGATTTGCGAAAAGCCTATTTACAGGTGCGAGTTGATGAGACGTTGTGGCCGTTCCAGACAGTTTGGTTCCAGGGGCAGAGGTACTGCCTTACACGCCTCGGCTTTGGCCTAAATGTGGCACCACAGATCATGAAGACTATTGTCAACACAGTATTGTCCCAAGAAAAGCCCATGAGGGACTCAACGTCAGCTTACATTGATGACGTATACGTCAATGAAGATGTACAGTCTGCGTCATGTGTCAAAGAAAAGTTGGCTCAGTTTGGTCTGGAATGCAAGAATCCCGAA
The DNA here is from genome assembly GCF_053919585.1 of Euprymna scolopes. Taxonomy (NCBI): domain Eukaryota; kingdom Metazoa; phylum Mollusca; class Cephalopoda; order Sepiida; family Sepiolidae; genus Euprymna; species Euprymna scolopes. The sequence goes on from NC_136519.1 coordinate 33,070,032, forward strand.
CGTTTAAGGGAAGGAGCATGTGTATTGGGATTGGATGTTTATGAAGAAGATAGCACCCTACAATGGAGGCGTGGCAGTGAAATTCCAAGCATCCCCAACCTCGTTACAAGGCGAACCGTTTTTTCTTGGTGTGGAAAACTTGTTGGTCACTTACCGGTCTGTGGCTGGCTCCGCGCAGCTGTTGGTGTAATTAAACGCAGAGCAAATTTAACAACCACGGGTTGGGATGACATATCCGATGATGTCCTACTAACTCTGATGATTAAAGAGACACTGGAGAGAGTGAACAAGAAGGACCCTGCCTGTGGGCGATGGTGTGTTAACGGAGACAATGTAGGTGTGTGGGTTGATGCCAATTCTTTGGCGTTGGGAGTATCGTTGGAGCAAGGAGGAAACGTGTTCGAGGATGCATGTTGGCTCAGCATATCAACCTGGCAGAGCTGGACGCTGTTGTAAAGGGGGTAAATCTGGCCCTGCAGTGGCAGTCTAAGAAGTTGACCTTGTACACAGATTCTCTCTGTGTCTACCACTGGGTGTCTGACACACTTTCAGGACGGACACGAATCCGTACCAAGGCAGCAAGCAGAATATTAATACGGAGAAGGCTAGACACGCTAAAAAACCTGGTATCTGAGTATGGGCTATCACTGAGCGTCACTCTGGTGCCATCACATTGTAATCGTGCTGACCAACTGACCCGAGTACCTCACAAATGGTATGAAGCCCCGAAGATGGGAATGGAGATTACTGCTCGATCTTGTGCAGTTGCAATCGACCCATGTCAAATACAAAAAATTCATGCACCAGAGCGATGGCAGAAGGGTCGCTTGGAAGTTGAGAGTGTGTGGCAGCGGCTGGCCATGGATATTACCCATTACAGTGGCAAGCCCTTTCTAACTTTCATTGATTGCGGGCCTATGAGATTTGCGGTGTGGCGGCAGATGACCAGACAGAATTCAGCAAATGTTGTTCGCCACCTATCATCCATTTTTTTTGAGCGAGGTGCGCCGGAAGAGCTCCTGACTGACAATGATGCAGCGTTTTGTAGCCAGCAAGTCTGGCAGTTGTTAGATGAGTGGGACGTCCGACTACGATTACGATGTGCGCATGTGCCATCAGGAAATGGCATTGCTGAAAGAAGCCATCGCAGCATCAAGAGAATTGCTGCCAGGAAGCGATGTATTATTACGGAAGCCACATATTGGTACAGCATTACGCCAAAGGACGGGACGTCCCCTTCAACCGCACCTGCGAATGCTATTTACACGTACCGAGTCGGAGTGAAGGGAATCAACACTACGCAGCCAGCCGACAAGGGAACATATAACAGATATGAAGTGGGAGATCCAGTGTGGGTGCGTCCCCCAGGAAATCGGTGCACCGACAAGTTTAAGCGAGGACAAATATCTGGAGTGATTAGCCAGCAGTCTGTTTTGGTCGATGGAACCCCACGACATGTGTGAGATCTTTGCCCAGCTACCGAGGTGCGTCACACAACTACAGAAGAAAGCAGTGAAGCGTCTAGCGATGAGCTGCCGATGCACGAATTCAGTGAGCCCCCTCCAGAGACTGATAGCGATACTTCATCTGATGAGGCGGAACCAGATCCAGAGCCTGAATCTGAAACAGTGAATGTACCTCTTCGCAGAAGCACACGCACTAAAAGGCCCCCTCCCCCAGTGCTCTCTATGTGATCATCAGATCAGGGGGGAGTGTAACGTGCCTCCAGGAGATAAGCGCCCGCGTGTTTGCGTGTTGTGTGGGTACGTGGGAGAGCGACGATTGAGTTGGCCGGGGAATCGTGTGGCTGTTGCTTCTCGTGCCGTGTGAGGATATTTTACCGTTGTTGGATTCCGTGCATAACCGGTGTATAACGGTTATTGAATTGCTGCAACATTTATAACATCTTTTCCTGAACTTGCCGTGTTAAAGACAGAGTCGGGCGCCATCTTGAATTTTTCCTTACACATTTTTGTTACACCCACATCATACTATTATTTTTTGTGTACCTGGAAAAATACCTTTTCACCCGGTAAATACCTCTTTTTAGGAACTACAGTACTTGGCGGTTTATCCTGTTTTGGAAAAAGTTTCTTGAAGACCGGCCTAATTTTCCTCACAAACATTAACTCTGCCAGCGAAATCTTCGATGCAGTGCTTTCATTTGGCATAATTCGGTAAACTTGTAAAAATGTGAAGCCGTATTCTTTTATTCTGTCAAACACTTGGAATATATAATTTGTATGTTGTTCAACATTTTGACTCCGCATAAGAATATCGCTCAGATAGCCTATTGCAAAATTCAAACCGCTTAGCAAAGTATCGATTACCTGTTGGAAAATGCAGGTGCTACTTTTATACCAAATGCTAATCTATTGAATTTATAAAGTCCTTTGTTAAAGTTTCGAGCAATCTTCTTGTATTGGTATTTGTAGGTACGCCTCGCTTAAGTCTATTTTGGAAAAAAATTTCCGCCATTTAACTTAGCGAATATTTCATCTGGGTTCGGTAGTGGGTAGTGATGGTCCTTGAGCGCCCATTCAATCCGGTCGAAAAGTCTGCGCATAACCTCATCTTTTTAGATTTTTTCTTCATGTATTCGGTGGGGGCTGCCCACTCACTATAGTAAATAGGGGTCAAAATCCCAGTGTTAACTAGTCTTTCCAATTCCTTTTCGATTTTCCCCTTAAAGCGAACGGTACTCTCCGTGGCTTTTTGAATATTGGTTTTGCTTCGTCCTGCAAATCTCGCCTTTATTTTTGTGCAGCATCCAAGTTTTTCAAAGAAAACACTTGGGAAAGCATTAAGATCTTCTTTTAATTTGTCGGCTTCCGCCGTTATTTTTTTGACTTTGCGACAAAAATCACTCATTAGCGAGTCCCATAATTCAAATTCCTGAATCCAATCGAATCCATATAAGTTCGTTGCGTTCCTTAGAACGAAAACTTTTAGCTTTTCTGTCGTTCTTTTTAGTGACACATTAATAACTGGTTCACTCTTAAAATTTATTTTTTCACTAGTTATTGATCTTGCGACTTTATTCGTCTTTGTCATCGTGAACTTCCTATTCACTTCCACGTGTGAAAATTTATAATTGATAAATCCGACCCTGAATCGAGCTGCAGTTTCACTTCTTTATTTTTGATTCTCATCGTAACATCTTTCCTTATGGTCTGTTGGTGAAGGGTCCATTTTTGCGTTTTTTACATAGCTCTTTTTGCTACTTTTGTTCTGCAATATAAGGCCTTGTACCTTGCTCGCTTGTATAGGTCATGTGTTATTTTCCTTTGGTACTGACATGCATTGTACCTATGAGGTTCTCCACATTTGCTAAAGGGGTCCTAGAATTTTGTCTATCCTGATAATAAGTGAAGGGTTCAATTCCAATTTATTTAGAGCACGACATCTTATATCGGCGTCTTTTGTGGCTATCAAACCTTGTGTGAATATTAAGCACTTGAAACTGTCCGCCGTTAATGACGACAATTTGAAATCGTCACAGTGCTTATTAACTATAGACGCAAAAGTCGTATAGTTCTGACTCTCCTTACGTGTAAGATTCATGCACTTCCATCTTTTATGAAAAAGGCTTCTTTTTGGACAGTAATTCCATTAACAGTCTGGCTGCCTCGTCAAACGACAATTCGTTGGTTTTTCTTAGTAAAATAAAGTCTACGAATTTATGTTCGAGTGTACCTAACTTCCGTAGCAATAAACGAACCTTTTGATCCGTCAATGCACAGCAATCAATTTTAAAAAGGTCTTCAAATCTTCTGAAATATGCCTCAAACGTTAGGTCTTCCTCAGGAGCATAGTGAAATGTATCAATAGCGGACCAGATCACATTTTGGGGAAAAAGCCGTGCAAGTTTCTTCTCCGCTGTCCTCATTCACTAAAACTTGTGTTATCAAATCTATTTTAACTGACTAGTTTTGTTGCTCTAAATGTATTTTTTTCAATTCCAATGTTTGTTCGTTCATTTGTTTCCTGTTTTTCTTCGAAGAATTTCATTAAATCGAACTGCTTTTTCAATATTTGTTTGTTCATTTCTTTCGTTTCTCTTCCTCGAAATATTTTATTAAATTTAACTGTTCCTCTTCGTTTTGTTTCTGTATGGCCAAAAGCTCTTCTCGGAACTGTTTTTCAAGTTCTAATTGTTGACTTTGTTGGAATTTTACCATTTACAAAATTTGTTTTGCAAATCGTCCATTTTTTTTTTTTTTTGGACGGTGTGGAATTGCTTAATGACAAAATGAGTAGTTTCAGAGACACAATTCATTGATTTACTTTTCCAATAGTACCAACTCTATGGAAAAAAAAAAAAAACGTTTACAAAATTCGTACCTGGTTATTTAACGAATGTTTCTTTCATATGTTTATTCCCTCATGTGGCAATTTGTTTGAGAAAATAATTCGGCGTTTTCATTTATCCAGAATGCAGTAGATTTCGTTTGTCATTTTTCAGTTTTCGTAACGTGTAGGTACTAGGTTCAATTTCTTGTTGATCCTACATCTTTTTTCTTTTTTCCTTAAGAATTAGTTAATAATATGTGAAAGAGTTTATAGCATTTATTTAATATTGGCTATTCTTTTTTTTTATCTCTGTGCGATAAAAAATGTTCTTTTTCCGTTAACACTTTATTTGTCGTGCTTAGCGAAATCGTTTTTTTTTCTTCTTCTTCTTCTTCTTCTTCTTCTTCTTCTTCTTCTTCTTCTTCTTCTTCTTCTTCTTCTTCTTCGACGTGCAGTCCCGTCGACCAGTGAAAAGTTTATTTTAATCGGATTAAAATCCGACGTCTTTTTTAATTTGTGAGAATACTCGGTTTATCCAATAAAATATATCATTTACCTTTGAAGGAGTTTTTTTTTCTTTTACCAACACTAATACCTTTTAACCATAAGACGTATTAGCAAGACATACTTTTTAGAACGACGAAGTTATTTTTGTACTTGCTGAAAACTTGGTCTCATTAATTCAGTAATAATAATTCTCCACGCAATTCGTCTTATGAGTTCTGTTTCAGCTTTTAGTAGCTTTTTTAGCAGCAACATAAGGCTTTTTGACGACGTCTTTGTTAAATCCTTTTTTTTCGGCAAGAATTGTGTGTTGTTTTTTTTCGAAGTGTTCTTTATCCCATGTTTGTGGATTTTTACGCATGAATCTTCCTCGTCAGCCAGTTGTTGTAGACCCGTGCTGAAAGAAACCAAAAGTAGTGTAAAGTGTATAAAATATAATATTTATTTATCATAAAGAATACAGGAGCCACTAAAGTGGTATGAGAGGAACGGTTTCGTAGAATGCGGTTAAACACGGTATGAATGTTTCCATTTAGTACTCAAATATGGGTGATTTGTAATCCACAACAGTTTTCTAAATAATAACATTATTATTTCAGTAGGAGAACTAAAGTGCAGCAGTACTTTAACTATATATATTATATATTTTATTATATATTTTATTACATATTTTTTTAAAAGTCATGTTGAGAGGAGACTGTAAGTTTTTTTATTATATATTATTTAAATAAAAAAAAATATGTAAGTAAATTGGCATCTGTTCCTTTATAATTTATAGTAAAAATTATTTAGAAAAAAACAAAAACAAAAAATAAAAACAAAACAAAAGCCACAATGTGTTGTGTGTTGAATTGTCATTGAAAAAAAATGTAAGTTTTTTTAATTCATTTTTTTTAGCATGTAAAGGTTAAAAAAATAATTTACTAAAATATAGTTTTAAATTCATCGTTATTTGCTTTGTTTTATTTTTTATGCATTTTATTTATGATTTGTTTTAAAAAATTTAAACTACCGTGGAATTTCCACGGGTTCTGCTAGGAATTATTCTTATCTTTATTGTTCTTCTACCCCCCCCAACTATTATTATTATTATTATTATTATTATTATTATTATTATCATCATCGTCGTCGTCGTCGTCATCATCATCATCATCATCATCATCATCATTATTATTATTATTATTATTATTATTATTATTATTATTATTACGAAGAAGAAGAAGAAGAAGAAGAAGAAGAAGATTTCGTATTCCTCGTTAGGTTTTAAAAAGGATACCGCTTTTAGAGTCATTTATTCATTGAATTCACGTGAAATTAATCTATCAATCTTTTACACTTCAGCAATTTGTTTCAGATGGTCAGACATTGTAGAAATACTGACACCAATTGTCTCCGATATTTTCGCGTGTTTTCTTAACAATTGTTTTCAAAGATTAATTGTCATTCATTGTCTTTCATCTTCCAATAAGCATTACTTTGTATCGATTCAAAAGTTCCTCTAAAGATGAAGGACTGTTACTACATCTGAGACGGTATCTCTTTTTTTTTTCCTGCTTTGGCAAAGTAAAAATTGACTTTAAAATCGATATCGACTAGTCCCTACAGCTCCTCTTCTTTTTTTTTTTTTTTACATAAATGACGTTACTAATCTCTCTCTACTCTATTTTTGTTTCCACGGAAGGCTCTCGACTGAGCTTCAATCTCTGGTTCCTCCTTATACGACATTTGTAGCAAGAACTAGTTTTCTAGTACAACAGAAAAAAAAAACTTGCCTTTATTTTACTCCATGTGCATATTGTCAAACAAGATTTCCATAGGCAAAGCTTCTTTATAGGGACTTCCTGTCTGTGGAATACATTCCCACAGGATTGCTTCCCAGCTGATTACAACTTGATCGTCTTCAAATCCAATAGCAACAAGAACCGTTCTATAAATAACAAATCTTAGCTTACACCGTTTATTTGTTCATCACGTTTTGTGTGAGACTCATTTCGATTTTCTTACCCCGCATCCTCGAGTGTCTTGATACATGGTGAACCAGCCGTAAGATCACACACAAAAAAAGCAAAAAAACAAAAACAAAAACAAAAACAAAAACAAAAAAAGAAACATAATAACCCATAACACATCTCTTCATATATTTTGTATGTAATTCGCTATTAATTCAAGCATAAGAATCCAAATTTGAAATATTTTGTATGCTACCAAGAAATTGCATAAGAAGTGCTGTCGGTCAGTTTGTTACGTTCTACTTTGAAACAGCATTTTTTTTTATTTGTCCGGTTTAAAATAACGGTAAATCGCAGAATTATTAACAATCCAAAAATTGTAAAAAAAAAAAAAAAAAAAAAAAAAAAAAGACAAAAGCCACAAAAAAGCACCCCCCCCCAAAAAAAGTAAAAAAGTCAATAACAAATCCCTTATACCAAACGCAGTCGAATTCAGTTATCTACCACCTGTATACTTTTAATGTGCTGAAACAATAAAAAATAAAATTATGTCATATATGTTAAATCGTTCAAAGCTATTTTTACGCCATATGGGAGAAATAGCCGCTTCTTTCTTAACTATTAGGAATCCTCGAATGGCTTTTGGGCATCGATAAGTGGTGACTCCCTTGCAAAAGTAGAGATAGTAACAAAAATTACTTACTCTAGCAGTAACTAATATAGGGTGATCCCAAAAAACGGGCCCCAACTCTAATTAGGCCCCGTTTCTTAGTGTTTTGTCCGAATGAAATGAAACTTTAGTCATAACTAGTTTATTATATCCAAAACATCACATCAAAACACTAGGGTTTTGGCCTTTTTTTTTCCATTCTACAGCATATGTTCTAGATGGCCTCCATTTAGCTTTTGTTTTTTTGGGGTGGTCACCCTGTACTGCCACTCATCCCAGACGTAAGGGTAGTGATTGTGTAGACAACTAAAAAAAAAAATAACGTTCCGGTCGATGTAACCGCCGACCTTCTTCAGGTGTGGCGCGTCGAACTCGTGAAAATTCTGTCGAGCTGCGTCCTTGCTTGGTTAAAATTCATACGTAAATTACGCTCTTCAGGAGATTGAAGGTTCAATCCTCAGTGCGGGCGACACTCACAAATACACTTGCGAATTACATAGGACTCCTACCCAGTCATAGCTCTCGGGATGAGAGGATATAACATCGTGTGGATTAAATAAAGGATTTCATTCTAAATTCTGCGCAGATCCCCGAGTTCGACAGACCGATTTGCGAGTTCAACAGAATATATATATATATATATATATATATATATATATATGATTGTTGAGCTGGATTAAATCCGACGATATGAAATAAAATGGAGGTGGAAGGACCTGGATACTCAACGTTTCGCTCGATTTATGCGGGCTTCTTCAAGAGGGATGGTCATCCCTCTTGAAGAAGCCCGCATAAATCGGGCGAAACGTTGAGTATCCAGGTCCTTCCACCTCCATTTTATTTCATATATATATATATATGGTGCCCACAAAGTCTGGCTACATAATGTAGCCAGACTTTGTGGACATCCTGTATTGTGTAGGTATAAAGTATATAGGTCGGTAAATAATTATAGTGCGTTTGGTATAAGTCATTATTTTTTTATATCTTAACTGTTAACTATCCTGCACTTTCATCGAAATAACATTTGCATAACATAAAGCGCTGATTAGAATGGACGTATCTTAAGAATTGATTGCATAGACGCATGTTAGACATGCCGATTCTTGTTTTTCTATGGCGTCACGTTTGCTGTCACGTGCGTCTGCCACGATGGCCAATGTCCGACCGAAGCCACTGAAATAGCCGACAAGCTTCTACTCACTTAACGAAGGACCGCGAATATCTCTTCAGCTGGCCTAGAAGAAGGCAAGCACGTGTTGTGCCATGTCTACTTCCGCCTTGAGATGGTAACACACGTGTTGCTGGCTTCTCGTACGCTCGAGTCCACCTGCTACGTGTTACACGATAGAACATGTCGCTTATTTCATTTTAAATTATTGCATTTCTTCTGGAATGTTATATTTTTTTTATTGTTGTGTTTGATTTTATTTTACCTATTTTTCTTTATTAATTATTTTCTTCTGGTCTTTTTCTTTTTTATTATTCGTATTTTAGTTGTTGATTCGTTAATTCCTTCTTCCTTTGTCGGCATTTACAGGCAGATATTGCGTGTATATTGTAACTAGGGACGGCGCGAAAAATGGAGATTAAAAAAAAAGCACGATTGTAGAATGACATTAGGAAAAACGTAGATTCCATGAGCAAAGCTTCTTTCTTAGAACTGCACGCCAGTGGATCTCTCTGCCGCTTGCCTGTTTCCCATCTGACTACAACTTGGACGTCTTCAAGTCCAACATAAACAAACTCCTGAAAAACCGCCCCCTTAAGTAAGACACTCTATCAAACCCCCCAATACTAATGATTACTACAATACTATCTCATTGATTACTGTACACGCAATAACCCTTATCCCTGAGTGGCCTTCGGGCCTTGATAAGTGGTGACCCCCATGTAAAAAAAAAATAAGAAAGAGATGTATATAAACAAGTGAAGCATGCATGGTTCCCCGTGAGTGCACAGTGAACGAGGTATAAAAAAATGACTGAGTTCAGTATTTGCCCCCCCCCCCCTCATTTAGCCCCCAAATCCCAAGGGGACGTCAAATCCTGGTGAAAATGAACAAACGGTGCAGTTTTAGGCCTTGACATATGTAAATTTGAGTTCTGCACCATGCAAAAAAAAAAAAAAAATGACTAGGTCCATCATTTGCTCCCCCCCCACTTAGCCCCCAAAAGTCCCCAAGGCCTTAACATATTTAAATTTGAGTTCAGCACTATGCAAAACTGCTAAATAGACATACACAGAAGATTTTAGACAAATATGGTAAAATAGTCCCCAAAATGGACTGTTTTTATTAGCCCTAAAAGAGCCCCTGGTGCACACCCAAAAGTTATCACAAAGTATAGACAAACAAAATTATATAGAAATCAGTTACAACTTTTCAGAAAGTTTTATAAAAATCCAAGGCATCAATTTTTTTAATAAGCACAAAAGTATCAATTTTAGCCATTTTAATCCGAAAGGCACCCCGGGGGGGGGGGGACAACCAGAGTTTTCCCGGAAAATCCGTTCTGTTACATTTTTACTCATATCATGTTTAATGTTTGTGCAAAATTTCCAAAATTCCAAGGCGTAGTTATTGAGAAAAGTGCGGACAGACGAACGGACAAGGTGGGGGGGGGGCAATAAAACAGTAGATGTATGTATGTTTGTGTGTCTGTAAATATTTAACCAATGAACTCTTAAACTACTGTTCACATAAGACTGAAATTAACAGGAAATAGTAATCATATACCAAGGATGGATTACATCGAACAAAATCTTTGTTTGGATGGATGAATAACGCGTAAAGAAACTGTCAAGTTGATTTTGTCTTATTTCCACCCAAGTTCTCACGCAGGTCATAATCAGAGATTACTCACTAATAACAACCAGAAGTGTTCCATGGAGTCTGGATGACAACTAGTCTCCCCACATTTCCAGTGTTTTGCATCATCGCAACAGTCGTTTGCCATTGACTTCTTGCTGGCAATGACCATTAGTATTCACTAGAATTTGAGTGGCAATGAGCCAAAATCGACTCCAGAGAACACCACTGGTTGCTGTCAGTTAGTAATCTCGGATGATGACCTGTGTGAGAACATCTAGCTGCTGCTGCTGCTGCTGCTGCTACTACTACTACTACTAATAATAATAATAATAAAAATTGTAAGTCGACCCGCACGGACCCCTGCATCCGCCCCCTTTTTTGTGTTTATGTCACCATAAATTATTACAACACCACATAAATGAGGAGGGTCAAGGGGGATGGAAAGACCGAGGAGAGAAAACACTAGCCACATCTCCGCTGGATGAGTGCAAATACGACTGGGTCCTTGGGGAGGCTTATTGCCACCCAAATTCCAGTGAAGAATAATGATCGCTGCCAACGAGAAATCAATGGTAAAGGCTGTTGCGATAACATAAATTCATCTGCAAAGGTAATCGAAAGTGGTGTAGAGTACTGGAAATTTGAGAAGACTTGTTGGCACTCAGACTTCAGATAACATCACAAGTTGTTCTCAAAAAGAAATCTTTAATGGTGGCTGGAGTGACTACTCCTAGTGAGTAAATAATAATAATAATAATAATAATAATAATAATAATAATAATAATAATAATAATAATAGCAATAATAACAATAATAATGATAACAACGACAACGACAACAGCAATAATAATAATAATAATAATAACAACAACATCAACAATAATAATAATAATAATAATAATAATAATAATAATAATAGCAACAACAACAACAGCAACAATAACAGAGACATTGAAAAAAAAAAACAACAAAACGGAAAACAAAGACAAAAGATAAGACAAGAAAAGAAAAATGGGAAGAGAAACAACTACACGAAAGATTCGTAATGATGACAAAAGATGAGAATAACGAAAACACTTGGACATGAATGAGAAAAGGACACCTAAACAGAGAAACTGAATCCCTAATAACAGCAGCACAAGATAACTCAATAAGAACCAACCACGTCAAAGCAAAGATTAACAAAACGTAGGAAAACAGCAAATGCAGACTATGTAGACAAAGAGACGAAACGATACATCATATAGTAAGTGAATCTGGCAAACTAGCCCAATAGGAATACAAGAACAGACACGACGAAGTGGGAAGGGCAGTACACTGGGAATTGTACAAACAACTGCATCTCGAACGCACAAACAAATGGTACAAATATAAGCCAGCAACAGTAACTGAAAACGAGAATCACAAAATCCTATGGGACATGGACACACAAACGGATAAACCCATCCAAGCAAGAAGACCGGATGTCGTAAGAATTAACAAGAAAGAAAAGTCCTGCCATATCGTAGACTTTGCTGTTCCAGTTGAGCAGAGGACAAATATCAAAGAAAAGAAAAAACGGAACAAATACACAGAGCTAGTTAGAGGACTGAAAAGGGATATGAATGGTAAAAAATCAAGGTATTACCTATAATAGTAGGAGCACTAGGAACAATTCCGAAAAACTTTGAAAAAAAAAATGGGAGAAAGAGTGATGCCAAATAGTTGAGAAGGGTCAAGGAGGATGGAAAGACCGAGGAAAGAGAGCACTGACCAGACCTCCGTTAGACAAGTGGTGCAAAGAGAACTGGAATCTTGGGGCAGCTTATTGCCACTCAAAGCTGCCAGCGAGAAATCAATGGTAAGCGGCTCTTGCAATAATGCAAAAATCATTTACAAAAGTAGAGAATACTGGAAATCTGTAGAGATTTTTTTCCACCCAGACTCCAGGGAACACAACTGACTGTTGTCAGTGAGTATTCTCTGATGATGACCTGTGTGGGGAGAACTACTACTACTACTACTACTACTTAATAGTATGTTACTAATCCCTCCGCCAGGCAATATGTTTCGACCGGGCAATGCTGGATATATACAGTTAGTGCATAATAAAATGGAAATAAACTAAACATTAAAAGAATAGAAGGGTACTCAAGTAGCAAACACCCAAGTACCTAAAACTAAAAAAAGAGTTTTGTAAATTAAAAAAAAAAAAATGGAGGAGAAAGATATTTTATGACAAAACTTTTTTTTTTTTTAAAGAGATAAAAATATCAAAATTACTTTCAGTCATTTATGCGAACACATGTTTAGTGAAGAAAGTTGAGTTCATAGTCACAAGTCAAAATGTTCACAGTGCGAGTAATATATGTGAGTATTTGCCAGCGTGGCATTATGTATGTGTGCGCGTTTATCTTGATTTTCTTAATGCGTGTATAGCTGTAAATAGCAATTCCTTTCTGTTCACCAAACTGTTTTTAGTGTGTAGCGTGCTAGATGGAGAAAGCTTATATGTGAGTCATTAAGTCCTTTCCGTCTCCTCCTCCGAATGATCATGGGTGGATATTGAGCAGACGTTTTGGGGAAACGAATGCCAACATAAATCATCTGATTTACGTGAAATGAATGTGGCGAAGGTAATGAAGACCATGACTTACACAAGGGGCAGCACCTCTGTGTGTCCTTTGCATATGAGAGAAGTGGCGGCTATAAGAAGGATGAATTGGAGAAGGCAGAAGGTAGTTTTGATAATAGAGAGAAAATGAAAGAGAGAATGTGAGAGAGAGAGAGAGAGAGAGAAAATGTGAGTGTGTGTGAGAGAGAGAAAGAAAGAGAGAGAGAGAGGGGGGGGAGAGAGAAAGTGAGAAAATGGACGTTAAAAGTGACAATATAACCTTGATTTGAACATGACTTACCGACGTCACGGTCTATGTCGCTAGCTAATACCCCATCAACCCTACTTACCTACCAATGCAGCTGATAAAAAAATTAGAAGTGTTCCCATTTGTGGGTTTGTAATATGATGTTAAGCCTAACATGACTGCGGTTGTAAAATGAGAATAAACGATTCGCAACCACCGCACCTTGAACGTGCGTCCAAAGACTCAACTTTTTTTTTTTTTTTTTACAAGGGAATCACCACTTATCAAGCCACAAAGGCAACTTGAGGATAAGGGGTCAAGAGCGTACAATGGTTAAACGGACAATATCATATTAATCGTTAGAAGTGTAAATTTGGTAAAATTGGATTACTTAAGGGGAACGGCTCATCAAGAACTTGTTCACATTAGACTTGAAGACGGCCATATTGTAGTCACCTGGAAAGCAGGTAAACGGAAGATAGTTCCACAGGTGTGCAGTTCTAAGAAAGAAGCTGTTTCAGAAACAAATTTCAATTTGTTTCTTGACGCAAAGACCAGAGAAAGAGAAAGATGTGTTTTATGCTCCCCTACATCCAACATGTGGTCACTATTCATGACAAGTTAGGATATTCGGCGTATCTTACCTCAAACCTCGAATCATCAATTATATTTAGGGCCATGACAAGAGAATATTATTTTTCATTATTTTGACTCTCGAGTATATATCAGTTAATACTGTATGTTTTTAGATAGAGTGATGTGGTTCTCAATTGATTAACTGTGTCTAGCAGTGTCGTATATATATACTTGAGAGTTAAAACAATGAAAAGACTTTGCTGTTGCCCTAGCTCTAGTGATAACTCATGAATTTAACAAGGTTATTATGAGTGCCCAATAAAAGAGCATCATATATTTTAATTATATATAATTATACACTATATGCAAAAAATAAATAAATAAAATAAAAATAAATATAAAAAAACAAATTTTTACAGTTTTGACTTATTATTAAGGCTATGACAACAGCATATTCTTTTGTTTTCATTATCAAGTATATATCCATTGATATCTTATATGTTTTTATGTAGAGTGATGTGGTTCTCGGTTGATTAACTGTGTCTGTATCGCATATATACCCGAGAGCCAAAACAATGATAAGAATATTCTCTTGTCATAGCCCTAATGATAATCAAACATTTAAATCAAACCAAGCCAGCAATCATTAACTCTTATCCTCGAGTGGCTCTTAGGCCTAATAAGTGGTTACCCTTATAATAAAAATAATACTTTGGCAAGTAAACTGCAATTTAGGCCATGCACAACCATTTTTTTCTTAAGCACCCCAACACGCATGCACCCTTTCAGGTGGTGTTCATTGTTTTTCGGGATAGGAGAGAGTCATTTTTGTTCGTCTATTGGTTCACCATTTATAAAGACCAAGAATCACTCGAGGATAATGGGTTACTGAGACGGGATAATTGCCAGCTGAAGGATGAGGAACATTATAGGTGTACTAACATCAATCAAATGCATAAATTGAGTTTAATTACTCATGATGGAGTTTATGACAAGAATTTGTTGAAATTAGTTTTGAAGATAACCATGTTGCAGTAAACAGGGAAGCAGACTCACTGTAATGTATTTATTCGGCGAGAAACCCTTCTAAAGACGCTTTGTTTACAGAAATTCCTCCTGTGGCTAAGCAAACAGAGGGAGAAAAGAAAGTGACTTTGTGGTAGAAGGCGAGTTTTTACTGTAAGTGTCTTACAGGAAGGAACCAATGATTGGACCTCAGTCAAGCACTCAGTCAAGCACTTCCCATGGAAATAACGATAGAGTAGAAAGAGACCAGCAACCCCTCTTCTATGATAAAGCAGGACGTAAGAAGTAGGAGAAGAGATTATCCCACTGGATTTCAAATTGATTTCGTACTATGCCAAGACAGGAAAGTATGCTCACATGGCACTTCCTCAAATGTGGTAGAAGCAAGGAGTTGAAGCTAATGATGGCTCAGTGGTTAACGACACGAGCTGATAACATTAGATGCCAAGTTCAAATCCAGTTCATTGCCTAGAAACATTTTTACTTAGTAATGTTGGCAACTTTCAGGTAAGTATTCAATATCCTTCTAGAAATAGTTCTAACTAGAAAGATATCGAAGGAACGAATGTCAATACAAATCATCTGGTTCGTGTGAAATGAATGTGGCGAAGGTAATGAAAGCCATAACTTACACAAGGGGCAGCACCTCTGTCTTTCTTGTCAGATGACAGAACCTGGGGAGGCAAAAAGAAAAGAAAAAAAAACCTTCGTTTGTAGATGACTCATTAATATACATATGACATTAATTTACACACGAGGGGAGTGGCGACTATAAGAAGGACGAATTGGAGAAGACAGAAAGTAGTTTTGACAACCGAGAAAGAATGAAAGAGAGAGAGAGAGAGAGAGAGAGAGAAAGAGAGAGAGAAAGAGAGGAGGATGAGGAGGAGAGAGAGAGAGAGAGAGAGCGCAGACGTTGAGAATTATAGTTAACTTTAAGAGGAGTTAGTATGAATTGCGGCGTTGGTGAAAAGGAGGTCTTACATATTTCTTTTACACATGAATGGAACTCATCAGCAGCAGCGACGCCTCTTCTTCAAGAAAGCGGATGTAATGAAGAGAAGAAACTTGTATGACACAAGACTACTCGATATTTTACAAATATGATCTTGATATGAACTTGACGTCTCACATGTAGTAGTAGCAAGGTCTTGGGGGGGGGTAATGGTGGTTCAGTGGTTAACAACACGGGCTAATAACCTGACTTTGCCAAGTTCGAATCTAGTTCATTACACAGATACACTTTCACTTAGTGATGTTGGCAACCTTCATGCAAGTACCCAATATTCTTCTAGAAGTAGTTCCAACTAGAAAGATATCAAAGAAACGAATGCCAACACAAATCACGTGATTCACGTGAAGTGAATGCGGCGAAGGTAAGGAGCCGTGACTTACACAAGCGGCAGCACCATTGTCTATCCTTTGCATATAAGGGGAGTGGCGGCTATAAGAAGAATTAATTGGAGAGGACAGAGGGTAGTTTTTGACAATCAAGAGAGAATTAAAGAGAGAGAGAGAGAGAGAGAGAGCGAGAAAGAAAGAGAAAGAGTGTTTGTGTGTGTGTGTGTGTGTGTGTGTGTGTGTGTGTGTGTGTGTGTGTGTGTGTGTGTGTGTGTGTGTGAGGGGGGAGAGAGAGACTACGTCGCTAACTAATACCCCATCCACCATGGCTATTAACCGACGCATCTGATAACAAAATTAGAAGTTTTCCGATTTGTTTGGGTTTGTATATGATGTTAAGCCTAACACAACTCGCGGTTGTAAAATGAGAACAGACGATTAGCAACTATCGCGCCTTGAACGTGCGCTCAAGAACTCAACCTTATCAGAAACAGATTTCGATTCGTTTTCTTGACGCAACGGCCAGAGAAAAAACCTCTTTCGTTTTATCCATTTAATCAACGTTTTTTTTTTTTTTTTTTTTTTTTTTTTTTTTCTTAAATCTTGTCTCATCCAATTTATTTTAATTAGTCGATTTGGTTTCGGTTTCCACGTTTTGTTCCAAATCGTTCCTTTCCAGCATGCTCACAGCACCAACCGTGGCTTCAGATATACGTGCTGGAGGTAATGATGGCTCAGTGGTTAACGACACGAGCTGATAACCTTAATTTGCCAAGTTCAAATCCAGTTCATTACACAGAAACATTTTCACTTAGTAATGTTGGCAACTTTCAGGTAAGTATTCAATATCCTTTTCCTGGCTTCGATGGCTGACATGGCTTAGTCATATCCACTACATTCAACTCCTTCCTGTAATGATCTTGTTGATTGCGGTGTAATGATGTTTTAGGTGTATCAGAATTTTTGTAGGAATGTTTGACATCCCTAACACGAAACTGCAAATAAAATTTTAAAAAAACTCGTAATTTCTGTTTTAAAAGTGGGTTGTTTATTTTCTTTATGGATTATGCTTCCAAAATAAACTATTAAAGTTGTTTTAAAAGTAATAGAAATATTTTTTATTTTTTAAAAAACAGTAATGAATTTTACGAACTCAATATTTTTCAATTTTTAAACTTTAAAAATCTATCAAAATTTTTGTATTGATTCTATATTTACGATATTTTCAGGGTCAATGTGGAATTTTGTGCTCTTTCCAATAAACCGAATATAATATTTAAGACAAACGTTTTTTTTAATTCACGCCCCCCCCCATTTTCAAGTGTCTATTAAAAAGTAAATAATTAATTTACTCACCAAAGTCATATATCACAAATTGAAGAGAAAAGGTCAATAAATAATATATTCAAATTTAAAACAAAAAAAGTAGTGTTTTTTTTAGAAATTTACCTGTAAAGTTCGAAGTTTAAAACCTTTTTTTTTTTAAACCACGTTATTTGTTTTTTCTTTCGTTTTTTTTTAATGAAACCTTGGTCCTTGCTCCTTTAATTGAAAAAAAAATTAGGGCTTGAATTACATTTTTCGAGTAGTTATAAGCTTGGAAAGACAGGGGGTCGAATAATTCACGCCTCCCATTTCGAAATGTCTATTAAAAAGTAAATAATCAATTTACTCACCAAAGTCTTATATATCACAAATTGAAGAGAAAAGGTCAATAAATAATATATTCAAATTTAAAACAAAAAAGTAGTGTTTTTTTAGAAATTTACCTGTAAAGTCCGAAGTTTAAAACCTTAAAAAAAAAACACGTTGTTTTTGCTGTTGTTTTTTTTAATGAATCCTTGGCCTTGCTTCTTTTAATTGAAAAAAAAAAATTAGGGCTTGAATTACATTTTTCGAGGAGTTATAAGCTTGGAAAGACGGGGTGGAATTATTCACTATTTTTCACGAAATTTCTGACACACCTAAATTGATGTTCATGTGCAGTTCTAAGAAGCCATCATCCCAGGCGTTGCCTTCTCTCTTTAATAGGAAGTTAGTTTATTGCTAATCGCCTGAAGCACCTTTATTTTGGAATGCCGACGAGGCTGCCCAGACACTGTTTTGCAGGTCAGAGTGCCCCTCCTTGAGGAGAGCGCTCTGAGTTTACAATCCCACTTTCCGACCCTGCAGTAGGAGAGTACTAAATACCTTCAACACTTTCACCTTAAATAAATAAATAAATAAATAAATAAATAAATAAATAAAAAATGAGTTGCTAATTATCGATAGTGTCAGACATTTTTTTTTTGTTTTGTTTATTTTCATGTTTTGGTAATAGTGAATGAAGGGAGACCTTAACTTTCAAACACACCGGAAGTTGGCACCCGCGTCTCTCAATTGAAGTATGGACGCACAGAATCGATACAATTTTCAATTATATTTTATGTTTATTTTTTCATCCACTTCTAATAAAAATACATAAAATACGTTAACTTTTTTATCAATTTAAAAAATGTTCAATCGTATATCTTTTCAAATAAGTATGTTTATTTAAGTTAATGTGTTATATATTTTGTCAAACTATTTAGATATTTAAAAAATATATTTGTTTACAGGAAAATGAAAAAAATATGAATGTGTCATATTTTTTACAGTTTTAACTACGTTTAATTAAGTTAATATGTTATATATATTTGATTATTGATTAAAAAGTTTACATATTTTTACATATTTTTTATTATAATGGGGTGAAAAAAAATAAACAAAATATATTTGGAAATTGTATCGATTCTGTGTTTCCATACTTGAATTTAGAGCTGCGGGTGCCAACTTCCGGTGTGTTTGAAAGTTAGGCTCTCCTTTTATTCACCATTATCCATGGTTTTTTTTTTGTTTTTTAATGTTATGTGTTTTTTTTTTTCTTAAAATGTTAGCAATCACGCTACTCGAGCCATTGTTTAGTGTCTACGTCATGACACGTGATAGGAAATAGACGGTATCAACCAATTTGGTGACCCCACACAATTACGTTCTATAAGTAAACATATTACAGAAAAAAGCACCCAAGTAAATATATATATTTGAAAACAGAAAAAAATATATATGTAAAAAGTTGATAAAAATGACTAAACATATTCATTGAAAAAAATTTTCACATCTAATTTTTTTACAATTCATATGATTATTTATATATGTCATTAAAATATTTTAATTTACAAACATGTTTGCATGGAAATAATCACTATTAAATGTGACATACAAGGGGCGTGCAATAAGTAATGCCCCTGATCCACCTCCCATAGCAGTAGAACAACGAAACTTGGCACAGTTATTAATCTTTCTCTACATAGGAACCACCCAGAGTTATGCATTTCTCCCATCGTTTGATGCAGCTTTGGAGACCATTTTTGTAGAACACTCCAGGTTGGTCCTTCAACCATGATGTGACTTCAGAAATCAAGGCTGCGTCATCTGGGAAACGCTTTCCTTTCAAAAACAACTTCATGGCTGGAAGGAGATGAAAGTTAGAGGGTGCAAGGTCAGCAGAGGAGGGAGGATGCCTTCTTTGGAGGTGGTGAGTCCAAGTGCTTCCACTGCATTGACTGGGCTTTGGTCTCTGGATCATAGTAATGGACCCAGGTTTCATCCTGTGTAATTAGTCTTTTGAAAAACTTTGACTCATCTTCTTGGCACATCTTCAAATTCATCCTAGAGCACTCAACGCGTTCTCGCTTCTGGAATGTTGTGAGCAACCTGGGAATCCATATGGCAGACACCTTATGCATATGCAAATGGTCATGAATAATAGTTTCCACAGACCCTGTACTAATCTTGACCTCTTGGGCTATTTGGCGAATAGTAATGCGCCGATCTTCCAAAATGGTAGACTCAACTTGACGGACAGATTCCTCATCAATGGCAGAAGGGGGTCGAACAGGTCTGGGAGCTGTTTCCACAGACTTCCGGCCATGTTTGAATTCACGATGCTAGCATTTTACAAGGTCATATGATGGGGCATTATCACCATAAGTTTCTTTCATTTCATCAAAAGTCTCCTTTGGTGTGCGTCCTTTCAAATACAAAAACCGGATCACTGCTCGACATTCAACAGGCTCTATTTCACACCTGACTCAGTTCAAACACCTGTAAAACAGTAACCACAATTAGTTCAGAGCTGTAATTTGCCACATAACCCGTAGAGATATAAATCATTGCACATAAGGTATTACTTATTACACGACCCTCATGCTTTTCAATAATTTTCTTTTTTTCAAATAAATATGTTTATTTACTTTTATTTATTTTTCACGAACATTTTTTAAATGAACATGTTTATATATATATATATATATATATATATATATATATATATATATATATATACATACACGCACACACACATATATATATATATACACACACAGGAGTTGGACAAAACAATGGAAAATGTTAAAACACTTATATAAATTCAAACAGAAAATAAATTGTTGGTTTAATTTTTTTTATTCGTAGCTATTTGTATCCTGACTAAATCGGTCAAATATATATATATATATATATATATATATATATATATATATATATATATATATATATATATTATTCTTTAATGTAAATACATTCATATCTTGCTACGATGTGCAAGCCGTTTCGATCATAATAGAACTCATTAGGCAAGAAAAATTAAAAATCGTTCAAGACCATTTTCAATTTTAGATGAAACTTAGCCATGACTGGGGTGGAACGCAGTTAAAGATCTTGATACTGGTAGGAACGAGACTTGTTTATCGTATAAAAAAAAACTCTGGCGGCAAAATTCAAATATGTATGGAAGGACAAATTAGACATAATTTATTTCTTTATTTAACATTATTCCGGCATACCGAGCGACTTTTTTTTGAGTCGCAGACCCCCTTTCCTTCATTTAAAAATCCATAAAAGTTAATTGAATTCATTAATTATACTACTGACAATTTATTCATTGAAAAGAAAGTTAACACCATTATTTATTAATATTAATACAGAATTATAATTGGTTAAGAAAACAATTTATAATTATTGAAAAAAATTACACACTAAAAAAATACAAACCTACGTTAAAATTTATCATAATGCTTACGTGAAATTTAAAGTTGATAAACACAAACAGGCGGGTAGTTGAAGAGAGGAGGATGTGGGCTAACAAACTGATTTTCTTTTCAAGTCTGTGCATCCGTAGTTACCGACATGGAACGTTCGTATTTTTTTTTTTACCATTTTTTAATTAAATTATGTTTCTATGTTCCTGTTTTTCAATTTAATTTTTTTTACTTTATTTCCCAAGATTATATGAACATTATCTTCCGTTGATGATTAGACGATCATTCGTTCAATGGAAATATTAGAATCTTACATGCAAAGATTACATTAAAAACGTAAGCGTAAAAAAAAGTAGAAATAATTTTTGCAATTATAATTTTTTGTGTGAAAATATTAAATAAACAATGCTTAATTCAATGATAATATTGATAATACGAGAAATTAATTTTTCTTCGAGTTATATCGAATTCATTAATACAGACTTTAGGGGCATTTTTCGTAATGTTCCTCTAAAAATTATTTTTTTTTTTTAATGTTACAAATTACGATGCTTTATTTACATAAAAAAAGCAAAAATAAATTCTTGCGTTTTTTATTTACTACTGAAAAACATAACTTTAGTAAAGGTATTTTTTGTTAAAACAAAATAATACATTTTCACTAAGATTTAAATAAATATTCATTTATATTCATTATATTCCGCGATCATTATTTGATAAAGTCTGAAAATTTCATTACTATTGGTTAATTTCCTGATTTTTGGTGAGTTTTTAAGTAAAGGGAGGGGTCAAAATGTTTATACATTTTGACCATCGGCATTCATTTTGCACGTACCTAATATATATATATATATATATATATATATATATATATATATATATATATATATATATAAACAAGACTTCAAAACAAGGTGTTGGTCTTAACAAAAAGTGTATTTCAATTTACGTTACAATTGTTTCCATGTCCAGTTCGACAATTTCAAGCATTATGTCGTTTGAAAATTTTAAAAACCAGCATTTCTTCAGACTTTATGAATAAGCACACTTTTGGCAATGGAGCATTTTTTGAAAAGAAGGAAGGAAGGAAGGAAGGAAGGAAGGAAGGGGAAATCCCTAGCTAGAAATGCACGCCAGAAACATTTGCCTTTGTTGTGGTTACGGAAAATCCCAATTTAAATATTAATATATCGCCTAATTTTCGTATCCTTATTTAAGAGCAGAGTCATGATAAGTTGCTACAGAGAGCCCTAAACCATTAAAAAAAATTTTTTTTATTATATATCCCATTCGTTGGGTTCCTAAATTAGATCTTGTTTTTTCTTTGTTACCCAATACTTAATTTTTTTAAAATTTTTGTTTCGATATTATGGCCGTAACAGCCTTGCAAAAATGTTACGGTTAATTTTACTTTCGTAAGGTTTATAGATTTTCGTTATATTTGTGCTCGGATTTAAGACCCTTTTAGTTTCAAAGTTTAATTGAATACGAGAGGAAATAAAATGGGTGTATTAAAGATATATGTATAAAAATCCTTGTATAATAATACGGGTAAAGTATTCTAATCTATTTATTGTTATTTAATGTTTTAAGATTCATTGTTATTCTACTTGAAAAATATTTTCATATCGTTAAGTAGGATAAAATGAAGGGAGATAATCCAATTAAATTGTTAAGTATTGTTAATTAATTTTGTTTGAAATTGGGTCGATTTGTATCCTATAATGGTCAAAGGGAGGTAATTCAGGCCGTTTGGTGTTTTTGGTTCATTGATTACTAGAAGGCGTCTATGATTTAATCATTAATTTAATAATTGATTTAACTTAATTAGACTTGCTACGATGGCTTACTTAACCAATTAAGTATATAGATTTTGTTTTGATCTCAAATAATGGTCTTAGCCCATGGTTTTAACCCGCCTCTGGTACTAATCACTTAATTCATGCGTTGTATTTTTGGGTGTCTAAATAAATAAAATATATATCCTCTAGTTGTTATTCTGACAGCAAAACCACCCATGGTTACAAGTGTGTTTCACTCCTGTGGGAAGATGTCTACTCCTGTATTTATGGGTAAAAACATTTAGAACAGGGATTGCTATAGGTAAATAAGTAAGTTAGTATGGATTCTACCAACTTGGGGTGTAGGATGACAAAATCTGATGAAATTATATTTACATAAATTTTTCAACCCCCAAATTTCTAATTTTATTTTTATTTTTTAATAATAACTGGTTTAATTGCTAAGTTGTTTTATTGATTTGAAGACGGTAACCCTTATTTCACCGTCCATACTGCTATGATTTAATACAAGGATGCTCACCGTTATGGAGAAAAAAACTTTCTTAGGTGAGCTGTATACGTTATTTATATTTCCCATCCGGTTAAGAAGAATGGAAGTTTTATTCGCATGAGGGATTTGGATCGTTCATTTAGATTGTAACAATTCTAGCTATTTAACTCTACATTAAAATTTAATCTTAGCATCCGACGATCCTTATTATTGTAGAAAAAAAAATTATGCCCCAGTTACATTTAAGGCGTGATAGCAGAAATCTATTTCTGTGAAGACATCCCTGTATGGCATCAAGTCTTTTATTCAAAATCTCCTCTTTGGAATTCACAATGTAGAAGGCTTATTTTTATTTTTGATCTATGAAATTTTTATTTTTATTTTTGATCTATGAAATTTTTATCTTTTATTTTTATTTTTGATCTTTGAAATTTTTATATTTTATTTTTAATTTTGATCTATGAAATTTTTATATTTTATTTTTATTTTCGATCTATGAAATTTTTATTTTTATTTTTATTCTTGATCTATGAAATTTTTATTTTTATTTTTATTCTTGATCTATGAAATTTGTATCTTTTATTTTTAATTTTGATCTATGAAATTTTTATATTTATTTTTATTCTTGATCTATGAAATTTTTATTTTTATTTTTATTCTTGATCTATGAAATTTTTATTTTTATTTTAGATCTATGAAATTTTTATGTTTATTTTTATTTTTGATCTATGAAATTTTTATTTTTATTTTTATTTTTGATCTATGAAATTTTTATTTTTATTTTTATTTTTGATCTATGAAATTTTTATTTTTATTTTTATTTTTGATCTATGAAATTTTTATATTTTATTTTTATTCTTGATCTATGAAATTTTTATTTTTATTTTTATTTTTGATCTATGAAATTTTTATTTTTATTTTTATTTTTGATCTATGAAATTTTTATTTTTATTTTTATTTTTGATCTATGAAATTTTTATATTTTATTTTTATTCTTGATCTATGAAATTTTTATATTTTATTTTTATTCTTGATCTATGAAATTTTTATTTTTATTTTTATTCTTGATCTATGAAATTTTTATTTTTATTTTTATTTTTGATCTATGAAATTTTTATTTTTATTTTTATTTTTGATATATGAAATTTTTATTTTTATTTTTATTTTTGATGTATGAAATTTTTATATTTTATTTTTATTCTTGATCTATGAAATTTTTATTTTTATTTTTATTCTTGATCTATGACATTTTTATATTTTATTTTTATTCTTGATCTATGACATTTTTATATTTTATTTTTATTCTTGATCTATGAAATTTTTATTTTTATTTTTATTCTTGATCTATGAAATTTTTATATTTTATTTTTATTTTTGATCTATGAAATTTTTATTTTTATTTTTATTTTTGATCTATGAAATTTTTATGTTTATTTTTATTTTTGATCTATGAAATTTTTATTTTTATTTTTATTTTTGATCTATGAAATTTTTATTTTTATTTTTATTTTTGATCTATGAAATTTTTATCTTTTATTTTGATCTATGAAATTTTTA
Organism: Euprymna scolopes; assembly: GCF_053919585.1. NCBI lineage: Eukaryota > Metazoa > Mollusca > Cephalopoda > Sepiida > Sepiolidae > Euprymna > Euprymna scolopes. The sequence continues at coordinate 33,094,952 of NC_136519.1, forward strand.
TCTTTATTTTAGATCTATGAAATTTTTATTTTTATTTTAGATCTATGAAATTTTTATTTTTATTTTTATTTTTGATCTATGAAATTTTTATTTTTATTTTTGATCTATGAAATTTTTATTTTTATTTTTATTTTTGATCTTTGAAATTTTTACCTTTTATTTTTATTTTTGATCTACAAAATTTTTATCTTTTATTTTTAATTTTAATCTATGAAATTTTTATTTTTATTTTTATTTTTGGTCTTTGAAATTTTTATCCTTTATTTTTATTTTTGATCTATGAAATTTTTATTTTTATTTTTATTTTTGGTCTATGAAATTTTTATTTTTATTTTAGATCTATGAAATTTTTATTTCTATTTTTATTCTTGATCTATGAAATTTTTATTTTTATTTTTATTTTTGATCTATGAAATTTTTATCTTTTATTTTGATCTATGAAATCTGTATCTTTTGTTTTTACTTTTAATATATGAAATATTTATATTTTATTTTTATTTTGATCTATAAAATTTTTATCTTTTATTTTTATTTTGATCTTGGACATGTTTATCTTTCATTTTTACTTTTGATCTATGAAATTTTTCTCGTTTATTTTTAATTTTGATCTATTGAATTTTTTTTATTTTATTTTATTTTTGATCTTTGATATTTTTATTTTATTTTTTTGTTGTAATTTTTATCTGTGAAATTTTGATCTTTTATTTTTAATTTTGATCTATCAAATTTTTATTTTTATTTTTATTTTTGATCTATCAAATTTTTATTTTTATTTTTATTTTTGATCTATCAAATTTTTATTTTTATTTTTATTTTTGATCTATCAAATTTTTATTTTTATTTTTAATTTTGATCTATCAAATTTTTATTTTTATTTTTGATCTATCAAATTTTTATTTTTATTTTGATCTATTAAATTTTATCTTTTATTTTTTTATTATTTAAAATCAGATATTATCTTCTTTCATGATGACGAGAGTGTGGACCATTTCTTCGGAATATTTATGTGTTGATAGCAAAGCCACCACACTTCGAGTCATTTACAACAGTCTTAATCTGCGTTACTTTTGTTACATATTTGGAACCCTTTGTCAATAGCGATTAGATCAATTAGTATGGACTTTTACATAGGCACACTGACTGCATGTCATGATGACCCAAGTCTGCAAAACAGAATCATTCCCGAGGATGGCTGACACATGAAGTTAAAAACAAACAAAGAAAAACAAGCGGTCATTAGTTAGACAAAACTTAGGTATGAGTCGAGATGATGAATGACGTTATATTTTTGGAGATGGCAGAAAACAAAGCTTTTCAAATCAGGCTGTTTTTGCGGGGTGGGGCGCCTGCTTTAACGTTTTCTTTTGTCATTTATAATAGATATAGTGGGTTGGACAAACTGGGCGCAGGTTGAGTGCCAGAAGACAAATTTTACACAAGTAGACCATTAGCCAAATCTTCATCTGTGAGGTTGTAAACCTCGAGAAAGCCAATCGGACATAAATGAAAAGTTTTATTTTATGCGCGACATGGCACTACAGTTGTCCCAATATTATATAAGAGTTGATAGAACAGTCTCTCTTAGCACTACCTAAGAGTTAGAGCCTCTGTACTATCAGTTGGAAACAGCAGCCAGACAAGCCGTCAAAACTATGACCTCAACCTTTCAGAAAAAGGAGACTCAGACTACAATGAAAATAACTGACAAGCAAGTGCCTCTAAGTTGCCCAGATAAAATAAAAGCTATGGTGGGACAGCGTTCAATGTCCTTATAAGGAAACGAAACCAAGCATTGAGTATCTGTGAGAAGTCCCTGTAATAGTACCTCTGCGACAAAAAAGCGGTTCAAAGGTCGAGCGATGAACCGAGTATATTAACTCATTAAGTAGGCAAACTGGATGTTGTGTTTAAGACAAGCTCTGGAGATGATTCTATGCTTATGACGTATGAAGAAGAAGAAGAAGAAGAAGAAGAAGAAGAAGAAGAAGAAGAATATGTGGAATTAAGCGGATGAAAATATGAAGTAAAAGAAGAAAGCATTTGAGAGAAGAAAGAATATGCGTTGAAAAAAGAAAGGGAGTTGGAAGAAAAGTAGAATAATAAGAAGAAGCAGAAGAAGAAGAAAAATAAGAAGAAAAAGAAGTAGAAAGAATGTGGGAAAGAAAAAGAAGAAGAAGAAGAAGAAGAAGCACCAGAAGAAGAAAAAAAAGAAGAAGAAGAAGAAGAAGAAGAAGAAGAAGAAGAAGAAGAAAAAAGCAGGTGAAAAATATGAAGTAAAAGAAGAAAGCATTTGAGAGAATAAAGAATATGCGTTGAAAAAAGAAAGGGAGTTGGAAGAAAAGAAGAAGAAGAAGAAGAAGAAGAAGAGCAGCAGCAGCAGCAGCAGCAACAACAACAACGAAGATGAAGAGATGTTTAGAAAGGAATGGGATAGAGTACATTGGAAGATGTTGAAAATTTAAAAAAAAAAAAAAGCAGGAACAAAATAAACAAGGAAATATGAAAAAAAAAAACCCAACTCAACAAAAAAAAAAAAAAAAACGAAAAAAAAAAACAAAAAAAATCAACCATTCAATCATTATTCCGTTCTTTCGAGTTGATTGAAAACGTGCCAATCATTTCCAATCTCACAAAGGAGCATCTGTTTTTCGGTTTGGAGCTAAGCTGCTCTAATCTTTCTTTTATTCTTGTGAACCCAATCCCACACTTTCCCACAGAATTCTGGTCGCATATTAGCACGCTCTCCAACCAGGCACACATACGAACCCTAACTTTAACCCTGACGCCCAATTATGAACACACCACACTTAAAAATGTTTCTTTCGCTAGTTTTATCTAAGCACAAATCTGGTTTATTGGTTCTCGTGTAGTTGTTGTCTCCATGTTTCTACTTTCATTTTTTTTTTCTCGCTCACATGCCTTGATTTCGAATTTGTTACAATGGGCCGGCATCAATGGACTTTTTTTTTCTTTTTTTTTTTCTTTTTTTTTTTACCAAAATGGACATATAGTTTTACAAGTTTTGAGTGAATGTTTTTAGGTGCTCTGGTAGCAGCAGGGTCCAAAATTGACAAATGAATTTTTGTCGCTAAAATGATATTTTATTTGGATATTAAATATCATATCCCTTTTTCTGCTTTCAACCTTCATTCCCTTTCTCTTTGTCCCTTAAAGGTATTTAACCTTTAAGGTTTTCTTTATATGCGCTATTTAGCAAAATAATTTCAACCCAATATTAATATTTTGCTAGGAGATGTACTTACATTGAAAATCTAGGAAATTATTTTCAGCATTGTATTCAAACAAGAGATTTTAATTCTGAAAAGTAATTCTTTCTAAATGAAATTAAAATATATAAACTCTAATATATATATATATATATATATATATATATATATATATATATATATATATATATATATATATACACTAGCATGGGTGCCCGGCATTTCCCGGGTGTTTGGAGATGTGTGTTGAGCAAAAAAAAAAAAAAGTGGTAGTAAGAAGGCAGGCTCAAATCCGTACCGCGAAGGAGGAAAAGAATGTGAAAAAACGTGACGTCTTTGCTGTTACGACCACCGTCAAACTGGAAGTGATGTAGATTTAAATTAAGGCTAGACAATCGAAAAGGGAGGATTACTTTCGAAAATATCGGCGAAAAAAGCAACCCCTCCCTGTGGAAAATGGCCCAGTTGAGGGTGGAGAAATTAATGTTTTCAGCCAATTTTTCGGTATTTATTTGTCCTCTGAAGGGTCGAGCTTCTAAACGATACTGATCTTATGAAAATCCGTCGCCTTTGTCAAAAATTTTAGACAGACATGCAAACATACATACATACATTTATATATTTGTAGCTCAAATTTTCGACCTAAACCGATTAAAAAGCTGGCCCTATCTATGAATACCCTTTATGTAAAATTTCAAATGTTTAGACCGGAAATTGTCTTTAGTAATTTAGTAGAAACCGCAGAGGTCATTTTCTTTTAAACTTTGACCCCTATTATAACCCCTTAACAGATATTGTTTTAGGCTCAAATCAAGTTATTAAGTTAGATCCATGTCCAAGGAACCTATATCTAAAATTTCAAGTGTTTAGACCAAACATTGTCGGAAGAGTTTGGTAGAGTTCTCAAAGGTCAAATCATGGAACTTCGACTCCTTAACAGACAAATTTCTGACTGAAACCCGATCACAAAGATTTTTCCAAATCTCAGAATCCTGTATATCAAATTTCGAGTCTGTAGACTTAAAATTGACAAAGTTATTGCGTAGGAAATTGTACACATACAGACAGACAGACACACACACAGACACACAGACACGTTCACTTATATATATACTAGCATGAATACCTGGTGTTGCCCGGGTGTTTGGAGGTGTATGCTGAGCAAAAAAACAAAAACAAAAAAACGGTCAATTTTTTTTTAACTTTGGCCCCTATTATAACCCCTTAACATTTATTGTCTGAGGCTCAAATCAAGTTATTAAGTAAGATCCATTTCTAAGGAACCTATATCTAAAATTTCACGTATTTAGACCCCAAATTGTCGGAGGAGTTTGGTAGAGTTCTCAAAGATCAAATCGTTGAACTTTGACCCCTTAACACCCAAATCTCTGACCGAAAACGGATCACAAAAGGTTCCCACATCTCAGTACCCTGTATATCAAATTTCGAGCCCGTAGACTAAAAATTTACAGAGTTATTGCGTAGGGAAATGTACACAGACAGACAGACAGACAGACACACAGACCCGTTCACTTTTATATATATACTAGCATTTCAGCCCGGCGTTGGCCGGGTTTTGGATATGTCTGTTGAGCAAAAAAAAAAAAAAAAAGTGGTAGTAGGAGACAGGCTCGAACCCGTACCGCGACGGAGGAAAAGAACTGGGAAAACCTGACGCCTATGCTGTTACGACCAACCCCAAACCAGAAGTGGCATTTTTAAAAATTATGGCTAGACAATCGAAATGAAAGGATGACTTTCAAAAATATCGGCGAAAAAAGCGACCCCCCCCCTGTAGAAAAGTTCCCAGTTGAAGGTAAAGATATTAATGATTTTAGCCAATTTTTCGATATTTTTCGTCTGAAAGGTCGGACTTTAAAACGATACTTATCTTGATAAAATCTGTCGCCTCTGTCAAAACTTTTAGGCAGACATGCAAATATATATACATACATACATACATACATACATACATACATACACTTATATATTAATAACTAAAAATTTTCGACCCAAACCGATTAAAAAAGCTTGCCCTATCTCTGAATAACCTTTATGTAAAATTTCAAATGTTTAGACCAGAAATTGTCTGAGTAATTTGGTAGAGACGACAGAGGTCAATTTTTTCTTAAACTTTGACCCCTATTATGACCCCTTAACATTTATGGTTTTGTACTCAAATCAAGTTATTAAGTTAGATCCATGTCCAAGGAACCTACATCGAAAATTTCAAGAGTTTAGACCCAAATTTTTTAATAAAAATAAGTTTTGGTTTTAGTTTCGACCCAAATCATATGGATATATTTTTTTAATTTTGAAATTTCAACGTTTTGATATATAAAAATCGATAGAACGTTAACTCTGTAATAGTATATACGAAATCTGCAAGAATTAAAATATCATATTTAAGCGTACTTTACGAGCGGGCTACGCCCGGGCGTCCCTGCTAGCTTAGATAAATACTTTTGCATTTTTAACAAAAGAGCTACAATAATATCACAGCGATTCTTGGCCTTTTGGTCCAGATCAAAGTGTAGTATCTGTTCTTCAGATGCTGCACTTCATTTTCTTGTTCTCTTTCGGTGGAGGAGAAATCCTTCACGACTGAGACAATTTTTATTTTTGTACCTTTTCTCCACGTTAAAAAACGACCCTGGTGTCTAACTCTGTCCCGTGGGGAGGCATAGTAAATAGGTACAATAATATCACAGCATCTCCATTTACACTGAACATCTACAGAATGCCAACATCAATATATTACATATGAATGGGTCACCTGTGGAATTTCCACAGGTCCCGCTAGTTAAAACAATAATCAGTTTATAATGAATTCTTCCAATCTACCTTTTTGTTAATATGGATCATTGTTTCTTATCAAGGTCAAGAGGCCACTCAAGGATAAAGGTTATTGAATGTCAGGTGACACAACATCATATATATATATATATATATATATATATATATATATATATATATAAATATAAATGTAAAGTTGGTTCGTTCTAAAGAAATAAAACCATGTTTATACGTTACCAATTTATTTGAAATTTTCAGACAACCCATTTTTAGAGTCGAGGTATGTTTTTAAGTTATTAAAATAAATTTACCTAATTAAAATTAAAATATTAAATAAAATAAATATATTTATTTATCGTTTCTGCGAATCTGTTCTGTTGATAAAACTGAACTTCCGGTTCGATTCATTTCACAGCCACGAATTGACGAAAGGTTTAATTTTCTGTTAACTCGATAAGTAAAAAAAAAAAAAAACATATTTCATTTGTTTATCTTCCAAATTTTTTAATTTACACATCTTTTCTTTATTATATAAGGCCAAAAAAAAAGTTTGTTGCTTGCTTTTGAGTTTTTTTTTTATATAAGATTACTCATGCAGAGAGTGATCCGTGCTGAAATAATGTTATTATTTAAAAAGTCATTCTTAACATGGGGAGGTAAGGATGTTTTGTACCTATTCTGTACTTTAACCTTACAATTGAATAAATAAAAAAAACATATCGTAAAACGTTATTTAAACGTGGAAATATGATTTGAAAAATAGCGTGGCTCTCTGCATTAGCACCATTTTTATTTATTATTGTTGTTTCACGAATTTTCGGCCAACTATTCCTCTGGCCTTCATGAAAAGAAGTCCTTTTATAAATGTTCAGTAACTTTTTCCTTTTATTATTCTTAAAGAGTAAAACTTTTCTTATTCATGAAAGGAGTTAAGCCTACGTAAATAAACAAATGTTTGTACACGTGACAAATTATCAATAAATGGTTTAGTTACTTTTTTTAAAAAATGTTTGTAAAAGTGCGAAAGGCGACGTTACGTAGTTGTACAAACATTACTCCCATGCTTAATTTCTATACTTATAGGTTTTTGGAATTTTTTTTCACTGGATTATTATTGATTGGACACTAATTAAACAGATTATTAAAAAAAAAATGTAAAAAAGAAATCATTATTTCGACATTTGAAAGTGGTGCTCACTTTTTAGTTACAACGTTCTGATAAATCAGTCACCCATTTTGTAAGCAATAAAAACGCGGTATATCAAAACCATAGAAAGTAAAAATAATGAGTCTCATCCGCATTTGTAAGTCAGAAATATATTTGTTTCTCAAAGAAAAAAAAATAGAGAGAACAGGACTTTTTTTAATTGTTTTCATGAAAATAAAGTTTCGAGATTTTTAATTATTTTTTTTTATTACTTATTTAGTCAGTTTGTGTTTTTTTTTTTTAAATTGTTTTTGTGAAAGGTGAGTTTTTTTTCAAAACCTTTGTTTTGTTTCTTTTTAATTTTTTTAAAGTATTATAAATTTCACTAACATGCTGGAGAAATGTTTAATAATTTGGTATTTTTTTAGATTAGGTCCACCTCTACAATTTTCCTTTCAATGACGACAGTTATAGGTTTCCGAGTATGCTGAACACGCAAATTGCATTGAAATTTTGCGGAAATAAATAGTTGTATTATGCATTGTATTCTTCGGCGGCCATCTTTTTACGTGCACACGCGCCATAAACAAATACACACACGTAAAAAAGATGGCCGCCTAAGATTACAATGCATAATACAACTTTTTATATCTTGATAACTACTTATTTCTGCAAAATTTCGATGCGATTTTCGTATTCAGCATAGTCGAAAACCATTTCAAGTCGTCATTTAAAAGAAAATTGAGGAGGTGGACCTAATCTAAAAATTTACCAATAATTTTTAATCCCGTACGCCTCCCGATACATTGCTTCGTCAACATGCGACCATTTTATATCTCCCGAAGACACTTCCGTATTTAGAAAAAAAAAATAAATAAATAAAAAGTGACCGATTTACCAGAACGTGGTAACTAAAAAGTGAGTATCCCTTTCAAATGTTGAAATGATTTTTTTTTTTTCAATTTTTTTTTTCATAATCTGGTTAGTGTTCAATCAATAATAATCCAGTGAAAAAATTTCAAAAAACCTATCAGTATAGAAACTCCACCACGTAAGTAAATAAATAAATGTTACGTGCGCATGCGTTAGCCTTGACTAGGGGGGTACTAAGGGAACGACCATTAAATAATTCTGCGGGTCGCCATGGAACTCAACGCCCAAGGAGTATCAACATAGTTTTCATGATCCGAAGAAATTTTTTTTTCCGAAAAGTGGGTGATCACTTTTCCATCTAAATTTAACTTAAAATGAGCACCCACTTTCTGGCCACCTGAGGAAGGGGCATTTATTTTCGTGTTTATTGGCTTAAAGGTTTTTTTTACAAGGCAGTTTGGTACGCGAATGCATATTTAACAGTTTTCGTTTATGCTCACGCATAGCATAAACAAAGGCTACGTCTGTGAAATGGAAAATAGTCCCAGAGTTCAGGGGTTAATACCATGCAAAAGAAAGCAAACAAAAAGACTTTTAAGCCAAGAAACACACAAAGAAAAAAAAATAGCATCCATTTTTTTTCTATCGAATTCATTTGCTGTTTTTATTGAAAACTATTTTCCCCCGGATTTTTTATATAATTTTCCATTAAGGGCTGTGCGTCTCACGTTCGTAAATAACAAAAAAAATTTTGTAGATTTTGGTGTGCTAAAAACGAATCTGCAAACCGTTTCCGTCACAAAAAAATAGTTTTTATGATATGAAGAAATTACTTTTTCGAAAAAGTGGCGATCACTTTTCCATGTAAATTTAACTTAAAATGAGCACCCACTTTCTAGCCACCTGAGAGAGGGGGGATTTTTTGCCATGTTTATTGGCTAAACAGCTTTCGTTTATGCTTACGCATAGCGTAAACGAAGGCTACGGCTGTTAAATGGAAAATAGTCCCAGAGTTCAGGGGTTATTACCATGCAAAAGAAATCAAACAAAAAACTTTTTAGCCAAGAAACAGAAAAATGCCCCTCTCTCAGGTGGCCAGAAAGTGGGTGCTCATTCTAAGTTAAATTTACATTGAAAAGTGATCACACACTTTTCGAAAAAGTAATTTCATGAATGTCATGAAAACTTTTTTTTTGCTACGTAAACGGTTTGCAGATTCGTTTTTAGCACACCGAAATCTACAATAAAATATTTCGTTATATATGAACGTGAAATGGGCCTTAAAGTAAAATAATACCGGATTTTTTTGAGCAGATTTGCCGTTTAGTTGTACAAATATCCTCACACCAGGTAATCACTAAAAGGGATTTTTAAAAGTCGTCACCTGTATCGAGCAAAAGTTTAAAACCACCGATTATATGCCAGCCTACATCATGGTAACATATATTGAGTGAGTTCCTAACAGTATTTTTAGTTTAAACTCATTTTCCTAAAATTTCCCCAAACTTAACATGTTCGATACAGTCTGCCGCCATTTGTATTTTTCAGATATACCGATAAACATTGAATGTTTTTGAACCGATTATACATTACATAAAAACACTAAAATCTTATCCAGTTAGGTAGAACACTTACTTTTCTTGCCTTTGATAACATTTATTTGTTATATATTTATTTTTTGACAACTTCTTTGTATCTGTGTTTAGTAATATAAACCCTTTTCATTTAATGTAACGTTTAGTCGGCTCGAAAAACAGTGTTTATTGGTGTATTTGAAAGCTACAAATGGTGGTGGACACTGTTGATTACTTTAAGTTAGAGAAAGTGAGTTAAAACTAAAAAAACTATACAAAATACTGTCAGAAACCTAGCCATTATGCCAGCCTATGTCATGTTGTTTTGTATAGTTTTTAGTTTTCAACTTACTTTCCCAAACTTAACGTATTCAACAGAATTCACGACCATTTCTGTTTTTTGAGCCAATTAAACATTTTACATTACATAAAAACACTAAACAATTATCCAATTAGGTAGAAACGTAAATTACCTTACCTTTGCTTTCATTTATTTGTTTTTGGACGACTTTTTCGAATCCGTGTATAGTAACCCCCCCTCCCCCCACCATCAACCAAATATTAATTACTAAATCACATTTTTTAAAACAACAACAAAAAAAAGCATTTAGCGTTTCAACATTTTTGCTACGTTCGGCTTCATCCACTGATTGTTGGTCAAGTCCAAAACATGAATGATTGACAGAAACTCTCGAGGATCCAGATCAAATTCTGCAAGAGCACCATTTTTTTCAGTTTCGCCTTCTTTTTCACTTTTTGCAGTGGATTGCTGTAATAATATAAGAAACATGCATTTTCTCTTTTATTAAATTTTTCCATTACACCAAATTGAGCCACTGCAACGCGTGGCAGGGTACAACTAGTATATATATATATATATATATATATATATATATATATATATATATAACTGTTGGTTCGTTCGGAATTAATTGTCTAAAAAAACACTGGACGGATGGCTTCCACGTTTTGGTATAATATGTTTACTATATCCATGTGTGTTTTTATCTATTTCTTTTTAATTATAACATTATATTTAATTTTTCTATGATAAATAGCTGGATTTCCTTGTACCGAGAGGCCATTTTTTTATTTAGGGACAATTATTTATTATCGCTTCCTGTCACGTGACCAGTGTTACAATTTAGCGGTTTTCCTGCTAGATCTGGAGATTTCGTTTACAATCTAGCGGGAAATTCTAGAAAATCTGGAGGTATTTGGCACCCACACACCCGCATTAGATTATTAAAAAATAAAGAAAAGCGCTTGAAAACATAAAATAAACTCATTCATGTAAGTAAAAAAAAGTAGCATTTATTGCCTTTGATAACAATTCTTTATTGATTATTTGTTTTATTTTTCACCTTTTTTTCAACTAACCATTCTTAAATCTCACTATAAAATCGATTTTTCCAAGTACATTTTAGGTGGGGGGGGGGCATTCCAACCTCCGAAGTTTAGTTTAAAATACGATCTAAAAGTGTAAAAAGCAAGAAACAACAGCAAAAAAAAAAAAAAAAAAAAAAAAAACGGGTTTGTATTACTGTACACATAGATTCGAAAAAGTTGTCAAAAAACAAATATATAACAAATAAATGTTATCAAAGGCAAGATAAGTTACTTTTCTGCCAAACTGGATATATTTTTGTGTTTTTATTCAATGTAACATATTTATTCAGCTCGAAAAACATACAGTGTTTACCGATGTATTCGAAAATTCAAGATGGCGTCTCACACCCTCTTTAAGACCGTAAGTATGGAAAAAGGTGTTATAAATAAAAAAACTATACAAAATACTATTAAAAACCCGCCGAATATATGTCAACCTATGTCACGGTAACATGTATTGAGCGAGTTTTTAATAGTATTTTATCCGGTTTTTTATTTATAACATCTTTTCCCAAACTTACCGTGTTAAAGAGAGAATCAAACTCCATCTTGAATGTTCCAATACATCGGTAAACACTGTATGGTTTTCGAGCTGAATAAACATGTTACATTGAATAAAAACACGAAAAATATATCCAGTTTGGTAGAAAAGTAACTTATCTTGCCTTTGATAACATTTATTTGTTATATATTTGTTTTTTGACAACTTTTTCGAATCTATGTGTACAGTAATACAAACCCATAGTGAGAAAACACGCAACATTATGGAGTTTTTTTTGGGGGGGGAGGAATTAGCGATTTTTGAAAATTTCAGACGAAAGTTAAAAATCTAGCGATTTTCTGGACATTTCTTTCTCCTGATCTCGCGGGTTTTTTTTTTAAATCTCAGTTGACAACATTACATCACTAAAAAACACTACAGGCTTAATGTAAACAGAATGTGTTTACAATATCGGTAAATTTTCAATGGGTTTAATTACATGATTATTGATAATGTAACTATGTGATTGAAATTTAATTTAAATTAACCACACGTGGTCGCAAAATGAATGCCGACGTTCAAAGTGTATACACATTTTGACTCCTCCCTTTACTTAAAAATTCACCAAAAATCAGGAAATTAACGAATTTTAATGAAAATTGCAGTATTTTTCAAATAATGATCGCAGAATATAATGAACTAATTATTTTTACTTAACTCTTAGTGAAAATGTTTTATTTTGTTTAAACAAAAATACCTTTACTAAAGTTATGGTTTTCAGTAGTAAATAAAAAACGCAAGAATTTATTTTTGCTTTTTTTAAAGCATCGTAATTTGTAACAATAAAAAATAATTTTTACAGTAACATTACGAAAAAAGCCCCTAAAGTCCGTATTAATGAATTCAATATAACTCGAAGAAAAATTAATTTCTCACATACTATTCAAAAAATGAAAGATTCAATTAGATTCCTATTTCAGTCACCTAAATTATTTAGGGTGAAATGAGTTTAGGAATTTATAGCCAAACCTAAATATGTTGTTTTGGTAAACATACAGATACGCTACTACAGAACACCGACCACTCTAATCTGTTTGGGGGGGGGGGTGATGTTGGCGCGCGCGCGCCAAAATCACCCCCCCGCTCGCGCCCCCAATGTACAAAGTAAAATCTTCGGAAAATGTTAAATGGTGTTCTAATTGGTAAATGTCGGTGCGTTACTTACGGAACATTTGAAAATTCGATGTTCCAGGTAAAAAAAACAACAAAAAAACCAGATAAATTACCCCCCCTACTCCAACTTGGTGTGCTTTCCTTTTCTTATTTTATTTCTTTTTCAGCTAATTTTAAATTTTCCACCCAAAAAGCGCTATAATGTATTTTTGAAAATTAGAAAATTCTATGTCCTGGAAAAAAAAATCCCCTCCCTCCAACGTAGTTTGCTTGGTGATGCCGTCGTTTATGCTACAGCGTGCATGCGCGTAGCATAAACGGAAGCTGCAAAATGGTGGAAAGAAGTTCGTGGGTTCAGGGGTAAATACCATGCAAACGGTAAATTTGCCCCAAGTTTGACTATCAGATTCGTTGTCAGCGACCTCAATTACCTATAAAAAAACAAATTAGAGTGGTCGGTGTTCTGTAGTAGCGTATCTGATCTGGATATTTACCTTTTTTTTTCTTGCTTAAAAAAATTAGCATTAATACAGTAAGTTAGGTAAACTGACTTTTTCGTTTAAGAATGGAATTATTTCCCTTTCGTTATTAACTTTTTTTTTTTTTAATTTTTTTTTTAATAAATATTTTGTGGGGTTTGTATTACTGTACACATAGATTCGAAAAAGTTGTCCAAAAAGAAATATATAACAAATAAATGTTATCAAAGGCAAGATAAGTTACTTTTCTACCAAACTGGATATATTTTTCGTGTTTTTATTCAATGTAACATATAAATGTTTTCAGCTCGAAAACCATACAGTGTTTACCGATGTATTGGAACATTCAAGATGGCGTCTGATTCACTCTTTAACACGGTAAGTGTGGGAAAAGATGGTATAAATAAAAAACCGGATAAAATACTGTTAAAAACTCGCTCAATATATGTTACCGTGACATAGGTTGACATATATTCGGCGGGCTTTTAATAGTATTTTGTATAGTTTTTTATTTATAACACCTTTTTCCATACTTACGGTCTTAAAGAGGGTGTGAGACGCCATCTTGAATTTTCGAATACATCGGTAAACACTGTATGTTTTTCGAGCTGAATAAATATGTTACATTGAATAAAAACACGAAAAATATATCCAGTTTGGTAGAAAAGTAACTTATCTTGCCTTTGATAACATTTATTTGTTATATATTTCTTTTTCTTTTCGTAATTTATAAGCATATTGAAACACTAAATCAACATTTTATTTATTTTTTTGCATAATTAATGATGGAAGTATTTTTCTGTTTATTTTCTTAACATCTGTTAAAAAAAAATAATTTGTACATTCTATTGAAAAAATGAATCAAACTTTTCTCTACTTTCACATGTGTTCCATTTTAACAAAGTGAGCCACAGCAACGCATGGCCGGGTATAGCTAGTATATATATATATATATATATATATATATATATATATATATATATAGATAGATAGATAGATAGATAGATAGATAGATAGATAGATAGATACATATATAAACTGGAGTTCCTTCAGCTATAATCGAAATCAAAACTTATGAAGAATTCTTGGTAAAATTATTTATTACAAGAAATGAAAGTCCATAATAATTAAACGACAGTCACTTGGATGTAATCATGACACACAAAATAAATAACACACATGCTATCCTATTATACATATATGTCACCACAAGTATTAATACTGTTTAGTCCATAGCTGGAAATTAAAAAAAAAAAAAGAAAAGAAAAGGAAAAAAGACTATATACAGAACAGAACAAATGTTTGACTTTTTTAAAAAAATTAAATTTAATTAAAAACTCGGCCAAGGATTTTTTTATTCTTGGTCCCCAAAATCAACAGTTTAGATGATTCCTGTAATAATCTACTTGATTTTGCGGTGGGATGTTAGTTCTGTGCAGTTCTCGGAGGTCCACCCTCCCTGACTTTGGATTTTTCCTTTGATCAGGGGTTATTTTATTTCTGAGGCGTCCTTACCAGGGAATACTGACCGGACTGCTCAGGCACTTGTTTTTGCAGGCCAGAGTGCCCTTCTTCTAGGGCGCTGACTTTTCAATCCTACTTTCCAACCCTGGTGTCACGGTTCTTGCAGTGGGAGAGAACTATATACCTTTTTTTTTTTTTAAAATTAACTGACTTTGTAAACATTTTCTTGATTTAAATAATTTATTGAACAATCAATGAGTGACCCAACGGGTAACGTTTTAATAGAATACTATATTTGTTCTGTCTGCGTCTCTTTATCGATAGATTGGACGCAAAACTTTACGCTAAATCAAACACTTTTCGGGGGATATAATGTTACAATGTTTATTAAGATGTTTTCACAATATGGCTCCCTTTTGATGAATACTGAATAGGCTGCGTTTTTTTTTTTTTTTTTTTTTTAATATTTATGGTCACACCCGTTTCCTATCGACTTTCTCCCTTCCACCAAATACCCTACACCATCCTTTATTCTTTTTTCTTTTTTGTGGATTAAAGGGACGGGTGGATGTGAAAATGGGACCATATACAATAAACATAGGCAAAATAATATGTCAGTCTCGGCGACAGGTGATTTATGAATTGATATCAGGGGATGCGAAGATTTTTTAAACAGCGCAGAACGACGGCTTGCAATGCTTACCCCTGAGATAGTGATTGACAGAAATTGGTTCGCTTAATGCCCCTATTTAATTAGCTCTCCATGGGGGCAGAGTTCCTGTTTACAATGCCTATCCACGAGGGCAGCATTAGACACTGGCATCGTTTTTTTTAATGTGGAGAAAGAAACAAAAATTAAAAATTGTCTCAGTCGTGCAAGATTTTCCCTCCACTAACTACTTGCTTAATATTTGCGTAAAAAAGTTATAGGAAACAGAAACTTCTCTCTCTCTCTCTCTCTCTCTCTCTCTCTCTCTCTATATATATATATATATATATATATATATATATATATATATATATATATATATATATATATATATATTAATGTATGCGTATATATATATTTGTTGAAAAAGTTTGCCAACCAAACTCCTCTGTCAGTTTTTGGTCTACATGTTACATGATAAGGGCTGTCCCCTTTTCATGTAAGTAAAAAAAATAGGGAATTAGTTAAATGTAAATATGAAATAGGATAGTCAAGGATTCGAACTTGCGGAGCTAGGCTTGGAACTGAGAATTCCAATCATAAGTTAAAATAAATAGAGAATGTTATTGAAACTAAGGAATGTGGAATTGCCATTGTGTAGCTCACGCAAAATAGATATCTGTTTATTGAAAAAGGAATGTAATGATGAATTTTGTTTCTATTATAAAAATGAAAATTAAAATAAGGAATTTAAAAACGAACAATGGAAAATGTTATTTGTAAAGTAGATTACGAAAATTAGGTTAGAGGGTCGGCTTTGTAAGAAACATGTGAATAACAACGCATGCTTAAACACGGAGGCATGTCGTGCCATGTGTTTTCATATGCACGTGGGTCATGCAGTGACCTCATAAGTTATGAAGTTAGTTAGATAAGTCAGAATCAGAATCAGTCAGTTAGAAGAAGCAAGATCAGTCAGATCAGAGAAGCAGAGAAGTTCAGACCAATTCTCGGTTAGAGTCAAGGCACCCTCTGGAAGCGAGAGGGTTTAGAGATAACCATGTAACAACTTTGAGGGTTTAGAGATAACCATGTAACAACTTTGAATCCCTGGAATACAAAATCATGTCCGACCGCTCGAAGAAGAAATAAACGTATCATCATGTGGTTTTGTATCTGCGTCTTCGTGTTGTTATTCAACAGAAAAGGTATTGTCCATTTATGTTATAAGAACTTTGTGAAAATCATCATCACCAAAACAAAGGATAAGTGAAATTGTATTAATATGAACTTTGTGTTTATAAAAATGTACAACTGTCAAAGCGTAAATGTCAAACGCACTCTCGGTCTATCTATCCAGATATTCATAAATCGCCTCTCATTGAAGTACAGGCTAGTCGCTCTTGTAGTAACATGTACACTGTCTATTATATATATACAGCACTGTCTCTCTCTTTATATATACCCTGTTTATGTCTCCAATATGCTATCTCCACAAACATGAACATCCTAAGACAATATGAACACTCACAATGAATATATATAATATCTAGCATCTCACAACATGATACCCACATGAACACACTAAAACTCTTACTAACATGAACAACAACAAGTATATAAGTCGTCATCTTAATAAGAACAACGAAACATACTCTCATATTTGGTACTTCAAAAATAACACTCACAACATAACATACAGACATGAAACTTAATATATAGGATATTCGAACCCAGGAAAAACTTTATCTTTGAGTTTTAGTCAAGGAAAAGCGGTGCAAAAGTGTTAAAATTTTTAAAATGGAATTTGCTAGGTGAAGATGGAACGAAGGCATTACGAATATCCATGCGTAACGTAATAGCTATTTTTTCATGTTATAATTTTTAGCCTTGCAGCAAACATGTCTTCATAACCCAGTTATTAATGTCGAAGCAAAAAGTAAATCGTAAGCTAAACGTTTTGGTTTCGATTCTCGATGGTGGCGCACGAGTCATATTTTTTTTATTTTTACTTTTTAAATCATTTTAAAAATCATTACTATATATTGGGTCTAATATAATAATAAATACGAAATCTGCATTAATCAATATTTAAGCGTATTTTTAGACCGGGCAATGACGGCCGGCCTGCTAGTATTATAATAGTGTCATGATTTCAAAAGTAAAAAAAAAAGTATTTGGGTGCCATCAGCTAGAATCGAAACCGAAAGCAACACCATAGCGTTGAAAGCTGGTGAAGTTTTCACTATACTAACATGACACGCATATGATCTGATTAAAAACTATTATTAAAAAAATAAACTAAGATGAATGTACAAAAGTATAATGATTTTTTCAACTTTAACCTCTTTTAACCCCTTAAAACTATTTTAACCTCTTTTAACCCCTTAAAACTATTTTAACCTCTTTTAACCTCTTAAAACTATTTAACCTCTTTTAACCCCTTAAAACTAATTTAACCTCTTTTAACCTCTTAAAACTAATTTAACCTCTTTTAACCCCTTAAAACTATTTTAACCTCTTTTAACCCCTTAAAACTATTTTAACCGGTTAAAGACCCATAAAAGTACGACCCATAAAAATTCCAATCATTAGAAACCTCTAGTCCGCTTTAAGTTTCGGAAGAGATAGAGTTTGAAAATATAGAGACTGGCAGACAGACACAGTGAGTTTTATAAATTAGACCAGCGAAAGATGGGGCGTCTGGCTTTGTCCGGTCGTAAAATACGCTTAAATATGATATTTTAATTCGTCCAGATTTCGAAATATTATTATAGAGTCTTGATTTCAAAAGTTAAAAAAAATATGTATGTACTGTTCATAACTTGCCCTGTGTGTGAATATACTTTATGCAAGATTTCACAAGCTTAGACCAAAGATTGTCAGAGTAATTTCTTAGAGACCGCTGAGGTAAATTTTTAAAAACTTTGACCCCAATTTTACCTCCTTGACATTTATTATTTTAGTCCCAAATCAAAACAAAAAGTTTTATCCATGTCCAAGTTACCTACATCTAAAATTTCAAGTGTTCAGACCTAAAATTGGTGGAGAATTTGGTAGAATCTGCAAAGTTAAACTCTTTCAACTTATACCTTGAAAGCCAAATCCTCACCTCAAAACAGATTAAAATGCTTGCAGCATGTCTGAATACCCTTTATGTAAAATTTAAAATGTTTAGACCCAAAATTCACCGAGTAGTTTGTTAGACACTACAAAGGTTAAATCTTTTGTACTTTGACCCCTTGGCAACTCACATTTTCGACCCAAACCAATTAAAAAAGCTTGCCCTATATCTGAATACCCTTTATGCAAAATTTCAAATGTTTAGACCAAAAATTGGCTGAGTAATTTGGTAGAGACCGCAGAGATCAATTTTTTACTTTGACCCCAATTTTGACCCCTCAACATTTATTTTTTCGGGGTCAAATCAAATTAAAAAGTTTGATTCATGTCCAAGTAACCTACATTTAAAATTTCAAGTGTTTCGAATCAAAAGAAGTGTAGTAGTTTTCAAAGGTCAATTCGTTGACTTTTGACCCCTTGACAGCCAAATCTTTAGCTGAAACCCGATTAAAAAGAGTTTCCCAAATCTCAATACCCCGTATGTCAAATCTCGAATCTGTAAACTGAAAATTGACAGAGTTATTTGGTAGGGAAATGTACACACACAGACAATTTCACTGTTATAGATATATAGATTATGAAAATCCATCGAGAAGAACAACTGCTATTGTGTTTTAGTTAAATACGTACATAGACTGATAAATCGAAACATGAACGGAAACCCATCCCAGAAAACCGAACTATATTGCGATAATTTTTCAACTAATCCGCTCGATACAATCACCAATGTCTCTGTGCAGGGTGGCCCTTTTTGTTTAGGCAGATTCTTTGGTGACGTTAAAAAAGCGACTTTATGTATAACGCTACCTTCGAGATGAGGACAGACATTTGGCAGTGAACGAAACATAGAAACATCTGTTATCCGCCATTTTTGGAGGAGGGGGCGGATGGCGTTCAACTTGTCTGATATGCATAAGCGTTATTTGTAATATCACTAGCCGACATTATTCGCAACTAACGAAAAAAAAATGCTTATTAATATCATTAGATTTTTTTTTGGGGGGGGGGCTTTAATAATTAAATAGATTTTAAAAAAAACTGAGAAAATAGGAGCTAGGCGCAGGAAATGTGTCTATCACAAAAAAGTAAATAAATAAATACGTGCCAAATACACGAACAAAAAGAAAGGAGAAATGATATTAACATGAATTATTCATGTTAATATTATTATTAACATGATGATGATGATGATGATGATGATGATGATAGTAATATTATTATTATTATTATTATTATTATTATTATTATTATTATTATTATTACTACTACTACCACCACCACCACCACCACCACCATTTATTGGGCAAGGCTGACGGACCAACGGTTGTGGTATTTGTTTCTCTCACACTGCGAGAAATGTAACGCTAGGTACTGAAAGTGGAATTGAAAAATCAGCGCACCCAGATGAGGAGCACTCTGCTGATGTCAAAGATGTCTGGGCATTACCGTCGGCATTCCCCGGTAAAATCGCCTACACAAAGAGAATGGAGCTCCTAAAATTGAACGGACTAACTTTTACATCGCAATCAACAAATAATTACAGGAATTGTCTAGATTATATTGATTTGTGGGATGAGGTCTAAAAAAGTCACGCACCAGCAGTTAAAGGAGATTCTACAAGGTGAAACGATAAAATTGTCGCCCTAGAAAAAAGACATGATTCCATTTCTGTTTGATGAAAACCAGTTTTTCTTTTGTTGCAGACCATCAACTAGTTGAGCAATTGTGTACCGATCCCAAGAGCGATAGGAGCCTTCTATCATGTCTAAAAATGACACGATGTTCAACGAGCAAGATTGGAGATGCGCCGCTGTACAACTCATGCTCTTTACTGATTCAAGTTATGACAACAGGACTTTTGTCAGCAGCCTCCAAATGCATCGCTGGATTGCTACGAAGAACAGGGATGTTCCCGGGGTGATGAAAACAAAGTTTCCGGTTAGGGGTATGGGATTGGTGTAGTTTCAAAGCAGGGTAAAAGAAGAGAAAGAAAAAAAGGAAAAAGAGAAAAAGAAGATTAAAAGAAATAGAAAAAAGAAGGCACGAAGGAAAAAACAAAGATAAAAAAGAAAAGGAAAAAAGAAGAAAAGAAGAAAAGAAAAAAAGAGAAAAAATGGAAAAAAAAGAAAACGAAGAAAAGATAAACGGAATAAAAGAAGAAAGAAAAAGAAAAAAGAAAACAAAAGGAAAGAAGAAAAAGAAGAAAAATAAAAAGAAAGAAAATAAGACAAAGAAGAAAAGATGAACAGAAGAAGAAGAAAAGAAAAAAGGAAAATATAAAAGAGAAGGAAATAAGAAAATATTAAAAGAAGAAAAGGGGAAGAGGAGACAAAGAAAATATAAAAAGAATGAAAATAAGTAAATATAAAAAAAAAGAAGAGAAAAATAAAAGACTAAAAAGAAGACAATAACAAACATAAAAAGAAAAAGAAGAAAACAGCAACGATAAAAATATGAAGAAAAGAAAATATAAAAAAGAAAAAAAGGAGAAAAAAGCAAAGATAAAAAGAAAATAAGAAAATTAAAAAAGAAAAAGAAAAAAGAAGAAAATAAAGAAAAAGAAAAGTATGTAAATAAAATAAAATAAACAAACAAGAACGGATATTCATATTTGAGCTGGTGCATCACCCCTTACCCACTCTTTTGAACAAGGTGTCTCTTGTCTATATTTAAAGAAGACAATACAAGTCTGACAGTTCTATCTAGCAGGACCTCATATTATCATGTTTCCTTAATAAAGTTCAAACTGCAAGAAAGCTCACCCCAAATCAACCTTTAGACATATATGGATTCATAGCAGGCCATGGGGTCAATACTAAACAAGTATATGCATAATCTATAATATAAATCTCATCTGTCTGTTTAAATGTATGTATGTATGTATGTATGTATGTATGTATGTATGTATGTCTGCCTAAAACTTTCGACAGAGGCGACGGATTTTTACGAGATCGGCTTCATTTTGAAGCTTGGCTTCTCGGACGACAAATATCGACAAATTGGCCGAAAACATTAATTCCTCCACCCTCAACTGGCCAGTTTTCTACAAGAAGGAGTTGATTTTTTGCGATCCATTTTTTGCAACTCATCGTATCGGTTGGATTGACTTTGCCTAATTTTAACGTTCTGAACTTCTGGTCGCCTCATGGAGTAGATTTTCTTTCACTTTCTTTTCCGCATTTGCGTCACGGCTTTGAGCTTGTCTGCCTACTACCACTTTTTTTTCTCAACACACACCTTCAAACACCCGGGAAACGCCGCACACCCAGGCTAGTACATTATATATACATATATATAAAGTCAAGCATGTGTGTCTGTTTATATATTTGTATGTATTGCATCGATTCGAATTATTTGATTCTCCAAACTACTGTTCTCATCTTCAGTATCATTTTCAGAACGTTTCGGTCGATGTAACCTCCGACCTTCTTGGAACTTTCTCAGTATATTGTTCATGTGTTTTTATAGTCGATTCATGCCATTGTTAAATTTTTGTTCTCCTCCTTTTTACCTCATTTAAGATCTTTTGATCTATATATAGCAGATCATGTGCTCCTCTTTTTCCTTTTTGGCATCCTTTCTATTCCTCGGGGAGAAGTCCAGGATTATTCAGGAGGTGGTAGATTTGTTCCCTCAGTAGTACTGTTAGTATTTTCCACATAGCGGGTAAGCACATGATAAGCCTGTAGCTGCTGTGGGCGGTTCCTTTCTCTATGTCTTTCTGTATCTGTGTGGTTCTACTTTTTGTCATCCAATCTGGCATGTTTGTTTCCTGTATACATCTTCTCAGGTATTGAGCTATTATTATTATTATTATTATTATTATTATTATTATTATTATTATTATTATTATCATTATTATTATTGTTGTTGTTGTTGTTGTTGTTGTCGTCGTCGTCGTCGGCAAGGAGCTGGCACACAGGTCATAAAGGATCTCTCCTTGAGAACAACCTGTGGTGTTCTCTGAAAGCTGAGTGACAACAAGTCTCCCCAGATTTCCAGTACTCTCCACCTCTGTCGATAACATTTGTAAATGAATTTGCATTATCGCAACAGCCGTTTACCATTGATTTCTTGCTAGCAGCAACCATTGGTCTCCACTGGAGTTTGCATGACAATAAGCCTCCCCAAGGTACCAGTTCTCTTGGCATTTGTCCAGCGGATGTCTGGTCAGCGCTATCTCCCCAGTCTTTCCATCCTCCTTGAGCCTTCTTGACTATTTGGTATCATCCTTTTTTTTGGGGGGGGGCAATGATTGGGTAATGGGAGACGGGATGGGGAACTTATAGATATGCAGCTTCTATGTTCTTGGTTCCGTGTAACGTTTCGTTATCATCATCATCATCATCATCATCATCATCATCAATATTATTATTATTATTATTATTATTATTATTATTATTATTATTATTTACTTACTAGGAGTTTTGTGATGTGTTGTCATATGCATAATATTATGTTTGTTGTCATTACTTGTTACTTTCCTCAACAAACTACAGGAAGACAAATCTTATTCAAAGCTAGCAGGGCTACCAGGCATTGACAGGGGCAAAAGTGTAATATAGTTTTATTAAAACTTCTCTCGATATATCTCTTTATCCATCTCTCTATCTTTCTCTCTTTCCTCTTCCACGTCTTACCCCTTCCTCTCTCCCCACCCTCTCCACCCTCATCTGCCCATCTCATTCCTCTCTAGCAGGACATCCACACACACACACACACACACACACACACACACACACACACACACACACACACACACACACACACACACACACACACACACACACAACTCTCTTTGACGTAATTAATTCCTCGAGTTATGAGTAACAATTTTTTTTCCAAATGAGTATACAATAAAACTGACCTCCCCCCTCCCATGAAACCTGGCCCAGTTGGCTCCCTAGAAAATGAATGTTTTTTCCTAAATTTTAAATATTATTCATCCAAGGCAATACTGATCAAAATATACTAAATTTATGGGTTATGTAGTTTTTTATGTTAAATTTGTGGGTTATGTATTTTTTTTTGTTAAATTTGTGGGTTATGTAGTTTTTTATGTTAAAATGTTTGGGTTATATAGTTTTTTATGGTTACATTTGTAGGTTATGTAGTTTTTTTATGTTAAATTTGTGGGTTATGTAGTTTTTTATGTTAAATTTGTGGGTTATGTAGTTTTTATGTTAAAATTTGTGGGTTATGTAGTTTTTATGTTACATTTGTGGGTTATATAGTTTCTTATGTTAAAATTTGTGGGTTATGTAGTTTTTATGTTAATATTTGTGGGTTATGTGGTTTTTTATGTTAAAATTTGTGGGTTATGTAGTTTTTATGTTAAATTTGTGGGTTATGTAGTTTTTATGTTAAAATTTGTGGGTTATGTACTTTTTATGTTAAATTTGTGGGTTATGTAGTTTTTTATGTTAAAATGTTTGAGTTATGTAGTTTTTTATGTTAAATTTGTGGGTTATGTAGTTTTTTATGTTAAAATTTGTGGGTTATGTAGTTTTTTATGTTAAAATTTGTGGGTTATGTAGTTTATTATGTTACATTTGTGGGTTATGTAGTTTTTTATGTTAAATTTGTGGGTTATGTAGTTTATTATGTTTTTAGCTGAACATACAAATATACATACACACAGACGTATGAGAAAGATATACATTGTTCAATATGAAAAACAGACAAAAGAGAGAGAGAGAGAGAGAGAGAGAGAGAGAGAGAGAGATTTTGAACATTGAATAGATATCAGCTCTCAAATAAAAACATGGTAGTAGCGGGAGGTGAAGGGTGGAGGAATTAAAACAACAGTAGACAGCCCGAGTGGAGAGAGGTGTTAAAAAATTGCGGGGTTCCCGGCGTTGCCCGGGTTTGTGGAGGTTAAGGGTAACAAAAAAAAAACAAGCGAAAAAAAAGTGGTAGTAGTCAGTCAGGCTCGAATCCGTAATACGAAGGAGAAAAAGAAAGTGAAAAAAAGACAAAAAAAAAACCGTCTCCATCGCGCGAGCGGAAGTGGCGAGCGTTAAGATTAAACGTAGTCAATCGAAAGGAGGCGATGACTTTGAAAAAATGTCGACGCAAAAAACGAACCCTCCTTGTGCAAAACTGCTGAGTTGAGGGTGAAGGAATGAATGTTTTGGGTCAATTTTTTGTATATTTGTCGTCCGAAGGATCGAGGTTTAAAACGGTCAGGATCCGTTGAAAGTTTTACGACACACACACACACACACACACACACACACACACACACACACACACACACACACACACACACACATTTTGCCCTTTATATATGAAGATAGATAACGTCTAGTTATTTCTATAAGAGACTTTCTTTATCCGTTGATCTGCTTTCAATCTGCAGCGTTCAAGTTTGAAAGAGCATTTTTATACACGCACAAAACCTTTTATAAACATCTTTTTTCGTCCGTAGATTCTCTTTCGTTCTGTTATGCTCAATTTTGAAATATCATTGTTAGATATTCCCAAACCTCTTTATAAAGGTCTTTCTATGTCCGTTGAACCAAGTTCGACCTATAACACACGCACTTTAAATAGCATTTTTAGATATATCCAGACCTTTCTATAATAGGCTTTTCCAGACGTTGACCTATTTTGGTCTGCAATATTAAAATTTGAAATAGCGTTTTCAGACAAGCACAGACCTTTCTACAAGAGCCTTTCGTCGTTCGTTAAACCTCTTTTGATCGGCAAGGTTCAAGTTTGAAATCACATTTTTCGATATGCAGAAAAACCTTTTTTACAAGAGCCTATGTCCTCTATTGATCAATTTTCGGTCTGGAACAATCAAGTTCGAAATAGCATTTTTAGATCCGTCAAAACCTTTCTATAAGAGCTTTTCTCTGTCCGTTGAGCACTTTTTGATCTTCAAGGCTCAAGTTTGAAATAGCGTTTTTAGATACGCCCATACCGTTCTATAAAAGCCCTTTAGCGTCTTTAGCCTCCTTTACATGCGACGCTCAAATTTGAAATAGTATTTTTTAGATACGCCCAGGTTTTTTCTATAAAAACTTCATCGGTCTGTTGGGCCTCTTTTGATTTGCAAGGCTCAATTTTGAAATAGAATTTTTAGATACGCAAAAAAAAACCTTTCTATAAGAATATTACTACTCCATTGATCCATTTGCAGTCTGTAACGCTCATGTCTGAAATAACATTTTTAGATTAGCATATATTATTCCATGCCGTTGACCCTGTTTTGATCTGCAACACCAAAGTTTGTAATTTCATTTTAGATAGGCACAGGCTTTTTTTATAAGAGACTTACTTTTACCATTGATCCTTTTTTGATCTACAACGCTCAAGTTTGAAATTTCATTTTTAGATATGCAGAAAAACATTTCTACAAAAGCGTTTCACCTCCATTGAACCATTTTCGGTCTGTAACGCTCAAGTTTGAAATAGTATTTTTAGATACACCCAAGTCTTTCTATAAGAGACTTACTTCGACGTTCATTCTGTTTTGACACTCAGAAAAATCTTTGTATATGATATTTTCTCCTACATTGATACATTTTCGGTCTGTAACGTTCAAGTTTGAAATTGCATTTTTATACACACAGAAAAAAATTTGTATATGACCCGTTCTTGTCCACTAATCCATTTTCGGTCTGTAACGCTCAAGTTTGAAACTGCATTTTCAGACACATAGAAAAACATTTGTATATGACCTTTTCTCCTCCATTGATCCATTTTCGGTCTATAACACTCAAGTTTGAAACTGCATTTCTAGCGGTATCAGAATTTTTGTAGAAATTTTTGACACCCCTAACACGAAACTGCGAATACAATATAAAAATCTCGGAATTTCTCTGTCGAAAGTGGGTTATTTATTTTCTTTATGGATTATACTTCCAAAATAAACTATTACAGTTGTTTTAAAAGTAATAGAAATATTTTTTTTTTTAAAAACAGTAATGAATTTTCCGAACTCAATATTTTTCAATTTTTAAACTCAATATTTTTTAATTTTTAAATTTTAAAAATCTATCAAAATTTTTCTATTGATTCTATTTTTACGATATTTTCAGGGTAAATGTGAAATTTTATGTTCTTTCCAATAAATCGAATATAATATTTTAGACAAACGTTTTTTTTTTAAATTCACGAACCCCCCCATCCCAATTTTTAAGTGTCTATTAAAAAGTAAATACTTAATTTAGTAACCCGATGAGTACATAATTATTTACTCACAAATTGAAGAGAAAAGGTCAATACATAATATATTCAAATTAAAAAAAAAAAACATAGTGTTCTTTTAGAATTTTACCTGTAAAGTTTGAAGTTTAAAACCTTTTTTTTTTAACCACGTTATTTGTTTTTTCTTTTTTTTTTTAATGGAACCTTGGTCCTTGCTCCTTTAATTGAAAAAAAAATTAGGGCTTGAATTACATTTTTCGAGGAGTTATAAGCTTGGAAAGACAGGGGGTCGAATAATTCACGCCTCCCATTTTGTAAATGTCTAATAATAATTAATTTAGAACCCGATGAGTACATAATTATTTACTCACAAATTGAAGAGAAAAGGTCAATACATAATATATTCAAATTTAAAACAAAAAAAACATAGTGTTCTTATAGAATTTTACCTGTAAAGTCCGAAGTTTAAAACCTTTTAAAAAAAAAACACGTTTTTGATTTTTTTGTTTTTTTTAATGAAATCTTGGTCCTTGCTCCTTTAATTGAAAAAAAAAATTAGGGCTTGAATTGCATTTTTCGAGGAGTTATAAGCTTGGAAAGATGGGGTGGAATTATTCACTATTTTTCACGAAATTTCTGACACCGCTACTGCATTTCTGTAAGAGACTTGAACCATTTTCGGCCTGTCATGTCATAAATAGCGCAGATTGAATAACCACATATTAAAATATACGTTCTTTTAATGTGTGTGTGTGTGTGTGTGTGTGTGTGTGTGTGTGTGTGTGTGTGTGTTTATGCGTGCGTACGTGGATTTGCAACTGAATAAATCCTCGTGTTGATCGTTCAACAAATGTACTTTCCACTGTTAACCGACGGCGTGCACGTGAGCCGGCCTAAGAGCAAGCACAAAGTACAGGGAAATGCTTTTATATCGCCCACTTAAGCTCGAAACAATTAGGTGTTTGAGCCGCGCTCGCTTAAAAACCATTCATTAACAGACGTCAAAGAGAAAAAAAAGAGCAACACAAAAAACGGCAGGTAACGAACGACACGGCTTGAATCAATATTGGAACGACGGATCAAATCACCAACAATGCATTATTCATAGGAAACATTTTATCGACTCCCTACCTCCGCCATTTTCTTTTTGGAGAATGGACAATTCAAATTAATAAGAACTCCGCAATATTTACACTGAGTTTTTTTAGACTCAGTGGCAATGGCCGAAGAGTCGTCATTAACACTGTTCCTTCGTTTTTGAGATGGGTCATCACATGTTTATTTGAGACTTTGTCACTGGTTCTTTCGGGGGGGGGGGGGTATGTGTTACGGTATTTATGCAGTGAATGAGATGTTTTCTGTGATATTGAACGGACATATTCCTGAAGTTTGTGTAAGCTGCCAGAACATGCCAAGCACTGATCAAATTTTAAAAGGCTAGAGAAAAAAAAATCATGATAAACAACTTTTATCGTATATTAAATTCAATGAAGAAAAATTGAAATACAATTAAAAAGGACCGCTGCGAAGAAGGTAGGTTCTCTCTATCGTGCTAGAAAGCTACTAACGCCCGAAAGTATCTTGTACCTCTATAAGGCCACCATTCGCCCATGTATGGAGTATTGTTGTCATATTTGGGCTGATGCATCTGCTACTAGTCTCTCGCTCCTAGACAAGGTTCAAAAGAGAGTCGCCAACCTGATAGG